>NC_064752.1:1237500-1552500 GCF_011397635.1 Epinephelus fuscoguttatus | reverse complement strand
GCTCGTCTGTGTGTCAGTTTGTTAAATGAAGAAAAATTCACATTTCACATTTAAATCTCCTCTTTATCTCTTCTTCTCTCCCTCCTCCTCCTCTCTCCAAAGCTCTCTTTTCCCATTTAGAGATGCACACACACACACACACACACACACACACACACACACACACTCTCTGTCTATCACTCGCCCCTCCTCTTCCTCTTGCTAGATTCTGTTGTCTTTAAATAGAGACTTGTGTCATCCTCTCAGACACACACACACACACACACACACACATAGATAGGCAGTGATGTCAGCTTCTCTCTCTTACACACACACATACACTGGCAGTGATGTCACTTGCTCTCACTCCCTACCCCGCCATCCCATGCCATGACATCATCGTCTGATGCCTTCAGTCACAACACACACACCTACCACACCACACATACACACTTCCATGCATCTGTGCATACACACCTACACAAACTGGGACGCACACTAAGACATGTGCACACATGAGGCATACATGCACAGTACACACACACACACACACTTTCATACCTATAACAGACTCACGCATTAACCATCTCAGAGCTCCGTACCCCTCACAGCACCAGCAGATCCAACGACCGTGGCGTCTTGGCTGCGCCCTGTTCTTGATAACGAAAGGTCGGAGACGGGGCTTTTTCTGTAGCGGCTCCTCTGCCCTGGAATAACCGTCAGACAGGATCAGTCTGTTGATGCTTTTAAGGAGCACCTTAGGACCCATTTTTATTCTCTGGCTTTAATTGTGTTTGAGCTGTTTTTCTGTTTTTTGTTTTTTTTTAAATCTGATTTCCTGTGTTTTAACTTGATTTATTTTGATCTGGTTTAACTCTGTACACACATGTCTGTCTCTGTTAAGCACTTTGGTGAAAAATCTGTTTAGCTTTTTAAAGTGCGATATAAAACTTGAAACTCTAAACAGTCTTATGTTGTCAGGCACAAACTGGAGAAGGACTCACAAAGCAGACACAGACTCAGATAAAAGTTTAGGGTCTTTGATCAGGCTCAGGTCGGTACACGGGTGATCAGTGACACAGACAAAAGTATGCAAATCGACAGGCAAACAGGGTGGTCAGAAGGCACACACAAGAAACCGGTGGAAGTCTCACTTGAAGGTAAAGACGATCTGGCAACAAGGGAGGGGAAGATGAAACTTAAATACTCTAAGACAAGGGAGACAATGAGACACAAGTGAAACACATTTGGGCGGGGCAAGTGATCATAAAGGAGGGAAATCCAGACTGTATGGTTTTCAAAAATGTCAAATATACAGACGATAATCTTTCAGTTGACCTCATGTAGAGAGGCTGTTATGAGGATGTTTTGCATGTAGTGCACATCAGGCACCACCAGGGGTCAGTCTGCTGCAACAGGCAGCTGAGTTGTTTGGGAATGGTGAAGATAACCTAACGCTGGGTTCAGACCACACAACATCAGCCCGATTATAACCCGACGCGGCTGTCGTACTGTGTCGGCTTGGATTGTTCACGGCCATGACGACGACAACCGACACCACGTCTGAGACGCCTCACGATGTCCCGACAGAAAGTCTACCATGTTTGATTTTCTTTTTGTCCTCCGCGACTTCTCCCGTCACAGTCGTCACTTTGACCAGTAGGAACACAGAGCGACCTGTTGCCGTGGAAACTGTAGGACAACAACAGCCCAGCCTTTTAGATATTTCCTGTAGGGACGTTAGCACACAGAGTAAAAAGGAAACAGCAGAGGCACTTTATCAACCCGCTGAGTACTGCCATTAGCATCAAGCTAGCAAAGAATGTTCTTTCTTCATAATGGAGGATATAAAGGAATCAGACTCACAGATAGTGTCTGGGCCTTTACTCAGCACAGCTGCAGAGGCTACCAGCTGCATCTCAAACACACTGCATTAGAAACAGGACGTTATTTCTCATTCTGTTTTTAGTTTAATCCTGTTAAATTTTATGTGTCACGCCATCATTTCAAACTCAACACTTCCTGTAGCTGTTTCAAATTAAAAGCCCCTATAATTTCAGCTGAGAGAATCCCTACATTTTCTAAAAAGGCTTTTATTTTGAAACATTTGCAGGAACTTGTGGAGGATTCAGTGACTTACATAGTCTGCACGCGGCACTTCAGATGTAGCTCCTTCCTGCCATCTGGTGACACTTTTTTTGTTACTACAACAACATTTCAGCTGGAACGTGAAAAGACACAGTGACTGAAATAATAATGATAAAAAAAATAGGACAAAAATAACCCGATGACATCATGCACTGAGAATTGGTTGTGGACCAAGGTGTAGTCTGTCATGTCTGTCTGCAAATTCACGGCATGAATTTATGACCCCACAGTCGCTTAATCTGACGTAGTGACTGTTGGAACGGACAAAAATGTTGTGTAGTCTGAACCTGGCATCACACGACAGCCAGCCTCAGAGAGCAGAGAGAGTTTAGACTTTAGGTTCACATCTAATGCTGTGAATTAAGGGTTTATTTTGACCAAAGCAGAGTTGGTGATCGTTGGAACAGTGAACTAACTAACTGGAAATATTGAGTAAAATACAAGTATGTCAGAGTTGTCCTACTTGAGTGAATGTACTTCGCTACATTCACTCAAGCGATTTTGATGAATGTTACACAGAGAAGCTCTTTTAACAAGCAAGAGGGTCCAAGAAACCACTGCTGCACACATTTATATCATAACATTAAAAACTACACACACACACACACACACACACACACACACACAGACACGTGCGTCCCAGCAGGCTTTTGTATTGGTGACATTTTTCTCTCCCTTTTTATTTTAGACTTTACGGCCGTGTTGTCCTTGACACCGCCACCGACTGTTCACCAGTGCCGGTCGGCGTTTTAATCCAATCAGCTTTAAGGAATGAGTTGTTGGCTCAGCGTTTAATCCAATCAGTTTTTAGAAATGAGTTGTTGCTGGCCAGAATCAATCAGACCTGCCCACCTGGTAATCAAATCCAATACAATGATTTACCGTATGGCCGTGAAATCTATCCAGACTGTGTTCAGCTCCACTGTTTTGTTCTCCTATTTCCTCCTCCGTCTCTTCCTGAACGTCTCTCCCTTTGTGGTCCCTTCCTCTTCATCTCTCCTGCCATGCCTCTCTCTGATTCGTATTTAGACACACAGACGTTCTCTCTGGTCATTTCTTTCACAAGTTTCCTTGACTTATTTGTGGAGACGCTGATATGAACGACTGCTCTGGCTGATGAGTCGGTGGGAAACTGGTCATCATTAAGAGGGAAGATGTTGTGTTGAGGTATCAGGATAATTTTGAATTATCTTTATGATGTTATTGAGAATAACGTCCTTTTTTTTTTTTTTTAAACCAAAAATCAGTGCGCACATGCAGTTTTTTTTAAACGCGGAAACACCTGCTGAAAATAGATGGTTGCTTATTCTGTCTCCTTTTGAAACTCACTCCCAACTAATTTGCAGCGATGCTCGAGTGCTGCTGGGATGGAGACGGACAGAGTATGTGGCAGTGCGTCGTTGCATTGCGCTAGAAAAGGGGCAACAATTAGTGCGTCCACATGGAAATTATTTTTAAATTTCTGCCGATCAGGGGCGGAGTTGAAGCCGATTAAAACTCGTGACTAATGCAGAGGCATTTGATGAATACCAACTGTAACCTTTCCCACTGCAGACCAAAGCCAGATGTTAGTGGGTGTCAGTGGGAACAGGGCTTAAAGGAGAAGTCCGGTATTTTGCACTTTGAGCCCCATTTCTGGGTCATTTATGATGAACTAGAGTGGTTAAGACCAAAATAGTGATTTTCGGAGAATTTGTCTTTCTCCTGCCTGGCTTAACACTGCTGCCTATGGCCATGTGTGAACCTGTCCTAAAACCACCCTAAACGTTGGTGTTCAAAGCCATGAAACTCACCGAGTGGTCAGTGGTGTTTGTTGATGTTCTGACATAAAAATCGTAGCAAACTGTGGTTTCTGTGATGATTTATTTGACATTTTGTGTAATCCATTGGTTTTCTATAGAAGCCTCATTGTACGTTGGTAGTAATCCGCCACTGGAAACGGAAAGGGGGTTGTTTACGACAAGGTTGTAGTCACTGTAGTCTTTTAGCTCAGCGAAAGTGCCGGCTTGACAGTGCTGTGTGTGCTCCTGGAGGAAGAACGAGATCCAACTAAAACGATTTGTGATGAGTTTAAACAACTGCACAGTGGATTACTCGCTTGTAAGCAACCTTCGCAGTACGATGCCCTTGAACACAACGCCAACCTTATTCTTCTTCTGCTTCTTCTCTGTGTCCCATTACATTGCAATGGTTTCCTGCCGGTTGGCGACACCCACGTAAAGGAGCATTATCGCCATCAAGTTGGCTGCAGTGTAAAACGCTTCAGGGTCAAACGAACGATCAAGCGGAAGTTTACACACGGGTGTGAGGCAGCTGAAAAAATAGTTCCACAGTCGAGATGAAGAGCGAAAACACGGATGGAAACCACAGTTTGCTACGATTTTTATGTCAGAACATCAACGAACACCACTGACCACTCGGTGAGATTCACGGCTTTGAAAACAGACACACACATGGCCATAGGCAGCAGTGTTAAACGTGCAATATGTAATTTTCTGCCGCTAGGGGTCTCAAACCAAAACAATAACAGAAGACGGAGTTGGATGACTTCACGAAGTAGCGTGGGATCATGGGAGTTGTAGTCATATAACAGATACAGATCTGCTGCTGGCCGTAGCGCTGGTGCTGGGCGGGCAGCAGTGCTTGCAGTACGCTGGTGGAAATGATTAATATTTCGATAACATCAGCCAGATGTTTGCTTACCTGTCTAGTAGAACACACGCGAGGTCGGCGTCGAATTGTAGTCCTAGATTTTCACGAAGCTCTCTCCATCTCGGAAAGGCCACACCAATATTTATCCTTGATTTAGCTCTCTTCTTATCCCAAATTCTTCTGGGATCGCTTGGTTGACACGCATGTTTCAGTTTTACCGGCTTGTTTACCGGGACAGCTTCGGTGTCAGAAGGTGCAGCAACCGTCAGTGCATAATCATGATCCATGACGAGTTAGCTTAGCCTAGCAACACTAACGTTCATTCTCTGACGTCTCATCCAGTCTGCTTCTTCTTCTTCTCCTTCATTTAATGGCTATGGTAACTGGAGTTACGTCGCCATTGACATGCGACCTAATGACACGGTCCGTAACTATTATTAACATTTCATATTTATCTGGGTTTGAAAAATTGTAGGAAACATTTCTGATAATCAAAGTACACAACTAAACAAAATATATAATATTGGTTTAGTTGTTTTTAGACATTTTTATGTGGAAAAACTACATATTATACCTTTAAGCCAGGCAGGGGAAAGCTAAATTCTTCGAAAATGAGCAATCGTAACTATTTTGGTTTGAGCCACTCTATTTCATCATAAACAACTCAGAGATGGGGCTCAAACTGCAAAACACTGGACTTCTCCTTTAACTGTATTGTCCTGAAACAATGTGATGGTGTCCAGCAGGGAGGGAGTGCACCTGAGGGCTAACAGCTGCAACACTGCTAATAAATTAAAAACAAACAGTAAACAGACAAGAAACTGTGGCTTTATATCCATTTTCAAAATTAAATATGTGCAGCCCAACACAGTAACATTTACTTTACTTCACAGTGGACTCAAGCGTGGATTGACCCTGATGTGAACGCGCTCTAAAGCCCATTAAAATGCTTGTTCTGGCCACTGACCAGTTCAGATTGTTGCTGTGAGTGGCTGACAGTATTACAGAAAGGATCCTACAGAGAAACAAAATGTTTTCCTGTACCTTTTGCTTGTTCCGGTCTGTTTTGTGTCTATGTCTTGCTGATGAGAAGTGTTGTTCTGAAATCTCACGAGAGGTGACTTGTTGCAGGACAAAAGCATCGGAGAGAGAGGCGGGCGAGTGACAGTTTGTGGTGTTTGGGTGCAGTGTATCTTACTCTTATCTAAAAGATTTTAAATGTCATGGCTGAATATTTAGCTGAGATTTCAGAACCAGACTTCCACTTGGGGGAAACTTGGACACAAAACAATCTGAGCCTGTGGGTTATGAAAACTTTTAATTGACGTAAATTGACGGTGCAAACATTGCTTGTGCTGGCTGCAGCGCTCCCCCTCAATGCTGGACCAAGTTCAATAATTGTTGTTCCCACAGGTCACTAAGGGTGCTCTCACACCTCGTACACATGCTGTGTTTTTTATGCTCTCAGATTCATTGTTTTCAATGCAGACATGCCAGAGTGACACCAAAGCGGCTCGCACGTGTTCCTGAGCGCCTGTTCTTCAGAGCACAGCGACAGCGCACGCAGCACCACTCACCTCATGTCATGTGACGAGGAACAACCAATCACAGCCGACAGATATCTTTCCCTTCTTCCGTAAAAGTAGTCTGTGATAAATATGGAGGAGAGGTCGTTGATCATGTCAGTGCAGAGCCGTCAGAGCGTCACATCTGTCCCACAGAAGATAGGCTTACACACAAACAGCACCTGGAAGAAGATCAGGTTAATAGGCTGTGATGCGGTGTTTGCTGAGGTTGCTTGATCGTACAGTGAAAATCTCGCACTGTGGCAGCCCCAGTGCAGATGTTTGTCTGACCACTACATGCCAGTCATAGATCAGGTCTTAACCCTAAAAGTTACCCTGTGGGGGGGTCAGCTGATTTAAGACATGAGTCCCCATAAAGTGACAGAGTCAGTACATTTTTTTGTCCCCATAACATAAGTAATACAAGCACACACACACACACACACACACACACACACACACACACACACACGCTCTCAGTGCTGACCTCATGCATGGCTGATTCATGGCTTATTCCCCTGAGTCCATTTCTACAAGGACAGGTCCACAGGGATGTTAACTCTGTGTGTGTGTGTGTGTGTGTGTGCGATCATGTATGACGCAAAGGGGGTGGGCAGGCCATGGTTTTAACCCCATGCTGAAGCATCTAAGAGAGTTTCAATAATTCATATGTTCTGTATTTGCATTTTTTTCTCTCTCTCACACACACACACACACACACACACACACGCTTCCCCGGAAAAAAACAGTAAATACATCCTTTCAGATACAGGCACTCATCACTCAACCAAGCACACACACACACACTCCAATGCACACAAGTACCCAAGTGGTGCAACACACTGCACAAGGACACACACATTATACATTCCCACACAGCGACATGGTTTTAAAGCGCACACCCACACACACAGATACACACCCACTTGACCTGTACTGTGAAGAAATGAATTCATCTGAAGACGACGAAACACTCGTGTTGACAAGCGTCTCAGTCTCTTCCCTCGCTCGCCAGGTGCTCTTACAAAGCGTCTTCTGTCATTCTTCCTCTCCTTTCTATCAACTCTCCGCCCACCCCTCATCAGCTTCCTGTTTCTCAGGTGGTCTCTGTGTGAAGTTAAAGCAGCCTCCCCGTGTGTGTTTCTGCGCGTCGCCGTGAGACGCTGCTCGTCTAGCGTGCCAGACAGCCCGCATCGCATTTGTGACCTACTTTGGCTCCGACTGTGTATTTTTTATGAGACTGGGAGACGCAGACGCTCACAGTGCAAACGGAGATGCATGCATAGGGTCTGCACATACACAGGAACACATGCATATACACAGATGTTTGTGTAGGAAGCAACGCCTATTCACACACACCTTTTATTTATTCATCTGCGTACCTTATGTCACTGAGGATCCCTGTTGGCATAGAGACAGATGCCTGAAAGACTGCTCTCCACACACACACACACACACACACACACACACAGAAACATAAAAACACACAAATGGCAGTAGTGCGAGATGTAATGATGTGCAAAACACACACACACACTTGCACAGATGTGTCAGTGTGAGTGTGTATTCAGGAACAGAGTGAGAGCACCTCTTTAGTATGCAGGCACGGCTGAAGTTTGCTGTTTCTCTTTCTGTTTTGGAGGGTTTGGGGTAAGAGGAAATGCTTAAGTATCATCACGCTTGAGTGACATTTCCATGGCCAAAAGCTTATTTAATTCAGCCCCCTAAGCTTTTTAAACAGAGTTCCCAATTAATTTTTAAATTACCGCGCTGGCTTGTTGACTTGCTTCTGACACTTGAGAAATTATGTTAATTTCCACACCTCTTACTGCGCCACAGTCGGCTCGCTCCTGCTGCTCAGGATGTTGAATCAATGAAATGCCTTGTAGGCCTCGTGGCTATAGAGCCAAACACACACACACACACATGCACACACATACATGCAAACACATGCATTTGCCAGCTCTGTGTCTTGGCAACACTTGACTACGTACACCCACTAATGCAAATGAGCACACACACCAGTGTTTGTTACTGTACTTGTGGGGACTTTTACTACAGCAGTGTAAAGCAAACCTAAACATACAGTATAATCAGAAGGTTCTCATTCCCAGGGCGTCAGATACCCACCCTTTGTCACGCCGTGTGATGTAAATGCTAAAGGCACCCTTAAGCGTCTCTGTGAGGTGCACTGACAAATGTAAACCCATCAGCAGCAATATTTGACACTCAGAGCAGCCGACGTGATAAAAATCAATCATTTATTTGTCATATGGAAATATACAAGGTACTGCTGCAGTGAAATGTCATCTCATCAGCTCCTTTAACTTCCTTGTGTTCTCCCTGTCTCAGCGTGGGTTTCCTCCAGCTGCTCCAGCTTCCTCCCACAGTCCAAAGACATGCAGGTTAATTGGTGACTCTAAATTGTCCGTAGGTGTGAATGTGAGTGTGAATGGTTGTCTGTCTCTTCGGCCCCTTTTACGCTGCCAGATTTTCGGCGAATGTTGGGCCGTTTTGCCGCCAAGCTGCGAGCGTTTAGACACACACAGCCGGATTGGCGAGTTGATCCGAGGTGCCCAATTATCCGCCTCGTAGGGTAGACATATTGGTGGAACCTTTTTGGTTTAAGAAGAATGAGGCGGCCTTCTGCAACGGGCGGGGCTGTTGATGACTTGTGGGAGGAGCTGTTGATGACGCCGCACGTGCGAGCCACTGACGGTGGATAAACAGGAAACAGCTGATAGCAGGAATTAGCGAGCAGCTAGTAGCAAGAGGGAAACACAAACCTGACAGACACTGTAAAGATGAGCAACTGGGGAGACAAGGAATTGCGCGCCCTCCTTGTCCTCGCAAACGAAGAGGCCATTAACCGTCAGATGACGGGGACGGTGAAGAACGGGCCGACTTATGAGAGAATCGCCGAAGGACTGACCAGCCGCAGCTTCCCTCCCACGTCACTGTTTACGTCACACGCTGAGCTACACGTTTTGTTACTTGCTCACGCCCCCCATTGCCCCGAAAAAGGCGCATGAATGGAAAATGAATGAATGAATGTAATTGTAATTTAGTTCTCTTTTCCTACATTGTTGGCTGCTGCTTTATAATTGACCCTTCGCTAAATTGCGCCCCAGGAACACATACTGACTGACAGCCCCACAACAACACAGCTGTGCTCTTTAGACTCTGATGCAGTTGTTTCAGATTTCCTTCATTTTCAGGCTGGTTTTGTGGACTTGGAGCTAAATGTTGTGCCTGGGGCACCTTGTGTATTAATGATACTCATTACCTGGAGAGGTTGGAGGGAAATAAACGTCTCTTCCCTGTTCCAAAACCAAAATCAAACCCTGAAAAGTGTAGGGTTAGCTAGCCAGGTACTGAGGGTTTAATGTTAGCCTGCCTACTGTAAACACAAGCTACTTTTGCTTTTAAAGACTTTAACACTGAATCAAGAACACTGCAGAGGAGCCCTGTGTTTGGCTTCCCTCAGAGCTCCTCATGGCTGCCCGTTTGCCAGTGGAGGTCCAGTGGCTGAAGGCACAGGGGGAAGTTAAACAATGTTCATCTGCACACACTACCATGACGCACAGCTGGTTGAATATTGGCAACGTTTCCCCTTTTATCTGTTGTCCTCTGTTTCGATCATCAACAATGTGGTGGTTCACTTTTACACTGTCACCTGTAGCCTTAAGTTTAGCTTCTAACTATCTTTGTCTTTTTAACCTGTTGTTGCAAGATTTGTCCTGTTTGTCTTTTTCTACTGAGTCATTAATACTTACTGCACACATGAGCTTAAATGTGTTGCTTCACCAAAACAAACTCCTAAAAAAATCACAGACACATTCATCATGTAAACTTGAGCATAACTGTAGAGGCGACGGTGTATGGATTGTTGTAACACAGTGACCTATAAAATCTTCCCTCTCTCCTCCTCCTCCTCTCCACAGAGTCGAAACAGGAACAGAGATAAAATCCACCCCTGACACCGACTCCCAGGACCGTCCCACCGTCCACCCCCGAACCCAACCTCCCCTCACCCCTCTCACAGCTCCAGGGCTCTCCAAGGGTTCCTCGCCGGGTTCTCCAAAGGGTTCTCTGTGGTGTTCTGGAAAGCTCCATACGCCTCGGGGCCTCGGACCTTCATGCGTCTCCCAGCGGCAGAGTCCACCCACACCTCCACCCACCACACCACCACCACCACCACCATGAGCTGTGAACAGGAGTTTGGAGACGGGGCCATGGGAGTCACGCTCACACTGCGCCTCCTCATGCACGGAAAGGTGAGAGGAGTGAATGACATCAGGCTGGAAATATTCTGTACTTTTCTTAAAGCCAACAGATCTAAACCAGCAGGAAATGTATCTGCTACAGTGCTGTGTGTGTGTGTGTGTGTGTGTGTGTGTGTGTGTGTGTGTGTGTGTGTGTGTGTGTGTATCCACCGTCCTGATGTATCTTCTTCCTCTTTGCTGTCGAGCTCTGTTGTTATTAAAAGGACAATATGCCCCTTTCAGCTTGTTAGTGTTGGATCTTCTCTGGTTGACCTGTTACGTCACAGACCAAACAATCGATAAACAAGTCAGCTACGGTTAGCAAACTTTTCAAACTCACCAACAAACACTGATATACACTGATAAGTTTTCTTAAAATCATGTTACAAATTCTTTGGTAACTTCTTTTCTTCTATTTTACATGAATATTTCTTCATTTTAATTAATTAATTAATTAATTAATATTACTGGCTGAATATTGACCTCTACACTTCGAGTACTAACTCCTCATAATTACATTTTCAGTGCTGTTTGTGAATATGAATGAAACTTAATGTGACACTGGAGGTTATATTTATGTAAAATAAATGAACCACACATTCATAATGAAAATGAGTGTGTTAAATGAGACCGATTTCGTGGAATTTTTAAGTAACTTACTTAATTTACTAATATTGGCAGGTCAGCATTAAGGTATCAAAAAAGGTTTTGTTATTTGAACAGAAATACATTGATGACCCCTCAGTCATCCCCGAGTTGAGCTAAACCGTCCTCTTGCTGCCAACGTCGCGTCAAACTCATTCATTCTTTTTCTGTGACCGCTTATCCTGTTAGGAGTTGTGGGGGGGTGGAGCCTATCCCAGCTGACACTGGTCAAGAGGCAGGGTTCACCCTGGACAGGTCACCAGACTATCAAAGGGCTGACACATAGAGACAGACAACCATTCACACTCACATTCACACCTACGGACAATTTAGAGTTACCAATTAACCTGCATGTCTTTGGACTGTGGGAGGAAGCCGGAGCACCTGGAGGAAACCCACGCTGACACAGGGAGAACATGTCAGAGCATCTGGAGGAAACCCACGCTGACACAGGGAGAACATGTCAGAGCATCTGGAGAACATGTCAGAGCATCTGGAGGAAACCCACGCTGACACAGGGAGAACATGTCAGAGCATCTGGAGGAAACCCACGCTGACACAGGGAGAACATGTCAGAGCATCTGGAGGAAACCCACGCTGACACGGGGAGAACATGCCGGAGCACCTGGAGGAAACCCACACTGACATGGGGAGAACATGTCAGAGCACCTGGAGGAAACCCACGCTGACACGGGGAGAACATGTCAGAGCATCTGGAGGAAACCCACGCTGACACAGGGAGAACATGTCAGAGCATCTGGAGGAAACCCACGCTGACATGGGCAGAACATGCCGGAGCACCTGGAGGAAACCCACACTGACATGGGGAGAACATGTCGGAGCACCTGGAGGAAACCCACGCTGACACGGGGAGAACATGTCAGAGCACCTGGAGGAAACCCACACTGACATGGGCAGAACATGTCAGAGCACCTGGAGGAAACCCACACTGACACAGGGAGAACATGTCAGAGCACCTGGAGGAAACCCACACTGACACGGGGAGAACATGTCAGAGCACCTGGAGGAAACCCACGCTGACACAGGGAGAACATGTCAGAGCACCTGGAGGAAACCCACGCTGACATGGGCAGAACATGCCGGAGCACCTGGAGGAAACCCACACTGACACAGGAAGAACATGTCAGAGCACCTGGAGGAAGCCCACACTGACACGGGAAGAACATGTCAGAGCACCTGGAGGAAGCCCACACTGACACGGGGAGAACATGTCAGAGCACCTGGAGGAAACCCACGCTGACACAGGGAGAACATGTCAGAGCACCTGGAGGAAACCCACGCTGACACAGGGAGAACATGTCAGAGCACCTGGAGGAAACCCACGCTGACACAGGGAGAACATGTCAGAGCACCTGGAGGAAACCCAGAACAACATGGCTAACACACTGCTGCATGTCTGTCTGTGCACTGTCAGCGTCTTGTATTTGCCTGTAACATCATCAGCTATAAATGTGTTTTTCACTGCGTGAGAAAATGGATGTGTGGCGTGCAAAGACTGTGGCGTAGGAGCGTGAGAAAAGTGTCAGTTGCAAAGTTAGATGGTTGATGTGTTAGTTGGCAGCGTTATCAAATTATGCACCAGTGTGTAGAGCTGGGAATCAATTCAATTTTATTTATAAAGCCAAATATCACAAATCACAATTTACCTCAGAGGGCTTTACAGCATACGACACCCCTCTGTCCTTGGACCCTCACAAATACTCACCTCAGCACCAACTGTTGATTACTCCACCACTGAAAATAGTCCCAACAAATGCACTATTTCTTCCTGTTTGTTTGATAAAAACTGCAGTGAGCAGCTGTTTGAGGAAAGTACTGAGCTTCCTCCTGAAATATCTGACATGTTTCTAGAGATTAAGCTCAAGGCTGAGAGCTGCAGACATTTCGTCATTTTGGGGGATTTGTTGACAGTATGAAAAACACTCAATAAGACCAGCCTCATCTTCTAACTCTAAATGTCCACTGAGGTTTGTTTTTGAATTTCTGAAATCATTCAAATGTAACATATCTCAGAATTTTTTAGTTTTGGTATTTTCTAGTTTGTCTTTCTGATGTTCGGTTTTGTGCTGTCAGTGTCCCACTGCTGCTTCACCAGTCAAAGCTGAGTCTCCACGTCGTGTTTTTGTCCTAAAAATGACAAAAAGACATAGAAACTGTGTGTGTCTGTGTGTCCTCTGAGGACCCCAATAGTAACATTTTCTGTTTGTGTTTTCTCCACAGGAAGTAGGAAGCATTATCGGCAAGGTGAGCTGAAGTTTATATTATTTTTTCCTTCTATACTAAACAGAGTGAAACACATACTCTTTTTCCATCTCAAATGTTTTGGTTCACTGCACTCAGACGACAAAAGTGTGAATATCAGGCAATTAAAATGACCGGACGGATTTCTCTGACGAACATTATGTCTTTTACAGTGGAACAAATTAAAGCACATTGCAAATTATCTCGTCTATGTAAAAGTCATTCAGTGTAATTTTTGAGCATCATCAGAAAACATATGCAGTAATTTCATATTATCATCGACACAAGAAAAAACCCTCTCCATCTATGAAATATGGATTTAAAAATCCTCCCCATCTCCAGTCTATGGTTTTCTAAAATTGGCATGCCGCTCAAGATAACGTTCAATGTAATCCTGCTACAACGAAATAAAGTTGCCATGAAATATGTATTAATAGTGTGTAAAATTTCCAGTCAGGCCATGTCATTCCAATCTGTACTTAGTGAAAAGGAGCTGCTCTCCAGGGATACGAGTCAATTTCACTGTGGACGTGTTAAATAAACCCCTGTAGGATTTTTTCCAAATATATCACAGCCAAGTGAAGTGTGATAATGACCGTTGCCCTCGCAGCACATTCACTAACCCATGATTGAGTCTGATTTCCCTCAGCATATATTTAGATTTCCCCCTCCTCATCACTTACAGTGTGTGGTCTATTAGCTCGCAGTCTCTGACATTAAGACGGCATGAAAATTACATCACCGCGTTACAGTTCTAGTTGGGTCGTGTCATTCTGTCGTTGCGCCACAGGAGCTGCTCTCCAGGGTTTCTTCTCATATTAAACAAGGCTGCCAGGCGGCGGAGCAGAACTGATGCTCACTAAAGCCGCCCTATCTGCCGTAAACAGGCTCATGTGATCGGGACAGGTGTCAAACTGAGATAAGGTTAGACCGCTCAGTCCAAGTTAAATATGACAAACTAACATCATTACTTTTATAATATTGATCTATCACTGATTCACACCTTTCCTGAGCACATTTCTTCTTGTTTAGTAAACTGTTGTGTCACAGTCACATCATTAGACTCAGATACCTGAGCCTCCAGCGGTGCCACTGCTCGGGGGCATCCCGGTGGCTGTTGAGGAGCAGCCGGAAAGAATCTCTGATTCATTTTCATACCTGGATTTATTTCTCTAGTTGCTCCTACACTCTTCCAGCTCTAACCTGCTGCTATTACAATAGCAGTTGGTTGCTTCCCAGGGAAAATGCATTTAAATACACTTTTGACCACCTCATTACCAAGATCGTCCGGTCCTGTTTTCTTTACCTACAACGCAGACTCCAAAAAAAAAAAAAAAAATAGGAATCCAGGTTGTGTAAAACATTAATAAGATTAGAATGCAATGATTTGCAAATCTTTTTTTAACCTATATTCACTTGAATACAGCACAAAGACGAGACATTTAGTATTCAAACTGATAAACTTTGTGTTTTTTTTAATAAAATATTTGCTCATTCTGAATTTGATGCTGCAACATGTTCTAAAAAGAGTTGGGACAGGAGCAACAAAAGGCCGGGGAAGTTATAGAATGCTCAAAAAACACCTGTTTGGATCATTCAGCAGGTGAACAGGTTTATTGGTAACAGATTAAAGTATGATGATAACAAAGTTATGCAATGAACAGCTGCAGGATTTTAGGGATTTTGTATCTACAGTCCATAATATCATCAGAAGATTCAGAGAATCTCTGCACGTAAGAAGCAAGACTGAAAACCAACATTGAATGGTTGTGACCTTTGACCCCCTCAGACACCACTGCAGTAAAAACCAACACAACTGTATAAAGGATATTATGACATGGGCTCACGAACACTTTGGAAAGCCACTGTCAGTAAACACATCGCTGCATCTACAGTTCAGACTTTACCATGCTTCGCCCACTTCTCTGAGCCCGAGCTCATCTGAGATGGACTGACACAAAGTGGTCTGACCAGTCCTTCATGGACGTCATGTCCTCCGGGCCAAAGGGGAAAAGGACCATCCAGATCGTAGTGCCCGTGGCATCATGGGTAACTTTGCATCTGTGAAGGCTCTATGAATGCTGAAAGGTACATACAGGTTTTGGAGCAGTATATGCTGCCATCCAGACGACGTCTTTCTCAGGGACGTCCCTGCTTATTCCAGCGAGACAATGAGACACATGTCAAACATTATGAAGCATATAATATGAAAAAATATAATTTCCCAAACACTGAGTGTTGTTAAAAGAAAAGATGATGTCACACGGTGGTAAACGCTCCTCTCCCGAATTTATTGGCACTTGTTTCAGCATCAAATTCAAAATGACTGTATATTTACAAAAATGGTGCAGTTTATCAGTTTGAACATTTAATATCTTGTCTTTGGACTGTATTCAATTGAATATAGGTCAAAAACAATTTACAAATGGTTGCATTCTTAGCCCCTGCGCTTGTCTGAGAAGGGTAGGCACCATGTCTAAGAGGTTTCTTTTGGTTCCAGAGGTATCATACATAATGTGTTTGGTGGAAATGGAGCTTTAAAGTACAATTTGGTGACAAAACTTTAATGCTTGCATCATCTTTCAAATTCTTTTACTTGCAGCCACTATTGTCCAACTGTACTCTCTACTTTAGTGACTCTAATAAAACTGTTAACGTTTAAGTGAGTGTAATTCTGCAGGGAAAAAAACTCAGCTTTGTGTTTCTTGTCTTCCCACAGAAAGGAGAAACAGTGAAGAGAATACGAGAAGAGGTAAGACCCCGCCACCCGTCCCCATCATGCACATTCTTTCATCTTTGTCGCCTTCTCCTATCTTTTATTAATCCATGACAACCCTTCAAATGCAGCTCACATGCATCCTGATAATTACAGCGTAATCACAAAGCAGTGCAGCACTGCAAATCCATACTGAAACTGAGAAACACGAAGCTGGAGCACCACAGTAATTGAGCTGTACATTAAAGGCTGCTTTCATCAGATCTAAACCGCAGAAAATAAATGTCAGAGGAGTCGAAACGTGTCCCTCTGCATGTACATTCCTGTCATGTCATTCCTATTTTTAGAATACAAGTAAATATCTGAAGGTGTGTTTTGTATTTTTGGCCGCCTGCTGCGATGTTAGCCACGTTGACGGCTACATCTTTAGCTGTCTGTGCTGTCAGCAGCCTGCAAAATGGTAGCACAACTCGGAGCTGTGAGTGTAGAGCTTCCCTATGGAGTATCTGTCCTCTCTGCGTTCCCTTCTTTTCAAGGAAACAGAGATGCAAATACAGCAAGAGTGAAAGAGTGAGACTGAGGTAGAGAGCCAGAAGGACGTTAAGAGAGACAACAAGAGAAGCAGAAGGAGAGTGCAGGAAAAACAGAAACTGGGCTTTTAAATAACAGAATTACTCATGATGCAGGAAGAAACGTGAATTTCTTTTTGTTCCAATCAGCGTTCATCTCGTCAAAGAAAACAAAGAATTGTCGACAGCCCTTTTCTATTAAAATGAGACCTATTGAACAATGTGTGTGCATCTGTGGAACCACATGCTGTATCCTCCGATGCCCGAAAACATCTCTTTGTCAAGCATGGCCTCACTCCCAGGTCGTCAAAATCCAACGCTTCGGTAGTGACTTCAGTGTCAGAAACCAACAACAAAAGGCGTCCTTTAACGTCGGCATGATACGCGGCTGGTTGTTGTTATAATTTAACAGCGTCAGGGGGAAACTCGGCAGGACAAGGACAAAAGTTAAACCGGCGAAAGTCCGAGTGGGGCGGGCGGGAGGGGTGGTGGATGGGTCCAACAAACACTGACCTTCACACGAGAGAGTGGTGTTCGTGTCCCTAAAGATTCTAAAGACAAACCCTGTTCTTTTTTTCTTAAACTCAACCATGTGTGTTTGTTGTTCAAGGGAAAAAATGTCAATGTGCAGTGTTGTTCCCACATAGTACGTTTATTTTGAAAGAGACACAGCGTCCCAGAACGTCAACAACCAACACACCCAGGGTACCTTGCACATCGTATGTGGACGTGGAAAGTCCATGACCACAACTTCAATATGTGACAAGGTCAGAGGAAGAATGTGTCGCTTTGTCAAAAGTTGACTGTGTTGTTTGACCTGTTGCACTAATGTTTAGAAGAAGCATTCTGCATTGGTTAATGTCGTGTCTCCGTCAGTTGTGATGAATCATGTAGTGAATGTTCTTGGTAGAAGAAAGGTAACAGATTTACAGACTAAATTTACCCATAAGCCCACTGAAAATTAGATCAAAAAAGAAAGGCAGGCTAATGTTTTATTAACGAGACCTGTGGATGGAAGGACTAGTGCGTAGGATTTAGTGGCATCTAGTGGTGATGTTAGAGATTGCAACCTTCTGAAACTTCTCCTGTGTGCTAACATGTAGGAGAACTACGGTGGCCGACGTGAAAAAATAAAAATGCAAATAGCCCTGTCTGGACCTGGTGTTTGATTTGTCCGTTCTGGGCTACTCTCAGTCCAGCACCTTTGGAACCAGCAGTAAGCCTTCAGACATGGTACCTAGACCCTCGGTGTGTTCAGACAGTCCTCTTAAATGTGGGCGGGGTTGTTGTCACTCACTGCTCCGTCCAGCACTCGCTGTATTTCCTCATCAGCGGTGACACAGATGGAAGTCTGCACCTGGTTTATCGTCCACAGAACGAGGCTGCACGCCCACATTTTCACAACAAAATAGAACAGGCTGCAGTGAGAGTCTCTCTCCATGGGATATTTCAAAATAGCAGCTTTGTGCATTTAGTCCTTCTCAGGCAAGCTCAGGGGTTTAGTGTTGCTGTAGCCCACAGGAAGTGAGGATTAGAATATATGACCTTCACATAATCCGCTCCAAATGAATCTATATTTTTAAAGTCATTACTAAAAGTGTGTGTCATATAAAAACTAAAGTGATGGTCAAAGTTGTCACAGTGAAATTTAAGGTGTGCTGATGGATTCACGTCATCAACTCATGCATTGAGTAACATTACAAGTTAACGTTCCACCTTAAAAGTTGCCGGCAGTCGGCCCAGTGAATGAAGTGATTTTTTTCTCTTTCATTTTATAGTTGTAGTTTACTGATGTATGAACAGAGGTTACATAAAACCAGAGTGAGCGTCCTCTACTGACCAATCAGACTGCAGGGTTTCTAGCTCCACCTTTTAGTACCAGATCTGTGTGCTAGGTACCCCAACAGAGGGGGGACCAAACACGGGGACGCTAAGGAACGCTTCTGTTGGGACCATCCACAACTTTCACTGTGGAGACAGAACAAATGTGTACCAAACTGAACTGTACCAGACTGCTTGGTGGAAATGGGACTTAAATGTTTGCTGAAGAAATGTCTCTAATATCAGACATTTGCTTCTCCTCTCACATCCTCAAACCCGACACTAAAGAGCTTGTGAATGATCGGCTGCTCTGCAGTAAAGAGAACATACTGTGTTAGTAACATTGCTGTGAGCAGGAACAACCGAGGGTGCGCAGCTCTCTCCTAAATCAGCACTGGTAAGATTAACTGCATTTATGTAGTTGTGTTATCCAGAGCAGCACCGTGCAAGGTCAGGGTTCTTCTGCATGTGGATGAACCTTCAACCCTGCAATCAGTGGGTCAGATATAAGTCAGTCAGATGACCTGTGTGTGACTCAAAGTAATATACATTTTGATGAAGGTGATAAAATGAACGCTGGTTCATCCTTCACTAGCTTCTCACGTTCGCCAGAGTCATTCCTCTTTGACTCCCGGCAAAACGTTACATTTGCAATCAGGTCGCTCGCTGCAGCTATATGAATACTTAAACATGTGGATCTATAACTTCAAATGTTCTGCGTTCATCTCTGTGAATGCAGAGCACGGGCACATCAGTGGCTCGTTAATATATGCGACACCTGACATGAATACCAGAGAGAGTTCTCCATATGTTTAAAGAGCGCAGAGATGAAGGCTTTCCCAGAGGAGAGTAACTGTAAAGCCGCCGTTATCCCCGTCCAAACATGCAGACAAAGAACGGATGTCAGAGAGTAATAGAGAAATGAATCTGTGTGTGTGTGTGTGTGTGTGTGTGTGTGTGAGTAAGGATGTGTGTTTGTGTGCATTTACTGGAAAATGGCTGCTTCATATTACACTGGAGAAACACGGATGAGGTGTTATGTCATCAAATCCGTATTGTTGTGTTGCAAAAGCACTCCTGAGTCCCTGCAACAGCAGCCAGGCAAAATAAAAGCCTGTGTGTCGGTGCAGCAGCAGCACCAGCACAAAGCAGAGAGAAATTTGTGAGAAAAGATTAAACCCAGGTTTTCTTTAATTGTGGAGTGGGGCTCAAAACAGGTCACACAACTCCTTCCGGTGTGTTTCAGCAAGAAAACAATACTCCACTGTGTTTTAATGAGCCTAAATTTACTCTATTTAGTTCCCCACTCGCCTGGAAAAAACGTTAAATAATAACCCACAAATACATTCTGCAGGGAGAAATGATTTTAGAAATGTGTGTCCTCAGAGAAATAGTTTGAAGATGACTGCACATGAATCAACACTCCAGAGAGAGGAGGGAGGGAGAGTGAGCGCGGGG
Source organism: Epinephelus fuscoguttatus (assembly GCF_011397635.1). NCBI lineage: Eukaryota > Metazoa > Chordata > Actinopteri > Perciformes > Serranidae > Epinephelus > Epinephelus fuscoguttatus. The sequence goes on along the minus strand of NC_064752.1, from coordinate 1,532,420 downwards.
AAGCAGAGAGTTATGTTTTCATTCATCTGTCAAGGGAATTTTAAGTTAACTTCTGAAATGGCACTAAAAATGAAACGTGAATCAAGCCGAGTTTAGGCGAATCAGTCGGCCGCCAGAATGAAAGTAAAACATCCAGCAGAGATGTGGAGGAGGAACTGATGACTGTGCTTTCACACGAAGACTAAAGCAAAGATATGCTCATACTGAAAGGTAATATTTTATCAGACCATGTTTAATATAATAGGCTGCCTTCGTTAACAAACTGTGGTGTGTTTGACCATTTGTTTGTGTTGTGGAAGCGAAGCAGACTAAAATCAGGACGTCATGATAGAAGATATGTCATTTTTAGAATAAATTCAAAAGCTTAATTATTGTTATGTTAAATCCATCTTCTGGCTGTGAAGCAACCTCATTAGCCGTCTTATCAAGTGTTGTGTATATATATATGCAAATCATTTTCCATGATAGGACATAATGGACGTCAGCAAATGTGTGTAGCGAGATTTCTCTCTCAGTGAAAAAGGGAGTAAAACAAAGTTGTGTTTGTGTCCCATGAAGTTTAATCTATCAGCAACATGTAGTCGTTTTTTTTTTTTACGGAGGCACAGACGTTTCCGGTCGCCTCTCTGTCAGCTCCGCTAAATTTGTGCTAAATGTATGCTCTTACATGTATTGTGCATGTCTGGGTGGTGCCTTTTGTGGCTGGCGTGTGGGAGTGAGTCACTCATCAGGATGAGGACATGTGGGCACTAATCAGTCTATAAGCTCTCCTCCTGCTGACCTCTGATAGCTAACTGCTAGTTAGCCAGGTCAAACATCAGTAAACTAGCATTGTACTAGCCACTGTGAGGGGTCGGACTTTCCCATTTTGTTTGCTGATGATACCAACATGATCTCATCACATGCTGACGTACACACACTGATGAATAACACAGATGAGGAAATGGTGAGAGTTGCAAGATGGTTTCAACTTAATAAGCTCTCATTGAAGGTTCATTATATTTGTGTCGAGTGGCAGGAGGTGTGATAGGGCCTGTGCTCCAGTGGTAATAGGTAGATAGTTTTGCATTGCGCATTTTTTAGGCATTTTAGTTGATGAGAAATTGAATTGGAAAACACATTAATTTTATTTGTAACAGAAATCGCTGGGGATCATCAGCAAACTGTGAATGTTTCTTGTTTATTAACTTTATATTATCCCCTGATTTATCCACCTTCCTTTTTATAAAACCAGACATGGACAGGACTCCCTCAGATATCGTGGTGTAGAGATTTGGAATGAAATTATCATTACATTTAATTCAATTTAATTCAATTTCTTTACTTGTGTATATTTATAAACAGTGAAGCTCAAACTGACCTGCAGTCAGTCTGCTGATGATGCAGGATGACATCACCACAACTGTCCAATCAAACGTCAGACTTTTACTCAGGCGGCTGATGCTTGTTTGGCGTCTCCAACTGATGCTCAGTGCTAGTTTCTGTTCACCATGACCGTGTTGTTACTGCAGCCATCATGATGCAAATCCCCTTATCTTAACAAAGTAGGAATTTTAACCCAAATCATGAACTTTCTCTTTAGCTCCTTTTACACTGCCAGATTTTCAGTGAATGTTGGGCCGTTTTGCCGCCAAGCTGCGAGCGTTTAGACACACAGAGCCGGATTGGCGAGTTGATCCGAGGTGCCCAATTTTCCACCTCGTAGAGTAGACATATTGGTGGAACCTTTTTGGTTTAAACAGACCGAGGCGGCCTTCTGCAACGGGAGGGGCTGTTGATGACCTGTGGGAGGAGCTGTTGATGACTTGTGGGAGGAGCTGTTGATGACGCTGCATGTACGACCCACTGGCGGTGGATAAACAGGAAACAGCTGAAAGCAGGAATTAGCGAGCAGCTGGTAGCAAGAGGGAAACACAAACCTGACAGACACTGTAAAGATGAGCAACTGGGGAGACAAGGAATTGCGCGCCCTCCTTGTCCTCGCAAACAAAGAGGCCATTAACCGTCAGATGACGGGGACGGTGAAGAACAGGTCGAGAGAATCACCGAAGGACTGACCAGCCGCGGCTTCCCTCCCACGTCACTGTTTACGTCACACGCTGAGCTACACGTTTTGTTACTTGCTCACGCCCCCCATTGCCCCGAAAAAGGCACATTCTGTATAAACAAAAGTAGGTAGGCGGCATTTTGCTGCACTCCCCGATTTTGTTTTTATACTGCCAATGCTGAAAAAAGACTGATTGGGCTTTCCTGCAAATTTGCACAACTCCTGTTTAAAAAGGGCTTAAAACGAAGTTATTTTCTGTGCCAAAACTTAACCAAACCTTGACCACAGCACTATTATCTCATGTGAACATTAAAAGGTCAGCTATGTGAACATTTTTCCACCACACAAACCATCGATGGGAAAACAACCCTTTTGTTTGTATTTACAAGGAAACACGAAATATGAATCATAATCTTGATGTAATCCTGGTGTCATCCTTAAAAAACAGTTGATGTTCATGTGAACAGTCACTGTCCTGGATTTTGATCATTAATGCACCTTAACAAAATATACATCATTCAGTTAAATCACTGAAACTAAAATGAAACTACATCAAAACACACTACAGACACAAAGTCCTGCACTCTCACTTAAAGCTCATATAATAATCACCATATTAACAAATCAAAAACTAACCGAGGTTTCGCCTCTGTGGAGAGATTTAGGGAGAAGAAGAGGACAGGAAAAATAAAGCGAGCGAGACCGAGGTACAGAGAAGGAAAAGAAAACAGATTGTCTTTGCCGAAGCATTTCTGTCTGACAGCGTAACTCAGAGCAGCAAGCATGAATATTTAAATGCTTATTTACTTCTCAAGGACAAAGCACAAGACTGGATATACAGTTAGACTGGATTTATAAGCTGCGTATTCCTCTCATTACTCTTCTTTATTCCCCGACCTGCTACCTCACTCCCTCACTCATTGTGTATGCAAACTGACGGATCAAACACACACACACCACTGTTCACTTTCCCTAATGAACTGCCTATGAAATCCAGTGTTTCAAGGCTACATTTTTGCACAATGCCAGTTTTTTGAAGAGGCTTTTGGCACAGAAGCATCACAAGGACTCACACACACACACACACACACACACACACACACTTTCACACAAGGAGAGGACACAGTGTGCAAGAAGTCTGTTTTAATCGAGTCAATAAAAGCACTGATGTCAGGTTGTAGCTCTTCATAATGACTTTACACACACAGACACACATGCACTGTACACATTCACATGCATATAAACCCATTTACTAACACACATGATCTCTCTTACACACACACAGTCACAGAGGATGAGACGCACGTGCATACACTCGTGATTATTTACATGCATCTTCTGTATGTGTGTCTGTGTGCAATCAGTACGACTCACACACAGGCGTGGTGTGTACTTATCTCTGTGTGTGCATCTTGGGACTGTGCAAGCACATATGTGACTGAGACCCACGGGACTGCCTTTGATCTTTGCACACATGACTGTCTTTTTAAACTAGGCAGTGATGCCATGTGAAACTAGACAACGTAAAGCGATTGGTACCAGCCATGTCAGCACAGGGCTTCATACTGCTCCAAAGTTTGGTGCAGTGCCGTTACACATGGCTGTTCACCTGTATGTACCGACATTAAATAAATAAGAAAACTGACTATAAAGTCTGCGAGGATACGACGACTTAGATTTGATTCAATTCAGGGGCCTGCGATCGAAATGAGACGATATTATATGATTATTTAACACAACAGCATGTGTTCTGTCTGTTGACCCGTATTTTCTCCAAAATCCAAAATATTTCCACACTGCTGGTTTATTCCTGAGTAAATAACATTATCCTCATTATCTTTATCTTGGCTGATCACCATTATCCGTCTGGTGCTGTTTGATGGTGACAGAATTTTAGAAATAATGATATGGATCAATGTTTTCACCCAGTGATATTGGATCGTTGATCGTTGAATCGACGGATGGACCATTGCACCCCAGCTGCTACATTATCACTTGATATTCTGTTTTTGTTTTTTTAATGGACACGTCTGATTACCAGCGCTCATCTTTTTTATTTTAATGCAAAGTTAGCATCTCATTTTTTTATCCTTGAAACACACTGCAGCACAAACACCGCTGTGTAACATTAGTTACCGAACTGTGTGACCATGTACGAGTTGCATCAGAATCATAGCTCCGGCGTGGCGCTTCTCAGAGGCTGCAGATTTATCAACATGTCAGTGCTGCTGCCTTCAGATGCTGCAGAGATTTCATGAAGTGAAGAAGAAGCCTTTCATACAGCATAAAGCAGCTGGACAGATACTGGAACAATCACCCAGTCATCCATAGATCAATGCTGTCAATCAGTCTGCATCCCTGTCTGAAAGTTGTGTGTGTGCAGTTACAGGATGCGCACACAGACATACCTATGACTTGAGTGTGTGCATGTGACTCCTAACACACAGACGTGCATGTGCACAAATCACACATTGATGTACATATGAGGTACTTTCAGTAAATAATCACTTGAGCGTATCTACGTGTGTCTTGTCCTCCATGACCCTTTCCAGCCCCCATACTCACACACACACACACACACACACACACACACACACACACACACACACACACACACACACGCACGCTCTGGCAGCATGACTCCCTAATAGAGCAGAACAGAGCAGAGTAATCCAGTTGAATGACATGGCTGTCCATCCTTCCTCCGCTCCAAATGAAGAGTAATGGAGACAACAGGCCCACGCTGCAACAGCAAGACAGCATACTGCTGCACATCTCACTCATTAGGGTGGGAGGAACAGGACGGAGAGGGGGAGGAGGAAGAAGATGGAGAGGAGGAGGAAAGACAGGGAGACAGGGGAGACAGGAACAGGAAAGAGTACAAACAACAAGGAACAGCTAGTTTCTCACAGTGAGTGAACAACACAATCAGTTTAGAAGATTCCTCCATCTGTTTAGCTTTAGTTCAGCTTCAGTCAGCGTCACTTTAGTCTCGCCACCAGACAATCAGAGATCTCCTTTCTAAAGTGTGTTTAACACACCGGCAAAAACAGCCGGCAACAAAGCAACGCCTCTTGCATTTTTGAAAAGGACACGCCCTCCTGGAAATGTGCGCTCCCCCTTTTCTTGTCTGCAAGGAAACAAACACACAGAGAGCTTGAAAATGGATGCCGAGAGATTAAACTCTGTTTCATCAAACGTGTGCTCAGTCCACAAGATTGTGGAAATGAAGGACTTACAGCGACTTGAGCCATTTTGTACCGCTACACGTGTTTCTAGTCGGACTATGTTTACGAGCACAAGAGTTCAGCGAGCCACCGAAGGACCGCCCTGCAGATTTACTATTGGTTCTGCAACGTAGGGAGTTTTTTTAAACTCTGAAATTGTATCCGCCCATCTAAACACAAAATCAGGGAGAAAGACATCAGTCTTTAGTTAAGCAAAGCGTCTAAAGACTGACTTGTGAGTCTAATGTCACTGTAAAAATATGGAGTTTTGTTGAAACTGTGTTTTAGCATCACTAAATAACTAAAAAACAAAAAACCCTTCGACATGATGCTTTTAAACGAAGCCTAATAGAGAAGCTTTGCATCCTTTGCCGTCGACACAGACTCTTAAACTTGGTTCAGATTGTGCTGAATTGTTTGTTGTTACAAATAAAACTAATGCAGAGCTATAAATCCCACCTTTGTTAGAGTCATAATCATCAATAATAATGTCAGAGAGGTGTCAAACTCCAACTATTGGAGGCTGGAGTCTCAGAATTATGTCAGTCAAATATTCGACGATAAGATTGCTAACATTAGCTTGAGTAGAAAGCTGCTGCAGTAACACCACATGTCAAATCAACATCAGTAGGATCTTCGGTTTTCTTTCGCCCAAAGGGGGCGCAGCCATGACATTTTGTGAAATACCAGGTGTGTGTTTGTCTGATGTATTTCTTGTAACTTTCCCAAGGCTTTGCTGGTTGCCAGGTAACTGCTCAGAGGCCCAAAAAAGTCTGGCACATAACGTCCTGAAAACGGCATTTTGTTATTTTAACACTTTGTAGATTTTTAATAGATTAAAGAAAGAAAATAGGATGCGTTGATCAGTGAGCTTTAACGTGCTGGCAGGTGGAGTTTGTTTCTTTCAGACTGGCTAACTGTTTCCCTGTTTCCAATCTTTGTGCTAAGCTAAGTTAGCATGCTGCTCGCAGTAGCTTCTTTGTTACCAAACAGAACGGAACAAGAACATAACTTCTTATATGCTGTTCATAGTTAATAATATTACATTTCTAATTTAAACGGCTTTGTACTTTATTCCGGGTTCAACAAATGAAAAATCATGAATTTCCTCCCAAAACTCGTGTTTCTGTCATTATCCAGCCCGAACAAACCAGTGAAGATGACTAGTCCCACATCAAATCTCTTGATGACCTCCTGATGTTTGTTCTTCCACAGAGAAGCTGAACAAGGAACTCAGCTGCTCTTAACCATAGACTATAAAATAATGGTTTTAGCCACCATATTGTCACCCATTGCATTGTGGACCCTTGCTTTGAAGTGTTGAGTCGCCATCTTTGATTTTTAGAGTCAGAAATGACCATATTTGAACGGGAGGGTGGAGCTAGCCCTGAATCTAGCTGTTAGCTTGGATAGCCTGATGCATTTACAGCCATGATTAACTGTGATGATGCTAATGCTAATTTTTACTAGTTAAAAACTGGCTTAAAACTGAACACTGGGCGCCTTAGAGGGCAACCAATCACTCTGTCCAAGCCCGAGCCATGGCAGTCGTTTTGAGCCTGAGTCCGATTAAAAATTTGAATTTCAACAGGTAAAAAAAAAAGAAGAAGAAATTATATTTGAGTTATTATATATATATTTCTAATATTGAAACCTTCATCACAAGCTAAGGCCTGGCATGTCTCCTCACACTACCTCTCCATACTCTCTTATTCCAGCGGTCAGTTGTCTTGTGCATGACAGGTCCGCCAGAGCCTCTTGATTCAGTCCATCAAAACTCCTTTCATTTAAACACGAGAACTGCCAGTTTTGATTTTTAAAAACAGATCCCCAGTAAATTGGCAAGAACCCGACCTGACTGAATCCCGGTGGAATAATGAGACATTACAGCCTGGCTCAGCCGAACGCAGCAGGTCGGGCCGGGCCAAATCAGACTCGGGCAGAAAATCGGAGCTCTGATCTGAGGTTACGCTATGGTTATGTAATTTAACCAATGTTGGCGCAGCAGTAGCGACTTGTAAACAGACGGCACTTTCCTGTCACTCACAAAGGCCCATCCTTAATGATGCCTAACTTTAAGCCTTAATGAAATGTAAACAGCTGAGTCATATAAAACTTCATCCCCGTACAGTCGTCATGAATGTTGAAATTAGTTATAAAGACCAGAAATGTTTTTTGTACCAGGCTGTGAACATGTTTATTTCTGCTTTAAAGTTGGAGACTTTAACATGGGGGTCTGTGGGGACTGACTCGCTCTTGGAGCCAGCCTCAAGTGGCCATTAGAGGAACTGCAGTTTGTAGCACACACCCTTCATTTCTCAGCCGTGGAGGTTGCCTCCTGCTCTTAAGGCAGATAACAGGACAGAGGGAGGGATTTCACAAAGGAAGGACAGAAACAGAGGGATGAAGGAAAGGAAAGGAGGAAGACAAAGGGAGGGAGGTTGGAGAGGGTAACTGATACCACAAGGGCGAAGTAGGAGAATCACAAGAAGGACAGAGGGATATGGGGAACGATAGATAGAGTGATTGCAAGACAGTGAGACGGACGAGTGGTTGAAGGGGGGGACGTATCGATGAATTAATGATAATGAGACTGATTAGATAAAATGGAGGGAGGGAGGGAGAGATGAATGAACGAGAGAGTGGTGAGGAGAGTGGTAATGGAGGAAGGGATAATGAGGGGAATAAAAAAGAGAATAATGAACGTGATGTGGGGGAAGGAAGGAGAGATGAATGGAAGGACATTCTGTAGTTAGAGGGAAGGATGGAAATAGATAGATAGATAGATAGATAGATAGATAGATAGATAGATAGATAGATAGATAGGTAGGTAGGTAGACAGGTAGACAGATTGATAGATAGAGGCGGGTGGAGACATAAATAAACAGATTGAGGAGGAGAGGGAGACTGCAGCTAATGTATTTTTATTGAGATAATAAATGGCGAGAGAGCGGGAGAGATTATTCCATCATTGCTTTATCACCACACACACACACACACACACACACACACACTCATAAAGAGGGAGCACATTCGTTCTATTTTCATATCAATGAGAGGAGACTGTTTCTATAGAGGATGGTATGAGGGACAACAGGGGGGCAGTCTGACTGATATGCACACAAAAAGAAATACACACTCCCACACATACACACACACAATCACACAATCACACAAACCCAGCCCAGCAGCCGGCAGGTGTGTCGTTTAGAGAAGACTTGTATACAGAACACAGACATACACATCAAACATATTGTATGTTCTTATTCATGCACACGTACGCTACAGAGAACAGGATTAAAATGAATGTTTAAAATCCTTCACTTACACACTGAAAAATAAAATCACATTATGCAAACATACACAACACAACACGATCACAGGGAGAAAGAACTCAGTAGCTTCTTCTGAGGGCAGGAAAACACAACCAACACTGAACTATGCACAAGTATGTGCTGTTGGCTTTTCAGTCAATCAAATCGTGAAAAGACAAAAGCCACTTTAAGTCCTGAAAATAAGACGTGAAGGGGAGAAGTAAGAAAAATAAAGAACTGAGAAAAAGCTGCAGGCGTGGACACACTAAAAATGTTTGTACAGACAAAAGCCAAAAATTGCGTGTACCAAAAACTATTTGACAGTTTCTACAATCAGGTTTACACCTCAACATTTATATCGCCGATTTCCCATCTCTAAAATGTTCGTGAGCATCAAGTCTGTTTTTAGAGATCCCAACTTTCCGTGGGAAGTGGCGTACACCTTTTTCAGGCCTTGTTTTGTGCGTACACAATCCCCAGGTGATTTAGAGCTGTAGAAACACTTTATAAAACAGTTTCACATTTAAAAAAAAAAAAAAAAAAAACAATCAGTGTTTTTCCGACACTCTCATCACAGATGAGCTTCTGACTACGCAAATGTCTCTATCTACATCCAGTGTTTGGTTTGTCCATTCTGGGCTACTGTAGAAACATGGCGGTGCAACACGGCTTTCTCCATAAACAAAGACCTGCTCCCTGTGTAGATATAATCGTCTCATCCTAAGGTAACGAAAACACAACGTTACGTATTTTCAGGTGATTAAACACTAAAGAAAACAGACTGATTATATATTACATTCAATTTCTGCCACTATATCCCCTTAAATCCTACACTGGATCTTAAGTGGTCTATAAAATTTGGTTTTCAACATAGCACAAAGCAGATGTGAGTATAACAGGAAAGGGGAAAGTTGACCGAAGTTCTGCCAAAGGTTGCTCAGCTGTTAATGGAGCACAGAGAGAAAAGGGGCGGGACTTAGGAAGGGTCAGTTAAAGGAACACATTAAAAACTAAGAGACACTAAATGCACACATAGCTGTGGTTAAGAGATCCTACAGAGGCACATGTTTGCAGGAGTATATGTAGAAGACGGACACACACACACACACACACACACACAAAGATGCACCCTCCGATATCAACAATAGGTCCTGTACGACCTTCTTGTTCTTTTGATCGTGTGTGTGTGCAGTGATAGAGAAATCAGCTGTAAGTGAAACAGACAAGGCTGATTGCTGCAAGACAGTGATTCATCCAGTAACACACATGCACACACACACACACACACACACACACACACACACACACACACACTCACAGAGCGCTGAGTTCACCAACAGAAAACTCAGAGAAGGACGAATGCTTTGAGGTTGAAAATAATATTTTAGGCAGAGACAAACAACTCCACTCTCAGTCTTTGCTCATTGTCGCATCTGTTCATAATGTTTTCTCTCCAATATTGAAAACTCTTCCTGGTTTTAAAAACCATGTCGAGTGGTTTAAATGTGAGTGACTCTCTTGACATTGTGTTGAATAAGAGAGCACTGGGTGATGGGTCTGACGCTTCACGGAGATCATCTGTCTCTCAGTGATGAGGTGAAGTCAGCGTAGAGAGCTCTGCACAAATCACCGTTAACTTCATGATGTCATTTAGATTTTTTGGATCACTCGTCACTCAGATCTGTTTGTTTTATAATTGTGTGAACAAAACAAATCACATGGATGTTGTCCCATCTTGTCAGTTCTGATTAAGGCCACTTCATAAATCAGATACAGGTCTGATTGTATTTTTGAAAATGCGACCTCAGTCTGAGCAGTCAGATCTGAATGTATGTGACTTTCCATCAGTCACAGTCGGCCTGCCTGAGCTGAGGGTTTTGCTGCGAGAGTCTTGAGGAGAAGCGATGACAGATGTGGTTAAGAGTTGTCTTTGACATCCTGGAATTTGGGATGAAATCTGTCTCAGTGAAGCCATTCAGGTTGGGATCCCACCACTCCTGACTGTGACTGTTTCCACACACACCTCCGTACGGAAGTAGCTACATCGCTCCACAGAAAACCTGAATTAAACATTTGTCTCTCTTCCTCCTCGTCCTTGTTATCATCTGCTCATGAATTCACTGCTTTTCAACTTAGAAATGAGACAGTAAAAACACACTGCAGTGGCCTCCATCTTTATTTCTGTGCGACAGCGTGCTGCATGTGCTGTCTGTCATTTTCTTTTGTGCGTGCAGGTCAGTTTAGGACTGAGACCAGTTCACACTGGAATCATATACACATTTAAAAAATAAGATGAGCAGCCAAACCAAAAAATTCAGATCAGAGCAATAAATCCAAAGTGAGCACTGAGGCTCGCAGGGTTTGAAAATCAGTTTTAAATCCAAATGGAAGTGACAACTGTGCTCTCACTGTACAGAGAGAAACTTTTCTATTGACTTGTTTTTGGAATAATGTAGATTTCAAAAGAATACGTAAATACTTTGATTATCAGTTACTCACTGTGTGTTACCTTGAATTCATAATTTTGCGCAAACTTCCACCAACAAAATGGTTTCAGGTTTCAGTTATAGTAATAAAACATTAGTTCAACTAACAGTAACCCTTCTGTTCTCATTCCTTTAAGGATCATTCTGACTAATAACGATATAAATTCTGTAACACCATGAAACTGCAATATGTTCTGAGATCGTACCGGTAAAATGTCGTACTGTTCCAACCCTACTTCATGATAAACACAGATTCCATTCTTCATGAACTGAATCAAGCAAAACTATATCCAGGTCTCATTTATCCAGTCGTTTACTCTGTGCTTCCCAGACACATGCATTTTCAGTGAGACATTACAATTAAAAATATTTCTGCCTACGAGTAGCTCGCCCTGAGTGTGCCTTCAGCTCCGCTAGAGCTCAAACAGACATGCTTACCCAGGCACACTGCTCAGCTGTGCATTAGACTGTTTGTACTGATGTGTTTTAGGAGAAATGCATGTACTTAGGAACTATTTACTATTTACTTACGGCCTTGGCACATGTCTTATGTTGATCACTACCACGTTATTTTAATATTTTGCATCACATGTAAAAGATGTGTTGCTCCTCCTCACTTCAAGTTGCTATCATTAACTTTTAACCTGCAAAGGCAGCAGTGCCGCAACATTGTAGGAATTTATGAAAGCAATTAAAACAATATTTATTTTATTTTAATTAATTATTTTAATTACTCTATTGAATGACCCCGAAGCATGAGCAAACGGGCTGTGTCACTTCGGATCAAAGAGATGCTGGCACGCTGACAGTGACAGGGCGCCCTCCGCTGAGAAGAGAGAGAGGAGAGGAGATGGATTGTAGGTCTGTTTGTAAACGGGGCTTCTCTGACAGTCATGTATTTTCCCAAAAAACATTTCTTAATGCACGGTAGAGCGCTGTTTTTTTTACTTTTTTTTCTCAAAATCGCCTCGATATCCAGCAAATTGCCTGGCAACCCTCCAATCGCCAATATACGATTTGATCGCTGATCGTCCCAGGCCTAATTAACACGTTGTTATTAAAGTGTAGGAAAGCACATTGCTGTCATCAGATGAGTGATATCTTTGTTCGGCTCGTTTTCTGTAACCATAGTAACGTTAGCGTACAAGCATGATGGAATTAGCAAGCTAGCTAGCTAACTAGCCAGCTGCGGTTTGCTTAAAACACTGAAATCAACAGGGACAGGCCTTTGATTCCTTTCACACAAAACTGTTGCTCAGCAAAGATCAGGATATACAGATTGTTTATTTGAAGCAGTCTGAATGTTACTTGTTTAAAACTTATGCTTCAGGTAATATATCAGTTATGAGTCATTCATTTGATCTACTCCTGACAGACAGCACATCAGAGAGAGCGTGACAGCACCTGTCACGCCAGGGCCACACTGCCCGCGGAAGCGCAGCGCACCGAAATTCTTGCGCGCGCCGGAGCACCTCCGTTCACATCAGACGCACATTTCTCCACGCCGTCGACAAGCGATTCTGCTCCCAGTTCTTGTTTTTCACTGCCTGGCTTGTCAGATTCACTCGCGGCTCGTGCAGAAAATAGACCAGACGCCGAACTGATCGCTGCAAATCGTGAGCCTGCCGCGGAGCTTCCTGGTGCGGCGCGGCCAGTGTGGACGACACAGTTGGTTAACATGGGCGCCGAAAGGAAACTGCCTTCTCTTCTCGGCGCTTCGAGGCTATTCGCGGCGCTTCCGCGGGCAGTGTGGCCCTAGCGTCATGCTGACACAACACCACTTTATCCTGTTAAAACAATCCTCACAACTGAGATTATTTTTGTGAAAAACCTTTTTGATCTGAGGACCCTTACTGACTGAAGGATTATGAATAATTTCCAGGTTAATGGAGGAACGGACACATAATTTGAGGTAGCCGACAACCTGGCTTTATACATCTGAAGAACTACAAAAAATGAACTGTTTGGCACCAGATCAGGCCTCGAATCGAGACAGGCCTTTATTTGTCAAAATGTGTAGCCACACCAGGCTAGTGAAAGGGACTGGGCTTTTAATTGAAGTTTTGCTGTATCTTGTGAAGCCCTCCTTAAATTGGGGTTTGTGATATTAGTCGATGAAAACAGGATTTAACTGAATTGTGTGTGAGTTTGTAAACAGGTGTGAATGTTTGTCTTTGGATTCGTTGTTCACTGTGGAGACGTGAGAAATACAAAGTTTTCTTCACAAAGTCGACATAACAAGCAGCGATGATATTGATAATTGATCTATAAATGGTCGTTTTGTTTCCCCTTAAAGCTGCTGTTCTTGCTCTTAGAAAATGCGCCCGGGCTGTTTGGAGCGATATTTTCTGAACGTGTTTATTTTGGGTTGTAATGAAAGTCAAAAATGGAGAGAGCAGTGTCAAAATGTTAATTTACAGTTTGTTAGAAGAAATAAAACGGCGCATGCTTTGTTTTTTTATGGAGAAACTATTTTATGAGTGACAGACAAAAACTTTTCGTCCTGGAAATATGAAGAAGACCCAGAAGAGAGTGAAACCTAAATCCCCGGCAGATTGAGCCCCAGTCTCTGATTCATATGGTCTCTATTTATCTATACTTCCTCTAACTCACACTTCAATTTTCTCCTGACACCCATCCTCTCCGCCCATCCTCGTATGGTTATTACTGCACCTTCTCTATATCTTCACCTTCTCCTCTTATTTCTCCTCAAATATTTGCACCACCTTGTCTCTCTCTTCCTCTCCTCCTGATCCTTTCCCTCACTTTCCTGTCCTGCTCTTCCACCTCCGACCCTTCCTCCTCTTCCTTTTAATAAATCTCTACCCAAACTCTTTCCTCTCCTCTCATTTCCTGGGCTTGAATCCCATCTTCCTCCATCCTCCTCCTCCTCCTCCTCCTCGTCAAAATCATCTTAATCTTTCTCTCCCTAATCTCCCGCAATATTCTCACCACCTTTTCATTTCCTCCTCTGCTCTCCTTCCTCCTTCCCCTCCCCCCGTCTACCTCCTCTCCTGAAAACCTTGATTTACTACATTGCTCTTCTCATCGGCCTGCCTCCCTTCCTTCCTCTCTCCTCCCTCTTCCAGCCTCCTCGTAATCCCTCTCTCCTCCTGCATCACAGGTGAATCTCCTTTAGGGAGCGGGGAGCAGTGTGGCGAAAAATGGTTCTCCTCCTCGTCTCTTTCTTGGCCCACATATCCCTCCCTCCCACTAATGTGTTTTCTCTCTCCTGTGTTCCTCCCCTCCCCTTCCTCTCTCCATTAACCTCCATCCTCCCTCCCTGTCATCCTCCCTCCCTCCTAACTCACCTCCACTCTGCTCCCCACTTGCCTCCCTTCCTTCCTGACGTTTTTCCTCATTTCTCTCCCCTCGCATTATCCCTTCATCCCTTTTCTCCCTTTCCTTACCTCCCCCTTTCCCTCCCTCCTGGCCTCCCCTTCCCTAAAATAATTTCCCACAATCCCTCCCCTCCTGTCTCTCCCCTGCCCTCCCCTCCCTCCCTTGTTCCTCCATCTCTGTCTGGACCCACAGAGCAGCGCGAGGATCAACATCTCAGAGGGCTCCTGTCCAGAGAGGATCATCACCATCACGGGTCAGACGGACTGCGTGTTCAGAGCCTTCACCATGATCACGTTCAAACTGGAGGAGGTAGATACCACACACACACACACACACACACACAGCTCTGAGCTCCCAGTGGTGTTCCCGAGCTGCTCTGAGTGAAGTGTCTAACCTTTACCTCCTCTGCAACATGGCTGCTCTCTGCCAGGGAGCCATTTATTATATGCCTGATGTGATCTTTTGACCTCACACACACTCACTCACCCACGCACAAACACAAGTCATTGTTTCTCAGGGATATGACATGAACACCCTCCGTCCATTTCTTTCTTTTTTTCTTTTTTTTTTATAATTCATATTTTTATTGATTTTGGTTAGATTGACAGTTCTACACATCAAATGAGACGTTCAGTCTTGACAAACAAAAATAAAAATACAGCACAAGCAGGGCGGGTACTTCACAAGTCCCAGTCTGCCAAAAAAACAATCAAGATATCAGAATTAAATTTGAATAAATTAACACATTAGAATAAATTTTTAATAATACAAAACATAGGCAGGGCAAGACAAAACAAAAACACACACTTCCAGGCCCCCAGACAATTCAAAATAATTCCAAAAATCCCCCCAGATTGGTCCCTGAGCACCGTTAGTCATCCAGTCAGTCAGACCATTCTTTTATTTCTGGGGGTTTTGTTGACCTCCAATACCTGAGTATTGTTCCAGCAGCTGTAACAGGGTGTCCGCGGGGTCTTAAAAAGTCTTAATCGCGATTTTATGAAGTATTAAATTTTCCTTATCCATGAATGTATAATTTATTTTCCTCCTTGCAACTGTTACAAACAACGATGTGTAGGTAGGCACACTAGGACTGCCACTTGGGGCCATGCGTGTACCTGTGCCACAACACGCGACGGTGCACGTCCAGGCGCCAAACAGAGGAGCAAAAGACAAGTGAACTGAGAATTCATCCCTCCACACATTATTCTCCATCCATTTCTTTGTGGATGGATTTCTGTTGCATCCTTCCTTCATTCAGAACTTGTTTTCTTGCTTCTACAATTTAAGGAACATTAAACAAAAATTCAGAAGTTCAATATGTGGTTTAAAAAAGTATCTCATGCACATAAACTCTTAATGTTATGTTTATTTTAAATAGGTCATCAGGTTATATATTTTTGGTTTGGAGTCACTTTTTATCATAATGAGGATCGTGACATCGACAGTCCTGTTTCTATGGTTTCATTTCTGCAGCTCAAAGCTCTTGGGTAAGGTCAGGGGAAAGATGGTGATGTTGTTAATGTTTTAATCCCCAAGATTTCAGTCCTGGTTGATCTGTAGGTCCCTGTGGTTGCCGTGGTAACAGCAAATGTGGTTAAATACTACAGCAACCAGCTACTTTGTCAGAAATCCATCATTAGAGCAGCAGGTGTTTGTGTTTACAGTGCAGCCAAACAAACTCAGGTGGTTTTCATAAAGACGTCGGTCAGTAATAATTATACAACCTCCATCTGATTTCATGCTGCATTCAGACAGAAGTTTTCCACACAACAGCAGGGTGCAGTAAAAGGACCTGGTTATGTTGCTGCGGAGTCGCCTGCAGCTCTTCATTTAACAGCTCACTGTGGCTGCTCCTGATTTTTCAATTAGTCCATGACAACTAAATGTCCATTTGTTCCCATTCCCAGGTCGTCAAATAGCAACATGTTGTCACACCCCTCAGCGTACAGAAGCACAAGGCACACTTTAACAGCTGTATGAGACACGCCAGGCTTCTAACTAACTCCAATATAAAGTCATGCACAGCAATATTAGGGTGCTGCGTTTTTGCGCCCTCAAATTCATTGTTTTCAATGTAGAGGAATGCTCAAACACCAGAGCGATGCACTCTGAGATAAACCAAGTTCAACTTTTGCAGCAGCATGCACTGCAAGTCATTTGAAGAGAAACAACCAATCACAGCCGACACTGGACAACATGCTGCATCACATTAGTGCAGGGCTACCCAGAGCTTTACATCTGTCCCACAGACGAAAGGCCTACACACTTATAAACAGCTCCTGGAAGAAGACCAGCTCTGCTCTCAGGATTTCAGGTGAACAGGCTTTGACACGGTGCTTGTTAACGTTGCGCCCAGCGCCCGACCTGGTGTTTTCCAGGTGGTTAAATACATGGCATGTGTTCGGTCCCTCAGACGGTCAGAGCAGCTGACCTAGTATAAAGACGAAGAAAATCTGCATGATGAGGTCATGGTGGACAGGTCGCTCAAACCAAACACAGGCCAGGTCCCAAGTCAAAGCAAATGTCAACATCATTTTAAACCAAGCCATGATCTTTTCCTAAACCCAAACAAGTAGTTTTGGTCCCCAAACTGAAGTTTCATGTGAGCACAGAAGTTTTTGAATGTAACGAGTTGAAACTGACGCCTCTGAAACTGACGCTAGAAGGTAACCTTGAGCGTCATAGTTTGAAGCGTACAGCCAATGACCAAGCTGCTGCATTTGACGTGCTGACGTAAGGACATGTTGCAGTGACACACACACACACACATTGTGTTTCTTGTGACTGCTTCACAATAAAAGCTAAGGAGTATTTTAATGTGAAGCAGCAGCAGTGGGAGATGTTGTGTTAGCATTAGCAGTAATGTGTTCAGGCTCTGATCCCGCTGCAGGTGAGTGATCAGTAAACAGTCATCACAAATCATAAACAGTAACACTGGACAACATGCTGCATCGTTTCCTGTCAGTCCCTCGTGCTTATAAATGCAATATGAATTCACTGCGGTGATGGCGGACTCTGCCACTGACAATGAAGAACCCTAGTATTCTACTGGAAGTTTCTTGAGTTCAATTATGTTTTCTATGAACTTTATGATTGAAATGTGTCCTGTAGGCCTGGTGGATGAAATGCAACTTGGTTGCTAAGAGTTGGGTGTTTGACAATTTGTGTAATTAAAATAATAAGCTGATTATTTACACACACACAAAAAAACAATCAGAAACTGCTTTGATTTAGCTTCTGATTAACATAGAAAGTTGATTTGAGAGTCTAAGTCCATGTTTGTGATGATCAGAAATTCACCTGTTACCACGGTGCGGTCATGTGATCTTTCCTTATTAGCATAATTAGCATAAATTATGTAAACAATCGGGTCAATATCAGAAAATAACTATAGTTTGGCTTTTAGTCAACTTAGAAAGGTGATCTTAGAGTTTAAATTTGTTTTGAAATCCATCTTTTGCCATAACTAAATCATGCAACATTTCCTCATTAGCATAATTAGTATAGATATATATCATATTATAGGTAGGGTTATTATAGATATGTTAGATTAGTATAGGTAATTAATTACAGAATATAAAAATGTTGAATGTCTACTGCTGACAAACTGCCAACTGTAAACAGAATCAAAAACAGAATCTGACTCTCAGTAAAATCTTTTGGATTATGACTCTAAATATCATAACCAACACTCACCTGATGGTACACTGTGGAGGATTGTCGGTTACTGTTTGAAAACACGCTCATTAGTGAAAGTAAAAGTAAAAGCTAATTTTAGATTGACATTTCGCCTCACTATATTTGTGTCTTTTGGATGTCTGCTGCGTCCTTTCTAGCACCTGCCCACTTCCTTTTATAAAGCCCCGCCCTCACCTGAGCGCTGTCGTGGCACACACCCATAAACATCCCAAACACAGAAAAGAAGAAATTACAGGCAGATGTTTCTGCAGATAAATACACCCCCACACACCGAGAGTGGGTCACAAGTGATGAGTGAGAGGAGTCACTGCTGTCTGAGTCTATACATTGTTCTTTAGGAAAATCCAGCAGAGTAAATCTTGTTTTTAAGAAGACGTGTGAATATTTTCAATATTTAATCACAACAATAATCTGATTCGGGGCACAGGATGACAACCTGGTCCTCAGTGTCAAAGGCTTGTGCTTATTATGTAGGAGAGATGGCGGCGCTCCGACATGTGATGTGTGTTTAAATACACTCCGTCTTCAAAGATATGACATCAATAGAAAAAAGAAGTTGTTGTTGATGTTGATACAAAGTGAGATCTAACAAACCCCCTGAACCAGCAGCAGCGTCCTGCCTACAAACTCACGCTGTGCAGCCAAACATGCTTCAAACCCACAGAACTTTCTTTTAATTAGTGTAGATCCAAAGATATTACGTATCTCAGGAAGAATGTTGAAGAAAAGTGAAACATGATGTGCAGTACATCATGGATATTTCCATTTAATGGAATTATGCAGCCATAGAAAAGACCAACTCTTTGTCATTTAGCATAAACATCATGTAGCTTCAGTAAAGAGCTGGAATATACTGGAAGAGAATATGTGACATTGTTATCTGAAATAATCTTAAATCATCTGGAGGGGACGACTGGATGTTAAAGGGTTAAAGCAAGAGAGAAAAACAAATCTGAGAGAAATTTGCTGATTTGTTTAAGGAGAATTATCGCAGCTCCATGTGGGCTGAATTAACCAAAGTGGTTTTGGCTGTAGAGAACTGGAGCGTCTTGTTTGTCGTTTAGGAACATGTCGCGTGCTGAGACATTAAATCCAGGCAGCTGGTGTTTAAATCTTAGTGATCCTAATGGAAGAAAACGAGATGGAAATAAAATGTGAGAGGAGTGGATGGAGGCAGAATGTGGACAGAGATTTAGAGAGTGGTAGATGGGTTGCTGAAAGGATTAAAATAACATGGAATGAGGGAAGAGTGTGAGAGATGGAGGGAATAAGATGATGAGGGCACACAGGAGATTGGAGACGAAGGGTTTAAGGAGTCGGGAGGATGAGGGAGATGGAAGGAGATACAGAGATGAGCAAAGAGTCGGAGCCACGTAAAGTTAATGAGATTGAAAAAGAGAGATTATAAGAAAGAATTAGGAAAAGTGTGATGAAGGGATTAAATTAAGAGTGTAATCAGAGAAAGTGTGTGTGCAGCATCCGTCATGAAACCTACAAAGGTTCAAGTCTTTGTCCTGCTCAAGTGTCTTCAGTCCAACACTGAGTCCAACCTGCTGCTGTCTCAGTGTCTCTCACAGAATGAAGGGCACAGCTTTTGTCATTCTGTGTTCCCTCTGTCCCCCTTTGAAGATGTCACAGCGAGTTTTAAGAAAATTCTGATGATATTTTTAACTTTTTCTTCCTCAGATACAGACAGAGAAATTAGAACAAAATGCTAAAACAAATTAAAGGAATCTGGAAGTTGCAGAAAACAGATGCATATAAATATGAGGGTTATACCGTATAACTTTTTTTTTAATCGTCTTTTGCGAACCAAATTTTGTGTTTTAGCACAGGGACGTCCAGTGAGCTGATACTTTGGTACCAAGTTGATGTCAAAATTCTAAAAACATGATGGTACTTGTTTTTCTCCGGTACTGGGGTTGCAGTTATTGATGTGATGGGGCCACATGTTTGCCTACAATTGTTCTAGTCTGCTGTTGAATGCCAATGGAAGAAGAAGAATGCCCACCAGCACTGCAGAACACTTGGAAGACGGTGCCATGTGCAGCTACAGCGACTGTTGCATCTCAACTTGTTGAAAAGAAAAGTGTTTCGTATTTTGTTAATGCAACGGGAGTGCTTCGGGTTTACACATGCAGCAGCATGACGAGGCGCTGAGCGCTGCAAGTTTGAAATTTTTTCTGGTCACTGACAGTTGACAGATAAAACGCAGTGGTCATCTCTCAGTAAATGCACACTTAAGTTGAGCTACGGTTACAGCTCAACTATACCAGTATACAAGCACAGGAGGGGAATCCATTTATTGAGCCAAGTATGTGCGACTCCTCTACGATAGGTGGAGATATGCCCCCTTTCAGCTTGTTAGTATTGGACCTTTTTCCTGTTGACCTATTACGTCACAGACCAAACAATCACCATTTCGTGTCTTCCTCCTGCCCATGTATTTTAAAATGTTTAACTCTTTCAGCGGACACAGCATGAACTGTGTCTCCTTGGAAAAAGTCACGGCTCTGGATGTAGATTTCTCCATGTTCTTACCGGCTTCTTCTTCTCTTACACATTTAATGCTATTGGACTTCCGGGTCAAAGCCCGGGGCGGAAACTGTGGAGCATGCTCAGAGCGCCTCGGCCAGTTTGACTGTATACATGCAGGAGGAACTCAGCTCCCAGTCACATGATCTGGGTGTGTTAGTCCCACTTTGAGTAATTTGATTTACTGCGATTTCAGTCGGACTAACATGTTTTCATGGACTTTAAAAGTCTGGCTTTATTCGGACTAATCATAGTGACGGAGCGACAGGACAAATAGCTACAAAGACCAGGCGTCACATCAGACATTACAGAGACATATGTTACTATACTGTAGGCTTTACATTAATATATGTGTCCTTGCCACAGCTCTTATGAACCCACACAGACTAGCACTTTGTGTTAGAGACGGATCATCAGTGATTAATAATAACATTTTGATTTATTCTAATATAAATGTCTTTAATAAGGAGTGTATGTTTAAGGACATAGGATTTATTTTGTTTTTCACCTTGACATTGAATCAGGTATCAAGAATCATGGACTGGTACTGGTTTGACTAATACATTTATGGTATCAAGACATGTCTAATTTAGCAGTGCTGTAAAAGTAGGAAAAAGGCAGAACTGAGCACACTTTAATATCTGTTTATTTATCGTAATTAAAATCCTTATATTCAACAATATTATCGCATTTTTCCTTATATCCTGCAGCCCTACTGAATACATGTGAAGAATTAATGTCCAGTGGGGATGCCAGTAAAGAAAGGAGAATGAAAGAAAAGATGAAAAAAAGAAGTGAGCAGCAAATACTGAAAGAAAAACTAAAATAAGTTGGGGATACATCAAGAAGAGGAGAAGAGAGCATTAAAGAAAATGTGTAATGAGAGACAGAGAGCAGAGAGTTAAACTGAGACAGAAAAAGAGAAAAACATCAGAGCTTGTAGTCATTTCACATCTCGTTCATCTCTCCGCTGGAGTTTATTTTGAATTGCAGAGAAATATAGATGGAAAATATGTCTTTATTTATCAAAAGAAACACACCGGGGACTAAAGCAGCAGCCAGCAGCGTTCAAAACAACCCCTCAACCATCTCTCTTATCCACAGCCACATACACATACACACACACACACACACACACACACACACCTGGGTCTCAGCAGACGTACGGCACACGAAAAGAAAAACCTATAAGCATCATCAGCCTCCTGCAGAAAACATATACAGCTGGACTCGTCAACTTTACCAGGATCAAGAAAATCAGATTGTTCTCTGCCCTCAGATTCTGTCGCCCTACAGAACGTTTCACAGCTTCGCTCACACCTCACATCAGGAAACAGTTTCTGCATGTGTGGGACAGTGCCGGCTGTCAATTACTGTGACGAGAACACAAGAAAACAGGAAAAAGAACGACACGGTGATATAAATAAATATGTGCTGGGTGAGGAGGAGGAGGAGGAGGAGTAGGAAGAGGAGGAGGAGGAGGGGACTCATCTATTCAGATCACGTTCATCTGATGGGCAGCTCAGACAAGACGGCGCCGCTATTTACATTTGAGATGCAACGACGCCCCGAGTCCGACGCGGCCTAATTGATTGAACCAGTCGTATTAAGACCAGGTGATTTAGGCTGCTATTTATTACCTGAGTTAATTAAAGGGAGCAGTAGAGAGTCTTAGAGAATAGGTGGAGAGAGGAAGAGAAGACAGAGAGGAAAAGGGGGATTTAAGCTGCCAAAGGGGGAGATGGTATGTAATGAGAAACGGGGGAGATGGCGAGGGAAGAAGTTAGGAAATAAAAGAAAAGAGACAGGAAGAGCTGCTGAAGGGGAAAAAGGGGACACAATTAAAAAGTGAGAGAGCCTTTTTCTGCTTAATGGACAATGAAGAACAGAAGTTTTAACAGATGGAAGAATGGAGTAAAGTTGAAGGGTGGAGATGGGTGAAGGGACGGCGGAGGTTGGAGAGAGGTGAAGCTGTGTGATGAAGACTCTGCAGGATGGTGCAGCTAAAAACTGATTAAAACCTGAACCACAGGAAGTTACTTCATACACCTTTTATAGGCGGCGCTTTGATTCACGGAGTCTCTCAAGAGGTTGAAGACAAAGAGACAAGGTTTGGGAGCATTTTTTTGGGATCTTGACATCATCACACAAATTGGAGCTTACTCACACACCGCTCTGTGTGAACGACCGGGTCGCGTTGATTGTTTTATCAGTTTAAAACCACGCCCACTTCCACATGATGAAAGCTGGTTGTCAGGCGTCAGGCTCAATAATTGGCCGCCAGCCTCCTGCTGTGGCACACAGGAAGTCAGGTGGTGGCTCATATCGTATCTTGAGTTCATCAGTAACTCTGAAAACCACCCTTGCCAAAAAAACACAGTGGAACTCTCCCATCTCCTTAGAGGCAGGATGGTAATTTGTGGCGCCCACTCTGCCTCCTCAAGCCCCTTTCCACCGCCCCAAAAAAACTACAAACACCTGCTAACATCTGGCTCACAGTGTCACAACCCGCATTCACCATCCAGGTCAAATGACTGTGTGTGTGATCAGTGGTGATGGCAGTAAGACACCTGGGTTAACATGCTAATATCAGCCCAGGCGTGTCCAAAGTGCGGCTTGGGGGCCAATCGTGGCCTGCGGACTGATTTTCAACAGCACCTGGCTCGATGTTCAAAGTCTACTATAAGTGGCCCACAACACATTTCACATCACTTCGCATTTTTTCCGTTCACTCCATAATGGCAGGACTATCATACAGTTTGTGGACATGCACAAGGTAGGAACTCTGCAGCAGGGGCGATTGCTCTGAGACAACAAGGGAGGCTGAACTTCCCCTGAAATTTCATGGATGAAATGGTCAAATATGCACTATTGAATTTACATTAAAATAAGAATTTGCATTGCATTAAACGTGCGCTAGGATGCGTTTCACATCATGACGATGCTGTTCAAATGTCAGCTGTTTATCACCAGTTTTCAAACACGACCTCCCTGTCATACATTCTCGTGTCAGCACGGTGGACGCGGAGCCTCCAAGCATTCCTATGAGACAGCGCTGAGCAGGTTGTTTCATGCAGCAAAGTGAGACGCTCATTGGATAAATGGGACAAAATCGTCACTTCCAGGGAGGCTCAGCTTCCCTGGGACCTGATGGAGCGGTAGGCGGCAGAGGACGCTCGGTGTCTGCGTGATGATTGGAAGAATTGTCTAAAAGGCTGAACCCCTTTGTGATTGACAGCGTTTTGGAAATACACACTGGCATCGGCGAGTGGAGTCTTCTGACAGAGTGCCGTCTGGAGTTCCTTATTTTCATAAGCCATACAGCTTATTTTCACCGTTAAACCCATCTGAAAATCTTTGAGGTGTGTGTTGCTGTGGCCTGAGTGTGGTTGAAAAATGGCTTCAATTAAATGTTCCTTTTATAAGTTACTGCCTCGCTATAATATGACACATTTAATGATGTAAACTTAAAGTGAGCTTCCCCTGTTTGAAAGACCAGCAGCCGCCACTGCTGTGCAGGCAGAACTAATGTGATTTCATACCGTAAACAAGCAAACGAACGGTTACCTAACAGCAGCCATGTCCTGCTGGGTACAGTAGCAGACATGGCCACTGCATAGAGGTGTAAAGATGACAGTGAGGACTGCTGCTTTCAGGACTGTTGGAAAGTTGAATACTTTTCACTAAAAGATAAAACAGTTGCGTCTGTCTCATTTGATTCTTTTTATGTGTGATGCAGGAAGCAGCTGGTCCCCAGATATTTTCATATTTTCTAATCTGGCCCTCATTCAAAAAAAGTTTGGAGGCACCTTTGCCGGCACAATATAATGATGCACCGCCACAAAATACTGTCTGTCATTCGTTATGTCAACATTCAAAATTAGTCTGCGCGCTGAGTTTGAAAGAGAGCCTCTAAAAGTTACAGATTTAAAATATAAGTCACCACCATGACGTTGTCAGTGACCTCCATACTGCTTTCTACTATTTACTAACCTTTTCTACTGTTTACGGCCCATCTGTGACGTAGAATGTAACATAAAAAAACCCATACTCGTACGTTAATTTTTTTTGTTGTGTTAATGGTGTGCTGCTGTTTTTGCCACCGCCCGTCTCTCAGAGGCCGTAGGTGGCTGAGTTTTTAAGCTAGAATGATGGTACTGGTCCCAGTGAAACTAGAGGACCTAAAGAATCCAGTGGTATCAACCATATTATGCTCGCCTCACAGGAAAGGGGCTAAATAACACTAAAAATTTCACCTCTCACCTTAAGGTATTTGAATGAAAATGAGTTCTGTGGGTGTCTACGAGTCTCCCCCTCACAGTTTATGTTAGTCCCATACAGTTTTGGACTCAAACTATGCACGTTTGCATGCAGTGTTTATTAAAGATTTATGCCTTAGCTGCATCTTAAGAGAATCTTCAAGTGTCCAGCTTTCAGGTCATACAACTTTTATGTAGCATATACTGTTGACCGGCTGTCTCCCCCCAAAACAACACAAATGTGTCTACAGTCTGTGGGTCTCAGAGGGTTAAATTAAAGGGTTAAGCATGTGCTGCCATTTTGTCTCTTGGACGACACTGTTGTAGTGCAGTGCAGCTCTGATTTGAAATGACTAAATCTAAAAGTCAACATCATAAAGTAGATTTCTTTGCATTAATTTGATTCCCAATCCAAACACTCTGTAAGAATTGCTTCACCTTGTTAATATGGACTTCAGAGCTGATTTAAAAAGGCAAAATTATGGAATTTTAGGCCTGCGAATAAAAGTGTGATTAATCGTGATTAACTGTTGAAATTCAGTGATTAACCGCGATGAAAACATTGACTCATTTGACAGCCTTAGTCAGCACTAAACAGCCTCAGATACATTCTTGGAACCCATCGGCTGTATTCAGCGTCTGACTTCCAATTTTATGGCATTCCGGTTTGATTTGGGCGGAGAAGGCGAATTTCCGTTTCCGACTTCCGTTTATATATAGGTAAATATGTTGAACCATTGCGATGGATTCAGAGTTTGCAGTGACGCCAATTATGTTCCGCCTCGTTAGTTCACCACACGGAGCGTTTAACCTGGCAACAACTGCAGCCGGCTTAAATGTGATTGGTCAATATCACGCGGACTACAAACAGCCTGCAACCGGAAACCAGGGCTCTTCCGCTCTTCTTCCGGAGACAAGATCTCCGGGGTTTGCCTACAGACTCTATATTCGCTGAATGTAGAGTGTGTATATAGAGACTACCTCAGATATAAACCACATTATGACCCTAGTACAGTGTCATGAAATGCAAATATTATATAAATATTTAGAGACAACCTGCAGGTTTGCTGTCACTCCTTTTCACACGTAGAGGATGCAGGAATGTTTCAGTCTCAGTGAGTCCATTTACTGGAGAATGTGTGAATGCCTTTGTGAAGCCTTTTCAATTCACTTTGAAATATGTGGTTGTGAAATGCAACCAAATCATTCAGGACGTTTAGAGCTTTCAGAATATATCTTGTTATTATCCTGACGTATGAATGCTGTCTATTCATCACATTATGAAGACCACAGCTGAGAAAGAGAGGAAGAGGGGGATGTGTTTGGGAAAGATGTACAAACAGAGAGTGGAGGTCAGAGAGGGAGTCGGTGACAGAGAGAGCCAGACAGAGACGTTTGACCAGGGCAAATACAGCCTGTGATCTGCATTCGAATTAAAGGAGTGACAGACAAGTGAGGAAGTTGTCTGTTCAATCAGCGCTAACCTTTCACTGGAAGGAGCAGCGACCTTACAGAGGCAGGAGGAGGAGGAGTTCTTTGCCACGCTTTTTTATTGTTTTTTGTGCTGTTGTGAAATGTTTCCATCTGAGCTGCACAATATTTACATTTACGGGCTGCGTGAGGAGTTGAATCAAAGCACAGATATAAAGTAATTTAAAAAACTATACAAAAAGATATTATTGGCGGATATATAGACGAGGAAAGGACATTTATGCGTATTTATTTTGTAACACTGGACTTGGACTGTAAATAAACTGGGGTTGCTTATGTATTATTTCATTGGGTGACAAATAGACTGGGGACAGTTTTATATTAGTTGTAAATAAATTTGGGAATTTGTTTAAAAAGTGCCGCTCTCTATAACAGCAGTGGTTTGTTATTTTTATGTTGAAGAACAACAAAATGATTGAATATTAAAATGGGTCATATTGCACTTTTACCACGGTCCCTAACTGTGCACGTTGGACAGACATTCAGTCTGTTGCTCTCTCAACTGCATCGTCATTTTTAATAATTTTCAGTTGAGTTAAACTGTGAAACATCTGCCTGAATTATTTTTACAGCATATCCAAACACTGGGAGAAATGGAGGCTTTGACACGGAGCTATTGAAGATAATAACCAGCAAATATCCAGCCTGTTCTCATTCTGCAGCCGCCACATATCGCTGCCTCGCAGTCGCCTTTCACATCTGCATATGACACACTAGATATCCTCTGGCGCCTGCTGTGTAACTAAACAACAACAACAGAAGCACATGGCAGTGTCATCCCTGTCTATATCAGGAGCTCATAATTACAAGATTTTGTGTCCTAATTTTGAGATAATGTGTTTTTTATGCAGTGAAGGCAGTGAGCCTCCACAGACGTGCAGTTTGCAGTTATGCAACATGAAGGGTGTTTCCACATATAGTCCTATTTTAATGAACCAAACTCAGTCCTCTTAAAGTGCACCAAAAAGTGTACCAGTTGAAAAAGGACGCCCCTTACTTTCTAATGAACTTAAAACTGGAGGAGAACCTCAGTGTTTCTGTGCTGTAGACTGTTGCTGTTTGATGTATTCCACATTTCACATCTGGAGACGTGCAGTATCTTCTTTGGACCAAACTACTCCCCGTCCTTTACAGGCTGGCAGGGTGTTTGTTTTTTCAGGCGTCCCAGGTCAACAGCCTGTGACCTAGAGGGCTGAACACAACGGCAAAGAGCAAAGTGAACCTGGAGCGCTGTGTGTTCTGAAGAGGCAAAAATCGGTGCCTGGAATTGGGCCTGGAGGCTCCCGACCTTGTCCTCAACGTTGCTTCTCAGTTGTCCTCTGATGTTGATCTAGTACCTTGGGTTCATCTAATTAATACTTAAAGAAACACTGGAGACAGGCAGAGTCCGATGCAATCGAGTTAATGTGTTCACAAGCTTCAACACATACAACTCATGAGTCAAGCTCCGGAGCAGGACTGAAAACTTGCTCTTAGTGCACTCGCTTTTATGCTTGTGGAGACTGGGTAGAGTCTCCACCTCTTTTCATTAGTCCTTCCCACTCAAATCCAAATCTATTGGTGGCAACTTTTTCCTTTTGTCCAATCATGAACAGGCCCGTTTTTAATGGTGTAATCACTTTCACTTTTCCAAATCTCCCACCCTTAGATCTGGATTTGCTTTCACTTTATTTTTTAAAAACATGTGAATCTTAGGGACTTTCTTTATGCAGTCCCTTGTGCTCTTATGCAATGTGAACCTTTAAATGTGCATCAGGTAATCAGGTACAATGTGAGCGCATAACTCTGTATTGTTAACACTTTGACATGTATAACGATGCTTTAACACATACAGGTGCATCTCAATCAGTTTTATAAGAGCTTATACATAAAACATGGTTATATGATGGTTATATGGCTTTTGTCACTTAATCAACTTATGCAGTACAACACTTTTACTTGATTAGGGATTAACTTTTACACTACATTTCACAGTGCACAGGTTAAGTGAACTGCACTGCCGGCTTGAAGCGAACCAAACTCAGACCCCCGAGTGTTCACATATGTGCAGAAAATGATGAGTCACCGCTCTGAGTCCATTTAGAGTGCTGAAAAGGACCAAGTGTAAAAACACCCTAACACTCTCAGTTCTGATGCAACATGATGATGATTGAAAAGTCTTAAAGGGATAGTGCACCCAAAAATGAAAATTCAGCCATTATCTACTCACCCATATGAGGCTCTGGTGAAGTTTAAGAGTCCTCACATCCCTTGCGGAGATCGGCAGGGGGAGCAGCTAGCACACCTAATGGCAGACGGCGCCCCAGACTAACGTCCAAGAACACAAAATTGTAAGTATCTCCAGCATGCCCATCTGTAGTGATCCAGGTATGCTGAAGCCCCGACATAAAAAGTTGTTTGGAAAAACAAGCCTGTAGCTCTGACTGCTTCTCTGTGCTCATGTGTGCGCGCTCAGGGTCATCGGTGATGCATGGTCTCTGAAGAGCAGCAGTCTCGTCAGTACTGATGTCCAGATTCTCAAGTGCAGGCATTGCCGATTCCCAGTCTGAGCAGCAAAGACTTTCCTCATCCGTTGGCACTGCTTTGCATTTGAAACAACTACACCACCAGGTTTCCAGTGCTCGATTCGTCCAATAGAGTTCCGTCCGTATACTCGGGCTCAAACAAATACGGCTCAACAAAGAAATGCTGTTCCTTCTCAATTTCAAAGTCTTCAGACATGTTGGGCTGTCCTTTGCTAAAAGACCATAGTGCAAATTATCTTTTAGCGACTGTGGTTACTGCTGTCTCCCCCTGCGGTGCACATGTCACGTGATGTAAACACGGGTGAGCATGAAAGCTCATGCTGTCGCTGGTCTTGCGCAGGCACGCACATGTGAGCGCAGAGCACAGAGAAGCAGTCAGAGCTACAGGCTACAATGAGGCTAAAAACAGAGTTCATATGACGTTTTTCCAATAACTTTTTAAGTCGGGGCTTCAGGACACTTGGATCACTACGGACGAGCAGTATGGAGATACTTTGTAGATTCAATTTTGTGTTCTTGGACGTTTGAATCTGGGGCACAGTCAGCCATTAGGTGTGCTAGCTGCTCCCCCCGCCTATCTCTGCAAGTGATGTGAGGACTCTAAAACTTAACCAGAGCGTTCCTCAGCATATGGGTGAGTAGATAATGGCTGAATTTTCATTTTTGGATGCACTATCCCTTTAAGTGATAATAATAATCATAGTTATAACGTAAAACAGATGAGAAGGAGAAGAAGTTATTACACTGCTTCTGTTTTTATTTTACTTTTGTTTCACCATGTATTCATAATGTGTGTGTGTGTGTGTGTGTGTGTGTGTGTGTGTGTAATTGATCAAAGCACAAAACTTCTCTGTCTCTGTCACTTCTTTAGATGGAGTCAGTTTTTTTAAGACCTTGTTTTGTAGTTGACTCTCAGTTAAAGTCTCTGATATAAAACTGTATATTAATTTATATGTTTGCCTTTATTCACTAATAGTAATAGCTGAGCATATCACCTGTTTCCTAGCAACACACTCCAACTTAATAGGTTGCATGACAGCTTCCTCGATGCCAAGCTGTGTTTTATATGAAACATCCATTTACCAATCAAACTGAGTCTAAACGAAGCTGCTGCAGCTCCGCTGAGCAAAATGTTGTTTTATCTTCACAACCATTTTACAGATATGCTGTTCCTCCTGTTGTGACAAACTGAGCAAATCATGACTGAAATATATTAATGGATTGATTCATCACTCTTTGTCTTTGTGCACATTTTGGCCTTCACATTCAATGTCCCACATTCATTTTGCCAGGGCTCCAACAGGTCCTTGAAATTCTTGAGAATTTGTAGATTTGAGGGGAAAAAAATCGAGGCTTTGAAAGTTTTGGAAGTAGACATGAATTTGAGTGGGTCATTGAAAGTACTTGGGAGTACTTTTTTTTTAATACTGTAGAGACCCATTTTTCACCAAAGTGCTTAAAATTCCTTGAAATTCAAATTAACCACACAACGCTGTTTTATATTTTGATCAAAGTTTTGTTCATGAAGTCATTGTCTATAGAAATTGCTCAGTTTTTTCTTTTATGAATTGATGTCAAAGTGTGTCGCGGACGCCCAAGAAGCACGACTGTCAAAAATATCTGTGGCAGCTTTGGTCGCTCTAGTCGCTCGTCACATGACTCATCAAACGTTTGATCGTGCTTGTCAATTTAAAGGAGCCACAAAGCGACTACCGGTTTGAAATCGGCGTAGTTGCTGCTTGCTGTTGTCCAGTCAAAAAGCTCATAGTTGGCCTACAGAGAGTTATGTTTGGTCAATGAAAACAGAAAACGTATGTCATCCCATTCAAACCAAGCAAGGAAGACTTGCATGCTACATCGCAACATTAGTCTGCAATTCTCTCCTCTGTTACGAACATTACACACTTGAACACTCACCAGACCAACCAACGACCTCCGTGACGCCGTCCCAAGACTCATTCTTTTTATTTTGGTCTCTGTAACTGAACAGTGACACATTATAAAGGGCTGAGTGGGTGCGAACGCAAGTAATCAACTTCTCGGTATCCATTGTGGGAACAAGTGTGCTGTAGGAACCACAGTTTCATGGCTTGTTCTCTGGGACCTGCTTCATTGAAGCACGTCAGCATTCCGATTGGTTGTTGCCGAACCGCGTCAGAACTAAAGATGTACCGATACCTCTTTTTCCTTCCCGATACCGATTCCGATCCCTGAACCTTAGGTATTTGCTGATACTGAGTGACAATCCGATACCAGCGCGTAAAATACAAATGGAGGGGATATGAATTGTTTTATGTTTCAATTCCTAAAACTCTGTAAAATATTAGGAAATAAAAACATAATAGTAGAATGAATGCCATAAAACTTTTTTTATTATTATTATCCAGTGTTGACACAGATCAAGACACAGGTTAAAGTGCAGCCACACAATTTGGTAAGAAAGACATTTTAAAGGCTACAGTAGAATGCTTTTTACCTGATACCGTATTTTAGGCAGTATCAGAGGCATTTCCGATACTGGTATCGGTCCAACTCTAGTCAGAACTCATTACCATAAAGAGATGCACGGCTGATGACCAGGTTGCCCAAGTCGCCCAAGTCGCCAGGCTGTTACTGCAAATGAATGGCCGGAAGCTCTGGTCGCTGTTGGTGTGAACGTACAGTTACACTTGCTTTGTTTTTTGGTGCATACATTAAACATACAATAATATATTAGATTAATAAGAACAAGACAAATCAGTAAAATGAGTAAATTAGTAAAATAAAAAGTTTAATGAGTAATTAAATAAATAAATAAAAATCATACCATAAAAAATAAGAAATAATATAATAACAAATAACTACATTCTGCTAACAGGGATGTTGGATCCAAACATACATGCAGAGACAGTGAGGTGCTTCTGATCACACGTGTTTTTCCAGTTCTCAATAAGAATATCCCTCTGGGTTCACAAACTGAAAGTCTTTATCTCCATTACATAAATATTATTAACCATGTCAGTCCATTCAGCAATACTTGGTATTTCTTTTTTCAGCCATTTCCTGGTTAGGGATTTCGAACATGCCCCCAATAATATTCTTTTTCCCTCCAGTCGAGTTTCTCCAGTCTCATCAGGTACACCAGTACAAAATTAAAAATGATTTTGGTTAAAAAAACAGTTTCAAGGATGCCAACATGGAGCCCCTGCAAGATATGAAAGTGACTTGCTTCTTTGTCCCTGCACGTTCACCAACAGTCTATCAGGTTGTAGTGAGTTTCCATGGTAACGCTGACACTCTCGCTCTGAAACTTTGTCTGGAGAGGAATTTCTCAAAGTGCGACAACATTTTGCATTACAGTATTGAACCCATCATCGCTCTAATGCCATGCTAATGTTTTGTGAAGGATTTGATACATCACGCCTAAAAACAGTGTGGTAACCTTCACTGAGGAGCGAGACACTGATCACGTCATTAATTTATGCTTAATCAAAAACAAATATGAAAATGAATTAGATGCTTTGAGTGAAGTCCTTGAAAATAAAAAAGCAGTGCTTGTGATATAGTGCTTAAAAGTCCTTGACTTTAATTTTATATCTGCACGAACCTTGAATAATACGTTTTGTATGAGAATAGAAATTCAAGTTCTTTTGATATTTCCTGTCTTCACTGTAACATCGCACAACTGAGGCGTGTTCACACATTCAGGCCTCTCTGTCTCTTGTTGTCTCTGAGCTGCCTCTCATTTTAAAAATTCTCAGTGTTACACCAGTAATTAACCTTGATCCTTGTCTTAACGTTTGCCTGTTGGGTCCTTGAATTTGTGGGAATTGAGCCGAGAGAGTCCTTGGTGGAGTCCTTGAATGAGATGATTAAGAAGTTGAGGGAACCCTTTTTCACATTCAGGTACATCTAAAGCAAACATTAAAACTGTTATTTGTTTAATCTGAGCTGTGATTTATTTCCCTAATATACCCGTAGCAGATTTTACTGGACTAATCCCTCCACTCACACCGGCAGATGTTACCTATTAAAACAACACAGTGGGGTAGAACGACTCTTCAGGCAGACTGTGACACATGAAGGGAAACACCTCGAGTGCTTTTTAAGGCCTGTCAGTGTAAATCCATCTGTCTCTCTCTCTCCTCTCAGGACCTGACAGCCTTGGTAGCCAACGGCACGGTGACCAGCAAGCCTCCGGTCACCTTACGGCTGGTCATCCCGGCCAGTCAGTGCGGCTCCCTCATCGGCAAGGGCGGGTCGAAGATCAAGGAGATCAGAGAGGTGAGTGAGTGCACAGACAGCCAGGAGAATAATCCCCAGCAGAGGGAAGCCAGTAATACAGTACATTATGTTTGATGTACGTAGTCTTGTGGAGAAATGTTTAGAAATCATCACCAATTTAAAGACCCAGCAGACGGGAGGAATCATAAATGATCACTGATGAGTTCATATTTAGATACATCACAGTGACAAATATTTCACTGGATGCTTTTCAGACTGTAGAGAAAATACATCAATTTACAGGAGTTATCTCTCTGATATTTAAAACACCTGGACTGAACAATAATAAGAATAGAAGCGCTGCGTGAAATAAGACCTTGAAACTTCACAAAGGCTGCCACTATGTCACATCTGCTCCTTAAAGAACCACCCTCCACTAAAACATGTATTTTTCTTCAGTTAACATCTCCTAAACTCTCTGACCTTGACTATACTGACTTGTATCTGTGTAAAGTTTGTCACCAGAGAGGCGTTTTCACATTCCTCTACTGAAGGGAGGTATCTGTGCTCTTCCCTAAAATCTGAAGCCCCTCTTGCACGGACATTGTGTTATAGGGCTGCTACGAAGTCCCTTCTTTACGCTGCCTTTGCACTTTTACACTGAGCCGAACAACAGCATCCTGGAAGCAAAAGAGGCATGACAGGCATGACGTGTAACACAACAGCGTCGGCCTCTAACGTGACATATAACATCGCGTCTGCAGCGCTTTATAAAGACTAACAATGGCATAACATGAGAATAATAATCATTTACCGTCACTGTTATACAGCGGCTGAGGAGCTCTCAGACCTCGTTGTTCTCTTAAATTGCAGACATTTTTGGATGTTTTTCTTCTTCTTTGAGTTTGCTGCTACCAGCTGCTTTTTAAATCAGGCATAACACGCTATCAAAACTTCGCACCCATCCCATCGATGGTTCAAACATATGCTGGTCACTATTTTGAAAGCGAAGTGCTGTCTGATATGTAAATTCTGGCAAAGACACCTGAAACCTCGAGCACAGAGTGGAGTTGTGAGTACAGAGAGCCAAGTTAGCATTAGCATTGTGAAAGTTTAGAACAAACACAGTAGAGTGTGCAGGTATTGGATGTTAACAGGACCCTGAGCGTCCTTCCACTGTCTACCAAAACCCCCACAGATATTATCTGCCAGTTAGCCTACAAGCTAACAAGCTAACAGACAAATAAAAGATGCTAACTACACTTACTGGGGATGTCCTGATCTGATCCCAGTGACTGTTATTGGAGCCGATCAAGGAATTTTTTACTGATTGGGGTTGGTTATATCAATCTATATATAGCCTGATCCAAACAAACGAGTCACAGAAACACTGATTTTTTTATTTTTTAACATAAAACTGCTCTATTCTGTGTTTGTACTGTTTTAAATCAGCTGGTCTGTTTGTTGCTGAGAGGAGTTCTGTGGATAATTCAGCTCCCTGTTAAAACTTCCTGAACAAACATCAATAATGAAGGAATTCTAACCAGGAGAAGTTTCAGCTGGTTGCGATCAAAGAGAGAACACTAGATGCCATTAATTCCCCCTGAATCTGACACACTGCTCCTTTAAATGAATAAATTCCAGATGTATTTAAAGCTCAGAAGGATTTGACAAGGGACTTCAGGATGAACATCATAAGACTCAGAACTTAAACTCACTCTCATTTACTTTGACTGGCTGTCTAAACTTTGCATGTCTATTACAACATGATCTGACACATGACCTTATGAATTATGAACAGAAAACCACAAATGTTCCTTCAGCTCATAATTCTTACTCAGCAGTCTTTATGTTTTTAGGCAGGTAGAGAATCACTGCTCTGTATATGTGTGTGCGCAGACGACAGGTGCCCAGGTGCAGGTGGCAGGTGACCTCCTCCCAAACTCCACAGAGAGAGAGGTGACGATATCAGGGAGCCAGGACGCCATCATCCAGTGTGTCAAACTCATCTGCACGGTCATCCTAGAGGTACGTATACATGGGGGGGGGCGGGGGGGGGGGGGCCTGGGAGGGTGTATGTGTGTGTGTGTGTGTGTGTGTGATCTTCATCGCATCAGGCTCACAGAAGAATCTGAGCAGAAGAAAAACAAAATCAAATGAAATTCCTTGAATTTCTGAAGTTGTCATTTAAGTGTCTGAGAGTTTGAAGATGTCAAAGGGTCATTCATGACATGTTCATAAATATAGATTTGATTTTAACTTGTGCATATGAGCAAAATAAAACCTGTTCTCAGATCCAGAAACAAAAAGCAAAGTCAGTTATTTCCACATGGAGCAGTTACAGAGCAGCATGATGACTCATTAGGAGTCTTTGTGTTTGTGTCAGTCCAGTATTCTCTCTTTTTGCTCTGTTTTTGGTCTCCACCAGCTCCTGAGGGAAATATCTCTCTGTAGCTGCTAAATGCTCCTCTGTGTTCACCAGCTCGATTCTAACTGTGTCTGTGTGCTGGTTTATGTTGAGCAGGTAGAGTGTACGGGTGTAAATCACTAGTTTAATCATGGTACAATATTAAACTGATTCTTTGGACATTAAGATATTTGCTGACATCACGGTCAAGTCTGCCACAATACAATTGTGATTCAATTTTGCGATTGATATGAGGCAATATGATTTGTCCATTTATCACAGTCTGTTACAGAAGAAGCTGCCAACACTGTATTTTTTTGTCTTTTGGCCATAATCATAAAAAAACATAAATAATGTAAATAATTGTAGCTGGTTATGTGCAGTAAAGTTTACTTTAAATTGAGTCCACTAACACAAATAAAACAGATTAGCAACAAGAACATTTAACAAACGTATAGAAATCAGCTCAGTAATAACTGTCAGGGGTCACAGACAAAACCAGTTTTTTGGTCGTCCATGCGTATGTACCTGCGTCTAATCCTGGTAACGCGATGTCTCAGGAATGCCTCAGGGTAATTTCTTCATATTTGGCACAAATGTCAACTTAGACTCAGCAATGAAACGATTGGTTTTTGGTGGTCAAAGGTCAGTGTGACCTTGTCTGTCTCATTCTCGTGGGCAGGATATCTCAAGAACACGTTGAGGGAATTTCTTCAAATTTGGCACAAAGGTTGACTTGGACTAGAGGACATACTGGTTAGACTTTAGAGGTCAGTGGTCAAAAGTCAAGGTCGCTGTGACCTTGTATCTATCTCAATTTGGTGAACGCAATATCAAAAGAACTAACCTGGAACCTTGCACTGCACGGGGATCTGGCCCCTCCAAGCAGAGCCCTGTGAATCGCCATCTGATCAATCAGCCATCTGACAGAGGCGGGCTCTGGGCGGGCGTAATGATGAAGACAGTGCTGTGTCGTAGGAGTCGAAAACTAAACCGCCAAGATGGCAGCTGCCGAAGGACCGCGTCCATTCAGTTTAGCTTTGGAAGAAACACTAAGCCAGCTACACTTATCTTTCTCCTTGAGAGAGGAACAGAAGACTGCCCTAGAAGCCTTTGCTTCCAGGAAGGACGTTTTTGCCGTTTTGCCGACGGGATACAGCAAAAGCATAATATATCAGTTAGCCCCACTGGTCGGCAAACACATTGGGCTTAGTGCAATGAATACGTCACCTTGTTTTGTGCTCTGATTGGCCATTGTGCTATCCAATTGCGTGCAGCAGCATTTAATATGCCTCAGTTAGTGCCGCCACTTGGGTAGGAAGGGTGTATCGGTGAGGGCCAGACTCAAAATCTTTCTAGATTTGAGTCTGGACATTTCCAGGCTACCGAAGAACAGCTTGAAGGAATTTCTTCAAATGTTTCACAAACTTGAACTTGACAAGCTCATGACCTGATTAGGTTTTTGGTAGTTAAAGGTCATGGGCAGTGTGACCTTGCATCTGTCTCATTCTTGTGAACACGATATCTCAGGAACACCTGAAGGGTATTTCTTTAAATTTGAGAGGAACGTCCACTTGGACTGAAGAATAAACTGATTGTTGGGGAAGATTCTTAGTCATCCATGTCATGGAAATCTTAAGTGCTGTACCATAGGCAACTGGACTTGCTTGAGTTTGTTTAAGATGTTTTACGTCTCATCCAAGAGGCTTCTTCAGCTCCAACAACTCAATAAACTGATCAGAATTTTGTGGTCAAAGGTCACTGTGACATCACAAAACATGTTTTTGGCCATCACTCAAGAATTCATACGCTAATTATTAATCATGACAAAACTTCGCACAGGCGGCACGGTGGTGTGGTGGTTAGCACTCTCGCCTCACAGCAAGAGGGTTGCCGGTTCGATCCCGGGCGTGGGAGCCCTTCTGTGCGGAGTTTGCATGTTCTCCCCGTGTCAGCGTCCGGGCACTCCGGCTTCCTCCCACAGTCCAAAGACATGCAGATTGGGGACTAGGTTAATTGGTAACTCTAAATTGTCCGTAGGTGTGAATGTGAGCGTGAATGGTTGTTTGTCTCTATGTGTCAGCCCTGTGATAGTCTGGTGACCTGTCCAGGGTGAACCCTGCCTCTCACCCGATGTAGCTGGGATAGGCTCCAGCCCCCCCGCGACCCTCAAGAGGATGAAGCGGTTAGAAGATGAATGAATGAATGAAAACTTCACACAAATGTCTAACACGATAAAATAATGAAGTGATTACATTGTATATCGAATATGATACCCCCGGCACCTTCACTCTGTTCCAAACTCACTTTTGCCCTTATTTATTCAACACATCTGACATTAAGTTACAGGGTTAAATCAAAAGTCTTGGATTATTATATCACTGTTAAAGACAGTCGTGTGTCCTGTCCTGTGAGTCTTCATTCGTCAGTGATGCATTTTTATGATCACATCCATTGACAAACAGACACAAAGCTTTTCTCTGTGATGCAACCTGATGCTAATTTAAAGACGACACAGTGAGCAGAGCTGCAGAGGTTATTCTTAATCATTCATATTTTATCCCCCAAAAACCATCACTTTGCTCTGTGATGATGTCTACCTGTCTGCTCTCAATTAACATCACATAAAAGTGTTTTTAGAGAGATACTGTCCACCTCTCCAATAATCTTACAAAATGAAAACACTGAAATCTATAATTTATGATTGTATTATAATTAATCAGAGGAAGCAGTCATTACGATGAGCTATGTCTCGGAGATTAGAGGCAGAAACAGTGAAATCAAAGGCTGTGGGAGCTCATTGGTATTCCAGGCACCTTAATCTGGGATAAGAAAAGAAATAAAAATGCTGACCTTAGCTATACTCGTTCACTTTCAAGTGCTGCTGCAATCAAAGAGTTTACATCCCTCCATTCACACTTTCTGTTTGATCTTAAATAAGAAATCTTTTGATCTACTTTGGCCCTCGGATGGACGCTTGTCTCCCTGCTTTCCACCCAGTGCATGCTGGGATAGGAAACACACTGACCTGAGATCAATTAAATGAATGAAAAATGCATCTTTCTGTGTCCACATGTCGTCAGCTCACCTCCAGGGTTGGTCCTCACAAAGACAGAAATACAGTTCTCTGACTTTATCACTTTATAGAGCAGTTTCATGTCCTTACAAAGAATCAGAGCTCAGCAAAGAGAGACAGTGGAAAAGCAAAGGCTCTTGATACACTGACAGGACATTGACTGCTACTCCATGGAGTTAACACAAACAATAACCCCTACATACCCGTTAACAAACTTAACACTGCAAACAAGCCATAATTTCCCTCATTTCGAGCTCATGAACAGTTCAGACAAACAGCAACAATCCAGCAGCAGATCAGCTTCTAAATAAGAGTGACACAAGAGTGAAACAAGAAGTCTTGTCGCTACTTGTAGGAAGTCTGTTTGATGTCTCGCTGTTGCATCAAACACGGGTGTAAAAAACAGCTGTTGTGTGAAACATCAGCTGACAGTGAAGCATCAACATCAGTGAATGCTGATGAGACAAGGTGAGATAAAAAAAACAGCAGAAAATAAAGAACAAAATGAAGAGCATGGCTGATTTCCAGCTGCGGAAACACTGAAGGCTTTGTAATGACATGAGGAAAGTTATCAAACTAAAAATAGAAACATGGATGATGGGAGCTGGCCATGAACAAATATCTCTATCACCACTAAATACTGAACATGTGGCCCACATAGATCTGGATCTATGTGACCGTTTCAAACTTGACAACACTCTGAATGGGTCCCTTTGTATTTCCTGCTGGAATGATTCACAGTTTTTGCTTCTGCAACTGGGTTGGGGGAGAGTTACTGCCCCAAGCGATGGAGTTCAAGTATCTGCGGGTCTTGTTCTTGAATGAGGGTAAAATGGAGCGTGAGATGGATCAGAGGTTTGGCGCAACGTCTGCAGTGATGTGCCGGACCGTCCTGGTGAAGAAGGAGCTGAGCCAGAAGACAAAGCTTTCGATTTACTGGTCCATCTGCGTCCCAACCCTCACCTATGGTCATGAGCTCTGGGTAGAGATCGAAAGAATGAGATTGCGGATACAAGCAACCGAAATCAGTTTCCTCCGTGGGGTGTCTGGGCTCAGCCTTAGAGATAGGGGGAGGAGCTCAGACATCCAGAGGGAGCTCGGAGTAGAGCCGCTGCTCCTTCGCGTAGAAAGGGGTCAGTTGAGGTGGTTCAACATCTGATCAGGATCCTCCTGGGCTCCTTTCGTTAGAGGTGTTCCAGGCATGTCCCGCTGGTAGGAGGCCCCGGGGCAGACCCAGAACACACTGGAGGGATTATATATCTCATCTGACCTGGGAACACCTCAGGGTTCCCCAGGAGGAGCTGGAAAGCGTTGCTGAGGAGAGGGACGTCTGGGGTGCTTTGCTCAGCCAGGGTTCGAACTGCTCATCTTTTGATTAGTGGACGACCTGCTCTACCTGCCACAGCCGCCCCAGGGACGTCCTGTCTTCTAGCATTTAGTTTTAAATGAAAAGGTCCAGCTCCAGGCGTCAGGTGTCTGATGCCGAAATCACTGACAAAACATATCTGACGACTTCAGAATGAGCTGAACGAGCAGTGTTAGCTAACTAGGTTAAATAACACAGCGCCACAGCTTGAAACAAAGACAGATTGACATTGGTTGTCACTTTTCAGCTTCATTGGGGGACAGAAAATGGTTGTGGCCAGCTGTGCTTTGACTTGCAGCGTGTCCTATCCGTCCACAGCGTCAGTTTGTAGCTTTGTCACTAGATTCCATCAAAAATGTCTTGTAGCCTGTTGCTGTGTCGCTCATAGTGTCAACACAACAAAACCCTTACATCAAATTAAATTGAGATATCTTTCGCTATAAGCAGGTGACATCCACCCAGGGTTCTAAAGAAAAAGTTTATTTGGCTCAGCTGTTGCAGAGCTACATTTTCTCCATCACAAGCGATTTAATTGCACTGAAGCTTCTTATCGTAAAGTCTGATGCAGTCTGTGTTTGTAGGATTGGTTTTTCTTTTTTGGTTCAGTGTGTTTTTATGTGTCTGTCAGACAGAGTGTGTCTGTGTCTGCAGGGACAGAACGTGTTCGTCTCAGCGTCTCACACAAAGTCAGTCAAATTTAATAAGCTTATTGTCCCAAAGCTTCTCTAGTCTCACAGAATGTTTCTCACTGAACTGTAGGAGGTTTTTCCTCCGTTGATAAAGCTGGAAACACCTTAAATCCCGGGGCTGTATTCACAAACATTCTGAGAATTCTCCTAACGCAGCCTGGAAATTTCTAGCAAGGAGTCCTATCTTAGGAGTGATTTGGGACAGTTTTCTAGTTGACCCCGTTGCTGGGAATGATGCATTCTTTTAACAGATGTGATTGATGTCACAGACAGGCCCTTTTGTCAGTCTGTCCCTAATACGATCGACCACAAACGTCATCCCTGCACGATCTAATCTGTGGCATTTTATCAACTCACTGTCATCCAGTGTTTGGAGAATATTTCTCCGACCTCTTCGTCTTTCTGACATTTGTTATGGTTAAAAGGTTTTTCACCTCAGGAGTTCTCTTAAGGTCTGAGATGCTCTGTGAGTAAGTGTTATCTTTACCACGACTTAGTCTTAACTTTAAGGGGAATCTCTTTGTGCTAGTAAGCTTTGTGAATATTTTTCCTGGTCCTCTAAGAACGAGATATGAGACATAACTCACACTGATTTACCCACTCTGTGATGCTCGATAAACATTTACCTGTTTTCATTCTTTTTGTTTCTTCTTCCCTTCTCAACTCTTCTTCGTCTCTCCTCCTCTTTAGTCTCCGCCAAAGGGAGCAACTATTCCGTACCGACCCAGCCCGACCCCAGGAACTGTGCTGCTGGCAGGAAACCAGGTGAGAGCATGAAGGGTGACTAAGTTCCAGGAAATCATTTGGCAACATCAGCGCCACCAGATAAACTAAACATAAAACATCACAGAAGCTAAATCAGCCACAAGACAACAGACAGATGATGGATGGAGGAAACATGCAGGAAGCTGAGAGGTATCCAGTGATTAACAGCAAGAGGGGAGGTAAGAGAGTGTCATAGTGAAGTAGAAGACTAAAGGGAAAGATGGATGGAGGCATGAAAATCAGGTTTATAGACAATGGTAGGAGAGGGAGGGATGGAGGCACGGGTGGACGGATTAATGGGTCGGATAGATGGATAGATGGAGGGGAGGATTGAGGTAAAGATGGAGGAATGGATGGATGAATGAGCTGATACATAATTTATCTTCAGAGAATTTGCCTTAGTTTGCAATTTGAATGTTACAGAAAACACACACACACACTTGTTAAGCGTCCATTTGATAGGTCATGCATAGTGAGTGGCAGCTCCTGTCACCACCCATCCAGCAGGAACAAATGAAGCATTTTTCATGTTTATTCATCACAGATCAGGACTGTTCACCAGACAGATGTGTGTGTGTGTGGATGGTAGAGAGGTAATATTTGTGTGTGTGTGTGTGTGTTTGTGTGTGTGTGTGTTGACTAGCTATAATGATACGATCATCAGCAGCATGAATTTGCAGCATTAGCACCGTCTTCTCAACATAGAGCTGTGTCCACAACAGAGCATTCATTTTCTTGATTCTGTTTGGACAATAAATTTAAAAACATTTACCATAGTTTAAAGTTTAATCTATGATTCACTAGGGGTGGGGAAAAAGTAGATTTTTAGATACATCGAGATTCTGTCTTGAATGATGCAAGCATCGATGTGGAAAACTCAGAATTGATTTTAATTTTATTTTTATATTTATTTTCAAATTACTGTAACACCTTGACAGCTTTCCAGTGATATACGGTACATTACGGTAGTGACGTCATTACCTGTGGAGGAGGGGAGGGAAGTGAGCACAGCGGGAGGAGAGTGACAGCTGATGAGGAGAGTGCAAGTTGGATTGTTTTAGCGGAGTTTGGGTGGTGTTTTCTTTGTAAATAATATTTAGTGTTGTAAATAATAGTATTTGTGGTTTTTTGAGAGCTTTTGAGTTTTTTTTATGCCGTGTTTTTGAGTGTTTTTCATCGTGTTTTCACCATAGTTTGTAGTTCTGCCATTGTTGGTGTTTTAATAGTTCATAGATAGTTATAGTCAGTTACAGTTTACTGGAGGGGAAATGTCGAGGAGGTCGACGAGGGACAGGAGAGTCCTGTTGAGATTTGTGGATGAGGAGGAGACTGGTGGAGCGTAGTCATCTCACCACAGTAAGTTATACAGTTTGTATGCACTGGATATGTATTCCCAGCTTTATTACAATAATGCTTTCCAATATCTAGTGTCAATTTTCTTATTGGCTCGTTTTATAATCGAGAATTGTTTTATAATCGAAATCGTTGCCCTCAGAATCGGAGTTGAATCGAATCGTGAGGTGCCTAGAGATTCCCACCCCTATGATTCACAGTCTGACACTGTCAAGTCAGTTTTAGTAATGTTATTTTATTTGCCTCAAAGGGCGTTACAATCTGACAGCCTCACAGTGGTGTTCATTTTGACAGCTGTTTTAGATTTAGTCTGAATCTTGAGATGAAACTGTTTATTAGTTTTAGTCATTTTAATCCTTTGTAGGTTTTCTTTATGTCTTTAATTTTTAAACTAATCCAGTGAGGCTGATTCATGGATCATAAATCAGACTCAAGGTGACAGGTTGTATAAGATAATGTGTGTGTCATGTCTCCAGCAGTGTGTGACA
Organism: Epinephelus fuscoguttatus; assembly: GCF_011397635.1. Lineage (NCBI taxonomy): Eukaryota > Metazoa > Chordata > Actinopteri > Perciformes > Serranidae > Epinephelus > Epinephelus fuscoguttatus. The sequence goes on along the minus strand of NC_064752.1, from coordinate 1,489,145 downwards.
GGTTTAAGGGCTGATTTACGAGCACACACTTACTGATCATCATTTGAAAAGCTCAACATCTCTCTATTTATGCTCTCAACAAATAACTAATGTGAGCCAACTAGGATTTGTCCCCAGGTTCATTGTAAACTCTGACTTATCCATGTGACTGTTAAGAAGCAGAAACATAACTTGTTTCTTCATGTGCAACATGTTAGTCTGGAGGTTTAAACTGGTGTCCTCTCACAGAGTTGGTGATTCAAACTAAACCGTTTTGTAACGTGTTTTTGCCTCCACACCAGAGACAGCTGTGGCCAGAGACATTATGTTTTCAGGTTGTCCGTCCATTCGTACATACGTCTCATTCATGTGAACATATCTCAAGAATGCCTTGAGGCAATTGTTAGTCCTTCTCTCAGTACTTACTGACCTCTCTTCCTGTCTGTGGCTCTCAGCTCCTCTGGAGATCTTTAAACACAAATTTATAGTTTTTTCACAAAACAGCTGCTCACTGACAAACAGGAGGAAGGAGTGGCTTTACTTCTCTGCCCTTTCACCTCTTCTGTCATGATGCTTACCCAAGCTGTTCTCCAGTATAATCACATCAAGTATTTCTGATGGTTACAGTGCGTACTGGGGCTGTTCAGAGCTGGAGCTAATTATGCTAATAACTGATTTTAATAGATTACCATATGGCGTTAATTCAGGCAATTAGATCATGTGATTGGAGTAATATAGTCAAGACTGGAAAAGAAAATGAAAATTACATTTTATTTACATCAATTTGCGACCAAATGTTATTATGCAAAATGGTGGCCAGATTTCCCAGAAGATCCCGACGGCCTCGGGAAACCATTCAGACCTTTAACTTCTCTCTGGAGCCCTCCGATATTAATGATGTAAACACTCATCACAGTAGAAAGCTTTTCTCTATTAGAAAATTAGAAACTTTGATAAACATGTCCATAAGTTATATTTTACCAATAACCCAATGAAAACACAGACATGAAGCAGTTTTTAACCAATCATGTGGCTTTTAGGAACAGACAGTGTCCCACAATGCACAGCAGGGTTGGTTGAGTTTGTTAAACACAGGCTGGTGTTTTGGTATCTAAAGTCAGATGGACAGGACTTAACCAGCGGACTTCACTACAAGCTGATTGGCTGTTGTTTGACCAGCTGAGTGTCAGGTGACGCCATCAGCCGGCTTGAGTCCAGCTCAGAGCGGACAGTTCACACCGCTGACACTGATGTATGCAGATTGTACGATGGCTGTTTATTGAAAAAAAGTTCTCGGTCATTATCTGAATCTCTTACCAAGGAATTTTAAGCACAAGGGAATCTTAATGAATCTTCTTTTTTCTGACCTCCGGTGGTTTCACTTCTCCGGCTGCAGTGATGTACAGGTGCACCTCAGGGCACCGTGACATCACTGTTGGTTGTGGTCACAGGTTCAGCACAACACACTGAAACAGACTTGAGATTTTCAACCAGAGAGGAGAGCAAAAATCTTTTCAGCCCTGTGTGAAGTTTCTCTTTCAGCTCAACAGGAGCTGTGCCACATATTGATATTCTTCTTCACCTGAGTTGAAGCGGTGTGAGAGAGTTAAATTGGGACGATCCAAATGAGCTGACCTGGTTTAGCCCCAATTAAACGTATTACGAAACCAAAGAAAATCCTGCATCTTTAACGATTTCTCCCTGTAGGTTTTTCAAAGTACCTTGAGCTCTGAAAAGTTTTCAGGGACGGAAACTCTGATGCTTAATTGGTTGAATCTTGCTGTGTGCACTCAGCCTCAGCAGTGCATCGGAGCTCAGCCGTATGCAGGTTGTCATTTGGTCAGTTTGAGCTACGGATGATTTTCCCTGAGAGAGAGGCACAACTGAGACCTGTCTGTACTTGGTCACACATCATTGAACTGTGACAGAGATTGCTCGTGGATGTGTTGTCTGTGGCATTTGGTTTATTTGTGGATGAGCACTGTGAGGTGTCACTGTAGTCATCAGTGGGAATAAATGTCCTAAATATTAGGAACGTGTAAAAATGGAGCTTCAGCCTCAGAGCTCCAAAATCATCCTCACGTCTCCTCATCTGAAAGGTAAAGTCAGTATTACACCAAAGAGGATTCAATAAAACAAGGTCACTTTTTTCCTGTTCCCAAGATGGCGGCTGTGTCGGAGCCACCACACCTTTATCAGTTCCTGTGTGTACAAGTCACTGTGTGACGACTACGTTTCCCCTCAGGGATCAATAAACTGTTCATTCTGGGGTTTTTTTCCATTCTCGCTCATCTTCTCATCTGCCAATAAAGAGGAAACTAAATTAACTTCTTATCTTTTTTGGATTATTGGGTTTGGTTTATGCGGCCTCATAATACTAAGAAGATGTAACAGCAGCAAAACTGGGGGGAAAAAAAATTTGTCAATAAGGGGATGAAATAATTGGTTTATTACTCAGTGTCCAACATAACATTTTTTATCCCCACAGATCAGAGTTTTACTGGCCTGGCAGCCAAAAAATGAAAATAACTTTTTTTTTCCAAAACTTTGGTGATTTATTATAAATAATATTTACAATAGTGACGTTTACTTTGACTCTGGTTGTTTTCTTTTAGTTATTGAAATGTAATGCTGAATACAAAACTGTACAAAACAGAGCACAGTTGCTGTTTTCCATGTTTTCATTTCATTTTAAATGTTATTTATATTTATTTCAGACATGAAAATATTAAGAAATGTGTGCTCTATTCTAAATGAGTAAGGGATAATGCCCAGCGAAGTGTCCATCGTCCACTGGGTGTCGGTTCACGCCTCCACCTCAGCCGTTAAAAAGTGATGAAGTGAAGTTATTAAGTATTATCCCGCTTGTACCATGGCCACATACCAAAGAAATAAGAAGAAAGAATATTCATGCACACCAGGAGCTGTAATCATAAACTCAGATAGACTGACAGGTAGCTCATTGATTGGACAGTTTTGGTGATGTCATCCTACATCATCAGCAGTGATGCTGTTCTCATTCACTGTTCGTACGTATACCTACGAAAACTAATTCATTATAACTTGCAAGTAACTGATTCAGTCATGAGTTGAAGGAATGTGATCATGTGACCTCTGCACTGTAGGCTGTCATGCATCATGTGACAGGAGCAAAGGAGGAAGTCAGGTCACATGGTATGAAGAGCGACAAATCTGTGTGAGGAGGAGGTCAAGGTCAAAGGACGGGTCAAACAAACACAGGACTTTCACTAAGGGGACCGCTGTTTGTGTCCCTTGTAACACTTTGCCGAGTAACTTAAAGTTATGTACATCTGTCACATCATGTCACATATATATATCGCTACAGCTCCTTACCACAAATTTTCCTAAATCCTGAGATGCTGAGTCGTAAGAAACGAAGATACAAACTGTTGTAAGAAGAAATGTTGCAATAGCAAATGGACCTACAGAGGAAAACCAGATTCTGGTGGCTGACAGCAGGTCACGCAGCACTTTACTGAGTTCGATGGGTTTATTTATTTCTCTCTTCTCACCATAAAATAACTCATTATGAGTTTCATTAGTTACGTCTGCAAGGAGACCTCATTGTATTTAAAATACTGACAGGTCATAATATTAAGTAGTAGGCTGGCTTAATGTGTGGTCTCTTGACACACCTCTGGTCTAACTCCTTTAACTTGACCAGAGAAAATATCCAGACTCACATATGGACGTGTATGCATGTTTCCATGGTTACAAAATGAGGTTTCATATGATGGAAGTCATTTTCTTGAAGCTGTACTATGCAGGAATTGTCAGAAAAGCCAGGCAGAGGGACGATAAAATCCTGTGATTGATCTGCTTCACTTTCACACCACAAAACAAACCACATCAGAGTTCGCTCGAAGGCAATCTCAGTCCAGCTGTTTGGTCGTTGAAGGCTGGTGTAGACTAAACAAGCAGACAGAGTCCGCCTGAAAAGGAGGAACTCTGGTGCTGTTTGTTCGTGGTGTGAAATCAAACCAGATCAGCTGCAGTATTTAATGACAGCACAGCAGATATGTGACTGATTTTAGCATCATTTTAAAAGCTAAACTCTCAAATCCATCCTCTGCTGGGAAGTCTCAAGGAAGCAGTTGTGTATGTCTTTGTGCACATCACACAGGAGCACGTAAAAACTGTCGTCACTGAGTTACCGGTCAGTCTGTGTAACTTCTTCCAGATCAAAAGATCCAAACTGCAGGTGTGAAAGTGCCCTGAAGGCTCATGAATCCAGAGTTTGTACAGTGCTGTGGTTTATGCGTTTGTTCTGCAGTGACATCATGGCTGTGAAAGCTTGATCAGATCGGAGGTCTAACTGTCGTGTTGACTCTGCTTGTGTCTCTCTGTGGCGGCTGAAGGTGTTCGAGGCGTCAGACTTTGGCTCTCACCCTCTGTTCTCTGTGGCGCAGGGAGGAGTGGACCTGCAGCAAGTGAGTACTCACTTCATTTTTATATTTACCAACAGGTTGCATTGACACAGGCTTTGAAATCTATCAGAGCATATAAAATTCATCCTGTGGTGCTTCCAGATTGTGAAAGATTGTCAACACAGGACCTAAAGTATCATTCTCAACACAGCTCCATACTGCGTTTTATTTCACTGATCAATAAAGTCATGTTTAATTTTGGAAGACATCTCTTCACACGGGGCTCTGAGCTGTGCAGGTAAACAGCCACCTGCCCTGATTCAGAGACAAACTTCAGTCACCCCGCATCTTAAGAACAGATGGTCAGAGAGGTCAAGGATCCCAGATTAACTCTCCTAAGACTCTCCTTCATGTGAAAATGATTTTTAAAAAAAGGCAGGGACGTGGTAAACAAGGTGAAGGTGAAGGCCCTGGAGCTGAGGATGAAAACAGAGGTGGAAAGAAACAGGCGAAGGAAGAAAGGTGACAGAAAGAGAGAAGGACAGGGGAAGATAAAAGAAGAAAACGCTGGAGAAAAGAAGTGAAAACAGAGAAACAGGTTGTCGAATATCTTGTGTTGAATCACTTTAATTCTGCCTGGAGTTTAACAGACATCTGTTAACAGCAGAGTGAAGTCAGCCGTCTCACACTCGATGCCTCCACCTACCAGGAAACACATCTGTCAAGGATTATTGCCATTTTTTCAAGTGATGTCTGACTGATCTGAGAGCAGTCTGAAGACCAAATGAAAATGGAGAAGATTCATTTCTTCTTCTGAAGCAGCCAAACAAGCCTCTCCTGTAATTGCAAAGATGAATTGGGCAATTTTCATGTCAATTTTATTTGCTCAAATTAAAGTTGTAAGAGGAAGCGACAATCAAGCACATGGTGCTCAGACAGAAACTGTTTGCAGACAGTCTTAATGATTCCAATGAAGTGCTATAACGGGGGCAAGAGAAAAAGTAAAACCAGTTCCTTTGCCATCTCTCGTTGTAATTAGAGAATGTTGTAATGCAGTATAATCATTTTAATGCTAGTTTTACTTTGTAAATAAGATTCTTGTTGGAATAAAAATACCACTTTTTCTGCCAATCTCGCCAAAACTCCTGAAGAAGAACACTGGCTGATCTGAACACAGTCACAGTCTTCAGGGTGGCTGATACCAAATAGTGACGGCAGACTTCTTCTTCTTCTGTGGCATCAAACACAACACATGGATTCAGAGTGTCACTGTGTATTTAGAGATGATGAACACTGATATTGACTACACCATGATAAACAGCAGGGCTACGACTAAAGTGGGATTTATACTTCTGCGTTTAATTGACCTCCTGTCTGTCTCTGTAAGCTGAAACCATTTCCCTCAGTGGAAACAAAGCTTTGATTTACTTTAATTTCACAGATAAGAAACAATAAATTGTGAAGACAATAAAGCCTCCACTAAAATAGCATTTTAAGTCTTGTGTGTGATTTATCCTGGCTTCATATGAGCAGAGGAAATCTCTGCTAGCCACTAGGCTAATTTATACAATGTAAAATGCCATAGGCTTGTGCTAATAATGTTAGCATGTTGTATTTGTTTGGAAAACGTGTTTAGTATCAGACAGTTGTTTTGTCAGTGAACCTTGTGAGCTGTAATGGAGCTGAATTTTGTATCGTTGCCTTTGTTAAATGTTGCTGTTGTCCCTGGCTTCATATGAGGAGAGGAAAAGTCAGTCATAAGAGTTTACATTTATATGGATGCAGCGTTGTAGACAGTGGTGGTCTTTGCAGGCATTACATACATCCCAATCAGGAAATCCATCTGTAAAAAACTAAATATCTAAATAATTTTTTTTTCTTCCTGTACCTCTGGAGGCACTGCCCAGAGTTTTTCGACTAACAGAAGTGCTGGAGTCTCAGGGATCGCTCACGCCCTTCACTTCCGGCGGTGCCCCCAGCGTTACACTCCTATCTGCAACTTGAACCAAACGGCGGTAAAAACGTTGCCAGTAATGCCCTTTTTTTCCTGTCGTGAGGAGTGGAAGGTGTGCTGGTGGATGCACAACGCTTGTAAGTTGTGCTGTTGTCCATGTTTTTCACGTTGACCAGACGGCGTTTTGGGTGGAGTAGTTGCCATGGACACAGAGCTTGCTGTTTCTGTAGGTAGACATTTCCTGGGGACACCTGCACGTCTTGGCCACGCCCCCTCCATTGTGATTCGCTAAAGCGCAGCATCGTTCAACCTCAGTGTCCCCCTTACAATGTAAATTGCAGAATCTGTCTTGAGAGATTACATGCATCCTGACATGTGGACAGAAAATTCAGCACACTATATTACAGATTTGTTCTGTTCCGCTATTATTTAGATTTCTTCTTCTTCTTCTCCTGCTATCGTATCTCATTTGAACTACGCAACACTGCCTCCATGATCTCTGGTGGTACTGCTTTGTTTCATCTGTCTCAGTAAGCGCTCAGGAAATGTGCACAAACATGGATGAAATGAATGCAGAGTACAAACAGGAGACTCCGTCTGTCTCTGTCTCTAATGTTGAGCAGAAATGAGTCCTGAAAACTAAAATAGCAACAGCTACGGCTATACTCTGTGATCTGGGGTTACCCTATGGTTATGTTGCCTGACCAGTTGTCACTGTGGTAGCAACTTGTCAACAAGTGGCACCCACCTGTAAAGCAGAGTGGACACACCCTTAATTATGTTTAACTTTGAGCCTGAAGAAAATGTCGACAGGTGCGTTATATTAAAATTCAGCCCCTGTACAGTTAAATTAGCCACAGAAAGCAAAACTGTTTTTTGTACCAGGCTGTAAACATGTTTATTTCTACTGTAAAGTTGGACATTTTAACATTTTAATGGGGGTCTGAGGGGACTGATTGGCTCTTGGGGCCAGCCTCAAGTGGACATTACCCCTGCAGGTTGCCTCTGGCATCAGAGCAGCTAGCTGAGCTACGACATGTGTAAATGTGCTTCTGGTGATTTTTAAAAGCTCCACTGGACTTCCTGTCTTTCCTGCAGAGACACAGAGAGTCCGACAGTAGCTGCTCACAGCTGGTTAGCTCTGACTACCTGCACAGTGGGAGTGCACGTCACTGTTCACACTTCTGTGTCCAGTGACATGGAAGCATGTCATCCCTCAACCAACAGCGAGTCCTTTGAAGCATGTTTTTGAATTTGCTGAGGGGGAATATATCGGAGGGTTCTCGCAAAATTTGAGGATGTGTTTTTTTTTTTAATTTTTTTTTTTGTCTGCATCGCACCTGCACAAAGAAACAAGCAGATGTGTTGCTATATATCTCTGCAGAGTTTAGCTGGAGCTGTTTCAGGACAGTGTGATGAAGTGTCTGTGTGCTGGCACTACATCACACTGTGGGTCGGGTTCATGCAGTTATGTTAAATCTACTTTTGTGGCTTTGAGGAATTTTATCCCTGCAAAAACACATTTAAAAAAGTTTTTATACACAAACATGATGCCAGTCTTTGACAATGTGGCGACAAAATGACAACCTGCTTGTCAAATGTTCTCTGACTTCTTTATCTGAAACACAGTCGCTTGCACAACATGAGAATCTTTAAATGTCATCTTTACTTGTGTGTTGCCCAGTAATCATACAGTTAGACTAATCATCTACTGACTACTTTTGCATATCTGAATGAAACCTGTAATTTTCTCAGCAGTTCAAGCTAAATTGTGGGGATGAATTTAATTTACTGTTTTGCTGCTGAATGTCTCCCAGTGAATAGTTCACTGCTGCACAAATAGCTTTCATGTCAAGGGCAAGGCAGGCTGTTTGGATTAGAGCATCCATAACTGAATGGTCTGAGGTCAGTTTCCAACAGCTAGTGTGTCACCATCATTAGCTAAGTGTCCTTCAACCAGCCACTGAACCCACATTCATTGCCTACACATTTATTTCATGTCAGCGGCACGCGCGGCCTCGGGCCAAATTCCTTCTGTGTTTAAATACTTTTCATCTGCGTGCCTGCAGCCTGTTAGTGTGATCATGTGGAGGTGCTCCTGCAGCACTTCATGGCCTCACACAAAATGCAGATGTCCCTGTTGACATTCGTCCTCTCCATTGTAACATTTAGTTTTTCCCGTCTTTGAAAATGATGTTATGATGGTTTGTCAGTGCTAATATTAGCTCTATCACAGCGAGGCTTATGGAGATAGATTTGTTTCATAATTATGTGTGTGAACAGATCGACAGTCTGTGTGTAAATGTGTCATCTGTAAATTTAAAACACCTTCCACAAATACAAAAAAGATTTGTAAACTCACAAAATATTTTGCAAGTATAAAACAGATCTGCAAATACACAAACACATTCCTGTGAATACAACAAATTCATTTGTAATGAAAAGCATTTGTGAATATCTTCCTAACATTTACAACTTTCAAACAGGCATTTGTGAACTCAGTTTTTATTTGTGAACCGAAAAAAAACATTTGTGGATCTCAGTTCTTCGCATGTGGATTTGCTTTTTACACACACGGATTTTTGAGACAAACTTTCTGCTGGTCCGAACGAAAATGCACTGGTGTCACTTGGCCATTTTCGGATAGCACGTGATCGCCCGGCAGATGACGTCATCTTTGCATGTAAAAGTAAGAGCATGCAGTGAACCACACCGTGTTTAGTTAGGTTACATCTTTTCAATGATGTTACGGTAACTGTTGTGAGATATGACAAGTGGGGGCGTCGGTGGCTTAGTGGTAGAGCAGGCGGCCCATGTACAAGGCTGTTGCCGCAGCGGCCCGGGTTCGAATCCAGCCTGTGGCCCTTTGCTGCATGTCATCCCCCTCTCTCTTTCCCCCCTTCACGCTTAGCTGTCCTGTCCATTAAAGGCAAAATGGCCAAAAAAAATATTTAAAAAAAAAAAAAGTGTATGAGAAGTGGCAACAGCCTGGTTAAGGTCTTTGATAGAACAGCCGTGTAGAACTGAGATCCACAAATGTTTTTTCGAAAGTTGTAAATGTTAGGAAGATATTCACAAATGCTTTTCACTTATTTGCAAATGAATTTAATGTATTCACAGATATTTTTTTATTAGTGGAATGTGTTTGTGTATTTGCAGATCTGTTTTATACTTGCAAAATATTTTTGTGAGTGTACACATCTTTTTTGTATTTGTGGAAGGTGTTTTATATTTACAGATGACACATTTACACACAGATTGTTGATCTGTTCACGCACATAATTATGAAACAAATCTATCTCCATAGAGGCTAAACTGAGTGACAGCACAGAAAAACAGAAGACTCAGTGATAAGAGTGAAGTAGAAGACTGAGGTGACACACACACCGGATGATCAGGATACTTTGTGTTCATGTTTGACCTCCAAAAGTTGACAGTAATTTAAGCTTAGCTAATAATAAAAGATAATTGGTTGAACATACTATTTAAATGATCTATAGCACATGGTCAGAGTGCATTGAGGCGGTGTTTATTTTGTTGACGAAACTTTTTCGTCAGTGACCTTTTTTCCATCAAGAAAACGAGACAATGACAATCTAAAAGTAGATATTGATAAAAAAGTAGTAGTAGTAGTGGTATTATAAAATCCCTGATGTTGACAATAAAGTTTATTTGACTTTGTGTCATTTACCGTTCATCGATCCTCCTGACTGACTTAACAAAATGTCTCACTGACTGACCTGGAGACAGAGTCAGCCTCTGGCAAAGGCAAACACACACACACACACACACACACACACAATAGTTACCTAAATAGTACCTGACTGACTCAAATGCAGATTAACCATATGTATTAAGCGACACACGTCTGGACGACGCAGACATGCTGACAAATGAGAGGACGGGTCAAAAGACAGAAACAAACTAGAACAGAAGAGCACTTTACTCCATCACTCTGACAGCTCCGCATGCTCAAGAGCCAACTTTAGATAAGTGGTGTGTGTGTGTGTGTGTGTGTGTGTGTGTGTGTGTGTGTGTGTGTGTGTGTCAGGCACGGGGCATTGGGAGTGTCAGTTAAAACAACAGTAACAGGAGCTAATGGAGGCTCTGCAGGACTGATGGGAGGAGAGGGGGAGGGAGGAAGTGACAGGTGGAGACCGAAGACGCGAGGGAGAGACCGGGGGAGGAAGGAGGGAAGAGACAATTTGAAAAGCTCTCAAGTTGTGTCAGTCGATCTGTCCTCCAACCGCATCTGCTGCCGTCTATGGGTGGACGTGTGTGTCTGACAGCTGTGTGAGCTAAAGACACATCAGGGCTGTGGTGCACATGTGCACAGTGTTGTTAACGTATGAGTAAAATAAGGTTGTTTTAGTTTCTGATTGAAGCTGCTGCGACGTGACAAACAGTCTCCACTGCGACACAATATTAACAGGCTTCATGCAGCAAGCACACAAGTGTGACACAGACAGACAGCACCAAGGCCGCAGCTTTCAGTCCAGTGCCTTTGTGGATTCCTGAGCAGCTGCTGGAGCCACAGCGACCTGCACTGCTTGGATTTCAGATAAATTGAAAAGGTGGCCACACCGCAGCACAGTGACCCTTCAGAAGTCCATACTGTTGCACACAATCCAAACATATTACATCCTTAAAACGTTATGCCCTGAATTTTGACCCTCTTACTCATAAACCTGTTAACATAGAGATAAAACAAAACACCGTTCCATGAGTTCACCAGAGACAGAGGTCAGCCTGGAGAGCAGTTGTCATAACTGCATACAGAGAAGCATGCTGGCTTGCAAACTGCAAAATTGGACCAAATTTAGTCTTGGTATTTTTGGCATACTATATACACTCACCAGCCACTTTATTAGGTACACCTGTTCAACTGCTGGTTAGCGCAAATAGCTAATCAGCCAATCACGTGGCAGCTCTCAAAACCGTTGCCTGGTCTGAGGAGTCTGGATTTCTGCTGCCACATTCAGATGGAAGCATGGATCCATCCTGCCTTGTATCAACGCTTCAGGCTGCTGCTGGTGGTGTAATGGTGTGGGGGAGATTTTCTTAGTACCAACTGAGCATGGTTTAAACACCACAGCCTACCTGAGTATTGTTGCTGAGCGTGTCCATCCCTTTATGACCACAGTGTACCCATCTTCTGATGGCTACTTCCAGCAGGATAACGCACCATGTCACAAAGCTCACATCATCTCAAACTGGTTTCTTGAACATGACAATAAGTGCGTTTCTATTAACCCTAGAAATGCACAACACCTAAATATCACAATAAAAAAATGTAATGAAACACCTACACTTCAAAAAACCTCTAAAATATTGAGAAAAAGTTTTTATGCTCTCATGAGGTGGTTTTTCAGACGTGTCGATATAGAAGTATATCACAAAAGTGTAATGGAAACACTTTTTTCACAAATATACGTCACCAGACACGACATTGGTGAATTCCTCGTTGACGATCCTCTCCCAGAAATCCTTTATCTGTGGTCGCTGCCACACATAAAGACTTTGCCTTTGGAATACCGCTCGCTCTCCTTGTCTTGTAGATTACTACCACAGCAGCAGTGGCAACCGAGATGATTGTTCCAGCTTGCAAGAGATTTGGAATGTCCATCTTACTTCCGCAAACAAAGTGGAGTCTTGCAGGACGATATTTTACGGGAATTACGGCTCATACGCAAAACACCTTTTAATGGAAACACCTGCAACTTGCAATTGTACTTTGTCGAAACTTTAGAAATATCGCATTTATTTTGTGCAAAACTGTGATGGAAACACGACTAACGAGTTCACTGTACTCCAATGGCCTCCACAGTCACCAGATCTCAGTCCAATAGAGCACCTTTGGGATGTGCTGGAACGGGAGATTCTCATCATGGATCAACTGTGTGATGTCATCATGTCAATATGGACCAACATCTCTAAGGAATGTTTCCAGCACCTTGTTGAGTCTGTGACACCAAGGATTAAGAAGGGGTCCAATCTGGTACCAGCAAGGTGTACCTAATAAAGTGGCCAGTGAGTGTAGTATGGGTATTGAAACTGCAATAACATCACCTGACTTCCTCTTTTGCTCCTGTCATGATTACTGCGACCACGAGAGGGCTTTGCCACTTAAACAGATCTGTTATTTTCATGTGAGAAAGTCTAACATCTCAGTCGGGGAATGTACAATATATGATACTAGAGTTTTGAACATGTACGCTGTGTTGAGGATCCTTAGCATCCTGGTTAGCCAGTGTGTAAAGCTTTACTTAATGCTTTTTATCGTTTGTGCTAGTTCCTACAAACTCTGCACTCTTGGATGTTTTGTGTGAAAGCAGTCACCTCAGCATGCTGCAACATCTAAACTGACCTTTTTATCAAACAGCGAGATGATTACATCTGGTTAAAAATGGCACAAGAATCAGTCTCTGTCTTTGAAGCAAGAAGATTTAACCTTTCTACCAACAATCAGCTCCTCTCACCAAGTGTTTCCTAATGAGTACCTCCAATATGGCCGCCGCAGGCTTCATTACGTCGCCTGAAAGCTCTGTGTAGAGAGAGGAGTGAAAGAGAGGCAGACGAGGAGTGTGAGAGGAGAGGAAGAGGTGGAAACAGGATGGGACAGAGGAGTAAAAGAAAAGTTTTGGAGGATGTCAGAGACACGGAGGGGAGGGTGACAGAAGGAGGGATGGAGGGAGGGTTAGTGCAGAGTTAAGTGGCTGTGCGAGCGATTAATGCTTTTTATTCATTATTTAAGCCACAGTGATGCAGAGAGCAAGCAGAGACGTGAGGGTTCATCACTCATGTTTGTTGACAGAATCATCTGCAGCCGTCACAGAGTCATTTCTGGGATTTAACATTAATCTTTATTTAAGATTAAAGCTGCGAGGATTTCTTAATCATATTATCAGCTGGAATCAGCTGTGATGACATGTCTGACATTAAGTCCATCTGAGTAAAGTAAACAACCCAGTGAGTCAAAGTTTGAGAGAGAAACCAAGTAATGAACTGTATTTAGAGAGCAAATGGAGGTTAGTTAGTTTGTTAAAGGATCAGATCTGATGAAGCAAATATGTTTTTAATATAAAATTTTAGCTAAGTGGTGTAAACAAATGTAAATACATGACTCAGCAGATATGAACAACCTCTGCCAGTGTGTCACCTGATTTACGTAATTTGACAAACTTCTTCTCAGAGTCATAACACACAGACGTCACTGCTAACTCTCTCTGTACAGCTGCATCAGGAAACTTGAATAAATCTGTTCAGAAATCAGATTGATACAGCTGCACCCAACCATTATTGTCTTATTGATTAATCTAACAGTTTGTTTTGATTGGTTGACTAATCTAATGACTAATTTATCCATTATTATAAACATTATTTTTTTAAAATACTCGATTAATGTGACACTTAAATAAATAACAAAAACTCTTGTCATAACTATTAAAATATTTTACCGTTTATCTCATTTTGTGTTTTACACAACATCATTTCAGAGCTGGATATTTTTTATTCTGTGTTTTTTGTTCTGCGTTGTGTGTCTGTAACTGATGCTGCTGTCTGTCTCGGCCAGGACGCTGAAGAGGTTTTTCTGGTCAAATAAAGTTTAAATAAAATAAATATATTTATAGCTCCTCCCACTGCACAACTTCCTTTTTTCAAATGATCCAGTGCGACCCTCATTCCACTGCTGCGGCTCGTATTGTGTCCACAGCTTTCTCATCTTTTATCAGAGACATTTCGGACCAACTTTATTTTCATCTGGACGTCCTCTCATTATATTCAATTATCCAGATTTTAAAGAAAACCATTCAGTCTGACCAAACGCTGTTCTGACTGTAATTTCTCGACTATTTATTAAGTCACACAGCTTTTATTCTTTAACCTCTTGCACTCCACCCCCATTTTGTAGCAAAAATGCCTAAAATGACATACCCAAATTAAAATGACTGTAGCTTCTGAACCGCTCTGACTACATGCATGCATGAGGTCGTGCCAGAAAGAAAACTCCCTGAAGTTTCTTGTGAAAGTGTCAGAAACACTCTAGGTGATACAGAGACAGAGTAATGGGCCTCTGAAGTCAGTAAAAATTGACAATTTTGCCTAAAATAAAATAAAACTTGTTTCAGGATGAATAACTGTCTGTGGCTTCATCTGAGCAGGTAAATGACACTGTGGGGCTGTAGGCACACTATCAATGAACACTTGTTTCAAATTTGAAGAAGACTGCTCAAAGTATGACCATTCTACAGTGTTTTTACCATGAAAAGATCCAGGCGGAGCTCCAAATGACAAGTCGGTCACTCGGCTTCAAAACAGTACTATCAGTGATCAAACAACACTCAGCCAGCTTCAAACATTGTACCTTATTGAAATCAGGTGTGATTATGATAGCTGATGTTGTTTATGACACAGAAACACCATAAAATATCACCAAATAAAGCCATATGAAACGTGAAAGTTATGATCCCACTTTCTAGACGGTGTATCTCAGCCAAAAATAGTGGTAGGAGTGAGACTCTTACCTTTTATAAACCAGCTACGTGCCTGCTAACAGCTCCACATAAGATCACCAGTAATCCTGTAACTTTTCCCGTCGAAAAACGTCATGACATGACTTGTCACCACTCATCGCGATTTTGGCCTTTGTGTGTTGAGGCTGCTCTGGTGCGAAATACATAAGAAATAAAAGAAAATCAATGTTACTTTTGAAAAGTCGAGAGCTTCCTGAATCCAGCAATACCAAACATCACATGGTTTGATGACGTAGTGCGCCTGGGAGATACCATTTAACAGAGGAGGAGGGGAGTGAGGACGTCGGCATCCTGGCGGAGTTATAGAAAATTTTAGACCAAAGATTATTTTTAAAGCTGAGGCTCAAATGGAAATATTTTTTTATTGTTTGATTAATTTAGGTGCGTGGTTTGAATATTGTTGATGTGTGTATTTTGTTGGCAGCTGAACTAACAGACGTGAATCAGCCGAAGCCTCTGTTGTTTGTTTGTTGTTGCTCAGAGGTGCCTTCACACCTCCATCTCTGATCCGTGCTGTATTAATAAACTCATGAATATTCATGAGAGCTGTGCATCGTTAATTAATATATGTATTAATAACATTTGAGTTTGAAAGGGTCATTATCATGCTTGATGTTGAGCTCCGCCAACCATCATTAATACTGAGGAGCAGGCGTCCTGATTATAACATCCAGAGGAGACAGCTGTGATGTGTTCGACCCTCGGAGGTTTTAAAGAGAACATTTTATAGTGAACAGTTATAGGTGATATTATTTAAAATATCAGCATTATTAATTATACACTGATATTAATATTATTGTGTTAAATAATTATTTACCAAGCAAACAGCAACACCCTTTAAATGCCCCGTCTCTTTTGTGCGTGCCGGGGAGAAACCTCCACCCCGACTGAAGCCTCAAGAGACTGGCAGGTCCTGGTCAGTCTTTCTTAGGCAGCTGAAGTTCCCGGACACCATCACAGCCACCACGCTCAGGCCTGATGCGGTCTTGATGTCTGAGACAACAAAGCAAGTGGTGTTGCTGGAGTTAACTTTCCCCTGGGAAGACAGGATGGAAGAGGCTCAGGAGAGAAACAGAGCCAAATATGCATCTCTGGTGGCAGAGTGCTGAGGGCAGCCCTGCGTGAGTGAGTGTAACACAAAACACAAACAAATGTGTCGATCAGTCTGGAGGTCCAGAGAAAGAGAAGATCTTATAGGTCTGATTTATAACCTCCTGAGCTCAGCCTGTCAGGTGTGCTGCATCGTGATGACCTCTCACCTCCACCCACCAATTTCCTGCACAAAGTAAAAAACAGAGCCAGCAAGAAAGAAGATGATAGGCCGACGCTAAGGCCGTCACAATCCCCCACAACCATATCAGTTCAGTTCAGTTCAGTCTAGGACTTGATGTTACAATCTCTGATGCACATACTTGAGACTGTGAGTGGGAGTGATGGTGCCGTCTGGGGGTCAAAGGGTTAGATGAATAGAAAAGTAGGAAAGAGTGTAGAAGGGACAGAGCCAAAGAGACGTCTGTGTGGACTGAACTCTCCCCCGCCGGACCGGGCTGTATGCTCTACCTCCCCCTGCAAAAGAGAAGAAACTAACAGGAGGAAAACGTACCTAACATTTAACTGACTCGTTGTTGCACATGTGATTGTGGGTTAGAGTTGGAGCCATGCTGGGGGAGAGGTGGGGGTTCAGGGAGGGCAAAGGCGTCATTGGGGTCATCAGGTGGGTGCCCTCCTTCACTGGTGTTTCGATGATAGGCCAGCGACACCTCCAGAGGACTCATCAGCAACACCTGGTGACCCAGGTGCACCCCCCTCTGCTTTAACTCCCTCGTACCCTGCTGCTGCTGTTGTTGGTGGTGTTTCAGGGCCCAAGTGGCGTCTCTCCTCTTGATCCATATCCACCGGCTCGCCTGTTCAGCTGTGCCACAGAGAGCTGTGATGGCCTGACGCTGGGCTTGGCCACGAATTCCCATTTCTTTGAGCAGCCTGGTGGTTGACTTCGAAGCCTCTGCAGCCGATTTCAACTGGGCAGAACTTTGTTTCCATCTGCACTACTCAGCATCAGCTGCCAGCTCGGCGTACTTAAGGAAGATAACATCTCTCAAATATAATAGCTGTGGAGTAATCTGAAATAAATAATGAATACATGAGATATTAAACCGCTGTTAATGTGTTGTGACAAGTGGAGACATCCTTTATGACAGACAAGCAGGTGACATGCAGTCAGGATTTCATTCATACTAAGTTTTACTTCACTCTCACTGAGTGCGTTCACATGGACAGTTTAATTCCCTTTTCATTCTGAATGAAAGTTCATTCCTATTAAAAGTGATCTTGTAAACACCTAATTCAGAATGAAAATGGCCAATGCGATTGAAAATTCAATCTGATGTAAGGGGCTGGAATATTCTGTTTCTAATTCCCAATGAAAGAATTTCTCGCACTTGTATACACTCATTCCTCTTTAAGTTCATTCCAGTCTTTCTGCGCATGCTCATTTCCTTGCCCTTCTGGCGCCATGATGTATATAGCGCGCATAGCAACGGGCTCAGATAGAGCAGTCGGACTCGTTGCACTCACCTGTTTCCATTCGCCACAGCACGGTCTTCTGTCTCCCTTCTTCGACCTTCTGCCTCCCTTCTCCTCCTCAACAGACGAAGCATTAGCAGAACAAGGTTGTTGTCGTACTGCTGCTTCAAGAATATCAGCAAAACAAGCCCGAAAAAGGGACTAAGAACAGCGTCGTCAAGCAGCTTGTTATCCGGAGCAAGGACTACAGTGTTTTCTTCCAGTAAACGTAAACACGTAACATCCGCCCCGCCCCCTATCCAACCAGAAACCTTCCCTGCCCCAAACCTTGCGCAGACCCAAATAAAGACGATTAAACTGATCTCCGTGTAAACCCTCATTCTGAATGAATATTTCTCATGTAAACTACCTGGAAAGACTTTAATACCGAATGATTTCATTCAGATTTATTTCACTCTGAATGAGAAGCCATCATGTAACTGCACCCAGTGAGGAACATTGTTATGAGCATTATCAGTATGAGAGGCCGTAGGAGTGAACCAAGTTTGATTTATGACCTCAGAAGTTTTTCATTCTGACATGATCATGATCCAAAAGAGTTCCCAAAACACAGAACGCCACCTCCTGGCAGGTTAGGACTCCTCTACAGTTTTCCTAAATATCAGCAGAGATAAGAGTCTTTTCATAATTTAAGAAAGTTTATAAAAAGTATCACTGTCAGAATTTCCGTCCAGTTAAAACTGATTTCCTTCTCTGATATGTTTCACACATGCGGGCCCAGAAGTGCTGGAGCTGCTGCTGCCTGCTGCTTCTCTGATGTGTGCTGTATTAAGCCACTAATGAATATTTATGAGTGTATGGCATTTCATGTGTTGGGCCTGTGTGGACCGTTTGGATTCAGGCATGCAGGGTAGACTTTCAGGTTTGCCAGCGTGTATGAATATTTACCAGCATATCTACAGATCAAGGAGAGGCATTACAATATGAAGGAGGCCCAGCACACACAGGTCCGGTTTTGTTGTTGCGCCTTTGAGACGCTCTTTTTCTGCAAACAGCTTTTCCTCCAAATCCCTGAGTTAGCATCAGGAGTCAGAAGTTCAGCTGCAAGTGGCACTGCAGTCTGCGTCAAGGATAACAACTCTGAAATCTGTTATATAAGGTGTGGTGAACCTCAGGGAGACACACACACACACGCACACCAAATGTCTCTGTAATGCACAAAGTCTTTTGCATGCATGCGCACCAGCCCTTCCTCTCCCCACGCACACACACACACACACACACACACACACACGCTCCCCAGCCCTGCAGCCTGTCTCTTACATCGCCTATGGAAGTGTTCATTCTCTTTGAAGTTCAGTGTGGGATTTGGGAAGGCCTCTAAAAACTCTTTAAATCATGATCTTGGAGAGATAAACACAGACGAGACACAGCGAGGAGTCGCAGGAGATTCAGGATGATCGAGTAAACGTCCTTGTACAGTTGTGTTTTCAGTGTCTCTGTGCTAAGTGGAGCGTTGGGAAGCATTAATCTGTGTTAGGACAAAAAGCTTCTTCTTTATGTTCTCAATGTAAAGGCGTTCCTACGACCTTTTTCCTTACAGGCTTTCTAAGATCTTTTTGTCGTCTCACCAGTCACAGGCAGCGCTGTAGCCTCTGTTTAGCCCAAGAGCAAAACTACAGGGCTGATTTTAAATGAATCTAATAATTTCCCCTGTGGAGACGATGCCCTCCGGTACAGATGCTTGCAGACATGATGGTACTTCACTTTAATGACACTCTTTTCTTTTCTATTCCAGACATATGCAGTACAGAGTCACTACGGCATTCCACATTCAGAGGTAAGATAATGACTGAGTGACAGATTTACTCTTCAGGTGATGTGACTGGATCATGTCACTGTCATTTATGTTTACCTCTCTGTTCCTCTCTCAGTTAGCAAAGCTCCACCAGTTGTCGATGCAGCAGCAGGGCCTGGCCCCCATCAGCCAATCAGCTACACAAGTTCTACCTGGTATGTACACACACACACACACACACACACACACACATCTGTGAAGATCTGAAAGAGAAGAGTAGAAAAATTCTGCAAGGACTTTTAATGTGTGTGTGTGTGGTGTGTGTGTGCATTTTTTTCAGTCGAGTCGCTGTTTTTTATTAATTTATTTGTTTATTTTTGCTGTGTCATTGTAGAAAGAGCAACAGCATGACAGTAAACTTTACAAACTGAGTCTCTAAATAACCACAAACTAACCCTGAACGAAGGCAGCGTGACGGTGTCTGTTTGCTGCTCTGACTCTGTGTGACTGTGCTGTCAGCAGCCAATCACAAGAGAGGATTTTACAGCTGAACACTGAGCAGGACGAAGGCTCGAGATGTTTACTAGTTCATGATGGTTACCTCACATATCCTGCGTCCGTTTGGCGCGCTGGTTTTTCACGTTGGGAAAAAATCGTAAGGCACAGAAACCTTGCAACTGAGCCTGATGCATTTTTTCATACTATACTTGCTTCTCTCCACTGGAGTCATTTGTCTGTCTCCACTCTGTCTCCACTCTGTCTCCACTCTGTCTCCCCATGTCTCCTCAGCTGCATGAAAGGACTGAGCTGTCCTCTGTCTCTGTCTCCACACTGTCGCTTGCTCTCTGTCTGTGTGCGGTCCACATCCTCTTCGTCATCATCATCCACCTGAATATCAATATCTGACTTGTTGAACAACGTGAAGTCATATTTATTTTTAGATGTGTGACAATTTCGGACGAAAAAAACGGACTTAGTGTGCAAAGGCCTTTAGTAAAGACCAGTTGGTGCAACGCACTCCAGGTGAGATCCAGTCAGGCAAACTTAATTAGGTCACAGTTCAGTTTCAAAGCACACTGGCATGCAGCAATATGAACAAACAGAATCTGTAATCAATCTGTACGGAAAAGTAAAACAACTTCAAACATCCTGATGTTGTGGAGTCACAGTGTCGATGCATCTGTTCGAAGTGCTGACTCAGGGATACAGCTCTGTGTGTGTGTGTGTGTGTGTGTGTGTGTGTGTGTGTGTGGTTGGTCACCGTCAGTTGCACCGGACCTTCCCAAAATGTTGTATGTGTGCATGTAAAGCATGTACACATGAACTGTATACAACAGCATACATGTACGTGTTTGTGTGTGTGTGTGTGGGGGGTGTGTGTGTGTGTGTGTGTGATGCAGTGGAGACGGGCTCTCAGCAGGCTGATCTGTCTCCTCTGTGCACATTTGACTTTGAAGTCACTTTGTTGTCACAGCTCTTCAGTATTTTTCAGCTCCTCTGACACAAAAACTGCAGCGACTGTGTTTCAACCGAAAAAGAAAGAAAAAAAATATTCAACTGTATTTTTTCCATTTCAGGAGAAAAGTGTCATTTCATGGAGTTTCATCATTCACTGCATCAGAAACACAGAAGATGTTGTTCAAAGTTATTAATTTTATCACACACGCTCTGAGTTGATCTTGTAACGTGCACTTGTCTCTCTGTTCGTCCCATCAGTCATTTTGTAAGAAAGCTCAGAACATAATGAGAAAATAAATGTTTTATAATCTTTATCTAGTGAGCCGTTGTGCACGATCATCCCTGCGTGTTAGCTTTGATTTCGGAGCGTCCAGCTGTGTTTACACGCCGACGGTTGGGAATCAAACTCTGCCTGTGGAGTTTTGGCTCCATCAGTCAGTGAACATGCTGCTGCTGCAGTGACTCCACTAATAGACTGAAAGGTGAAATCACAAGTGTAACAATGCAGACAATTAGTTTGTATTGTTTTTATGTAACACTCAAAGACCGTGTGTGCAGCAGTGAGACATCTCACACATGCAGCCA
The DNA here is from genome assembly GCF_011397635.1 of Epinephelus fuscoguttatus. NCBI lineage: Eukaryota > Metazoa > Chordata > Actinopteri > Perciformes > Serranidae > Epinephelus > Epinephelus fuscoguttatus. The sequence goes on along the minus strand of NC_064752.1, from coordinate 1,467,926 downwards.
CGTCTCCACAATTAAAGAATCAAAGACAAATGTTCTTAATGTTTCGTCTAGGTTTACATTTCACTCATTCATTATTAACACTCAGCGCTGCACTCTCTGTGGCCCCTGAGTGATCTGAGGGGAACTCCTCGTGTTTCCTGCTCCTCTTCAGGGAGGTCAGAGCGACACGGAGCAGCAGCTCTGGAGCAGACGGGGGTCAGTCAGCGTCTTGCTGAAGCACACTTTAACAGAGTGGATATTTCCCGTCAGTGGGGAGTGAAGCAGGTTCTTCACCACCAAAGCATCACACTGCTGCTGCTCTCTGCACACATTGGGTCTCATTCATGAAACGTGAGCAGAAGGAATTTGTGTGTAAACTGTTCGCAGACGGAAATTTACGTGCATGTCCGCATTCATCAATATTTTAGTAGCTCCGATCTTTTCGTAGCTACGAACAAAATCTGCTCCTGCTCCTGACCGCTCGTAGTGCTTGTGTAAATGTAGTAAAGCACATAAATATTGCTTGTCACTATTGGAAATTACAATGTTAACTCGTATTGCGCTCTGTTATCCACACAATACACAGATGCCTTTGAAACACGTAATCTAAACATGACAAAATATTAAATATATAACACATTTAGTTAAATTAGTTGGCAATTAGCAGGTTTAAGATCCAGATTAGGTTCATGATTGTGAATTATCTATGTAAATCGACTCAATAGATTACACGTTCTTTCTACATGCTGAATGATGATAATAAAAATATCCGTAAGGACAGCCGGATCACAGCCTCTTCAGCCTCGGTGCCTGGGTTCAGCAGGGGCAGCAGGTGGTGGAGCCACGAAGGAGCACGCGCCAGCTGAAAGAATTATTTGAGACAACACGTTTGTTTGTTTTTTTTGTGGCTTTTTGATCATTTGAATGAATAAATCTGATTTGAAAAATGTTTAATTTACGTTATATAAAACAGAGCTTTAGGCTATTAAGATTCAAATAATTTGAAGACGATGCATACAGACTGCTGTAGGCTATATGTTATCGTATCATTTGTTAAAATAAATGTTAAATAGCTCTACATTCTGACAGCCATCACTGATTTAGAGTTTATCCATTACGCACAAAACACCTCTGGTTTCCCGTTCCCACTTCATTCAAAACCCCACAAATGAATCTTCTGTTTGTTTGGTGACCGCTGTATTTTGTGTGTGTGTGCTTATGCGTTTCTTTGCCTCCAGTTTCATATCAAACCATTTACGCTTCACCTCTGACATGGTTCTTTGTACCACGGAGACAACATTAACAGCATCTGTTACCTCCCTCCAGGCCTTCGCTTTGCCTGTCCCTGTCACACCACTACTAACTGAAGAAAATAAAATGTTTTTTCTTAAGTCCACTTCACCCAAAATTATTTCGATCTCCGCTTCGGAAAAATTCTTTTTTCTTTCTCTCTCTTTCTTTGTTTGCGCCATGACTGACAGGTCGACTGGATGCACCTACACCTCCTTATATGGTGGTCATTGGCTATTCATGGGCGGGGATTTATGCTAATTGCTGATTACCGGGAGCGCGCTGTCACTTTACGATGGATTGGCATTCATGATCATACACACGTGTTTACGATCAAATCTGAGTTTCCCGCAGCGTTCCTGAATCCGGAGTAGGTTTTTAGTAGCGTAGGCTTTTATGTGCTCTGTACTGTGACCCTGCACGTGTGATACGGCCATCTTGAAACTATTCAACTATTCTGTGTTTCATTGAACTTGTATCCAAGTTTTTCTACACTTTTAGCATTGACATTTCTCCTGGAGTAAACGTATTGTTACCACAGTAGAACAATATTTCATTAAGAGTAAACGTCCTACATTTAAAATCGTGCCTAAAGTTCCAGTTTATGAAAATAGCTTTGTGTCATATTTGCTGAAACTGTCGTGATATTCTGGAAGAAGTACACAAGGCTAGAAAAATCATGTCCCTTCAACTGCTTCTAATAGTATTTGCTAGAATCAGGCTGCGGCGCCGCAGCGACAACCAGTCAGAGCCGAGGAGTCTGTAACGCAGCTGTCAGTCATGTGAGTCGCTGCTCATGAACAAGGCAGCGCTGATCATCGACTGTTTGACGCCTTGGATGTTTTCGGAAATATTTTAGTGACTGTTTAGCTGTAAAATAAGAAACTTGGTCCGGCTGGTTGGCGGTGCATGGTACGCCTGTTTAACTGTTTCCAACATGGCGCCCAGGACACAAACTTGATCATACAGTTGATGTGGGGTTTTTTATGCCTCTGCACCGGGGATAGTCGTGGCCATTATGTTTTGGGATCCTCAGACTGTCTGTCACAGTCTTGTGAATACAATATCTCAAGAACGCCGCAAGGACGTTTCTGCGACTTTGGCACAAACATCCACTTTGACTCAGCAATAAACTAATTATTATATTTTATATATATTTTATTTATTATATTAATTATTATATTATCACTTTGACCTTGTCCGTGTCCTTCTTGTGAACGCCATATCTCAAGAACAACTTGAGGGAATTTCTTCAAATTTAGCACAAACACTCACTTTGAGTTAAGGATGAGGATTTTGGCCACAATTCAAGTTTTCATACGCTAAGTATGACAAAGTTGCACACAAATGTCTGACAGGATAAAATGATCAAGTGATGACATTTTATATCTAAAAGGTCAAAGGTCAACTTGACTGTGACATCATCGTGTTTTAACGTCATATCTCAGGAACAGAAGGGGAGACATTTGGTCAGATACTGAATTGGTGACACTGATCTTGAAACTGTGCTGTGACGTATGAGAGGTATCCATGTTTACACTGACATGGATGTAAACTCTAAGTGCAACTTGTGGAGGCATACAACCACGAGGCGGTGATTCTTGTTCTAAATCTGGATAGAAAATGACTGCAGAAGTTTTGATACAGCTTGGTATTGGTATTCAGTACCTTAAAGCTGTCGAGTACTGATGCCCAGCCTTTCCTGTAACTACAGTCGTATCTGACCCAGAATAATTTTGAGAGTTTGAACAGGGTTTGGTTGAATGTTCAGGGTGACAGTGACGTTTCACATAATATAGTAAACAAACCGAGTTAGCCCTCACAGCTAATGAACGCCAACTACGGCAGATCGGAAATGTGCAGCAGCATTTTTTGCCGACACTATATATCAAACAGAGAGACTGTATCGCATTAAGTTGCTGTGAGCTTCTAAGCAGAAGGCAGAAGATAAAGTTTTCTCTGAGCCTGACCAGGAAAAGCCTCTCGTCCTCCGAGTAGCTGCCTCCGTCTCACTCAGACTCACCTGGGTCTGTGTCCACCCAGCTGCTGTAACTGAGAACAGCACAAAAGCAAGTAGTGCAGCTAAATCTAAATGTCAGCTAAATCTATAAAGCACAACATCCCCAGAACTACACTGCACACTGAACGACCAAAAAATGACTGCTTGACTTGAAGAATCTCAGCTGACTGAGGGGTGGAGTATTGGAGTAATGGAGTATTTCTACTCTGTGCTAATACTTCTTTTACTTAAGCCAAAGATCTGAGTGCTTCTTCCACCGTGTGCTGAGTGTTTTAGTACATGCGGTGTGAAATAAAATGTGTGTTAGTCGGGTCCATTCACATTTTTCACCATTAAAGAGACACTTTGTCATGTAATTTCTCCAACAAATGCGAACCACGCATGCACGGCGCAGAATGAGAGAGGAGCAGATTATCTTGTGGGGATATGGATGGCTGATTATTCCATTATGTCTCAGGTATTAAACTCATCAGTCGTGGACGTGAAAATAATTCACACAATCTCGCACACACACGCACGAAAGTCACTTGCCAGCACACATTCACACACTCTATTAGAGGAACTGTTGGTTTAGCTCGCTGTGACAGGCCACTCCCTGAGGAGAGGAGTGAAGGGAAGGAAAGAAGGAAGGAAATGAGGAAGAGAAAGAAAGATCACATCGAGTAAAATACATTTAAAAATGAATCATGTCTTAGTGTTGAAATAATTTGTCATTTTGAACTGTAGACTTTTTTTTTTTTTTTAGTGTCTCTACTTTCAGTTTTTGATGGCTCGTTATTTGGCAGCATCTCTGCCTCGCTTCACATTTTCCTTTTGCTGTTTCCTCCTCGCCAGAATAAAGTCTTTAAGACTTGGAGTTAAATTCAGTCGTCTTATGTGTGTGTGGTTGTCTGCTGCGTCTGTGTTCTGCGTCGAAGGACAATAAAAGAAATCAGCCACTCATGACATAAAATCAATGACAATTACCTCTCTGTCTCTGTCTCTGTCTGTCTCTGTCTGTCTCAGGAGGGATGGACACCAACTCCCAAACCACGTCTCAGGAGCTCCTCATTCCAAACGATGTAAGTACAAAAGATATAACTGAATATGGATATGTGGCTATGAGCAGAAGACGTGCTCTGATCAGGAGCAAATGTTGTCCTTAGTTAGTGTGAAGATCCCTCTACACTTCCTGCTGCACAGTCCATCCTATATAACTCATAACCAACACACCCAAGACAAACTGTTAATGTTGCCCCAACTAGGTGCAGCTTCACAGCGGCCCTGAGACTTCGTACCATCACAAAAACAGCTCTTATAAAAAATAAGTTTCATCACACTGCCTTTGAATGGACACAGATTTAATCGTACACATTAATGAAACAAACTTAAATGTAATCTTTCATATGAAAATATCTTTAAACACCTTTTTACTGTGTATAACAGATCATAATTCCCTTTGATTTAATTTAAGTTTGTGACCGTCAGTCTCGAGCTGTGTTTTTTAGCCTGCTCAAAAGTGACACAAAGGAAAAACATCGTCCCACTTTACACCCTGGAGATAAAGTTGACCTCCCTAGTTGTCACTGTTTAATTCACACTCTGCTGAGTTCAGAAAATTAAAGTAGCCTTTAAAACTTGGGGAAAAAAATACTTTGCACTACGCCCAACATTTGCTAACATTTGCTTTTCAGTTCATGAAGACACAGTCAGTGCAAACATAAAAAGAAAATGCACATCATTTGTTTTGTATTTCACTTTAGTTCTTTATTTATTGACTTGGTTTTTATGCACGCAGCTGCAGACGTACAATAGAAATTAAATTATTCTAACTTTCTTCACGAGAGTAGTGCAGTAAACTCACCAAAGGCACACGTGCACATATCAAATAAGGGTCTCTTTTTTCTAAATAAGCTGGAGCAGCTGAAGACACGTCGCTATGAGGGCAGTGAAGCGGACAGTTAACAGTTCAGTGTCACGCTCAAGGACGTCTGACATTTGATGGACATGTTGACTGTTGCGAGGTCAGAGCAGTGACCTTTTGTTCATAAGACAGCCTTTGGCCACTGTGTCTCTGTCCCGCTCATCTCTCCCTCCTCCCGTCCATCTCAGGCAGTAACTCATCCTGTCAGAGTCCAGCTGTGTGAAACTTCACCTCCTCACACAGCAGCACAGCTCCTCCCCAAAATCTCACCAGGCATCAAAACAATAAATATGACACTGACATGAATTCTCACCCACTGATCGGACTTAGAAATGACGTGTATTCATGTAGTTATTGTAAATGTTTTAAGTAGAATCATAAAAGAAACCTAAGAACATGATCACACTAACACGTGCACTCTCAGTTTGGTTTGTTTTGTCAGGTCAGATTAATACTGTTCAGCCTCAAACCTCCGCTCTGTTAATCAGCCGATAGAAACCAAGCAGAGACATTTACGTTGGCATCTGACAGCAACACTGACTGACGCTGGAAACACGAGCGTACAACATACCTTTGAAATGAAGCTCATGTTTTCTTAACTGGTCCGAACGTCAGAGACGGTGAAGGGCGCAGATAAATACAGCTGAATCAACTTCAGCATCTGATCTCACAGGATGCCTTGTTACCAATGACGACAACAAACCCTCCGACCTAAACAATAACTGTATTATTATTATAGTCATATGCGGCGCCAGTGGTGGTTTATGGGGCGTAATCCCTGAATGTTTTTAGCAAATCCTGAATCTTAACTGTTCATCACACGTGTAATTTATTCATTACTGAACCTAAATAATAACAGACACAGTGTGTTGATCAGAGATCAGAGGGTCACCCTGCTGTCAGCCCACTGAGGTTACTGCTGCTGAATGTTTTTATGTTGGTCAACAGAAAACAAAGAGACAGTGGCTGCTCTCACAGGCTCTGCTCACACCTGGTATCAACATGTCCTGAGTGATCGGATCACAAGTCGGCAGCTCTAAGTCCGTCTGTGTACACCGCGCACGGCGCCCAGTTTAGACCAAAGATTCATGATGAGACAAAACAGTTGTAAAAAAAAAACAGGGTTTAGCTTTACAATCATATGGGAAGCAAACGCCAGCCTCTCGGGTAAAAGTTGGTGGTTGTTGGACCCATCCACCACCCCTCTCGCCCACCCTACTCAGACATTCGCCCCCTGAACATACCTTGTTCTGCCGCATTTCCCCATGTCGCTGCTGGGCACCATTAAACAATAAGCACAACCTACCATGTATCATGCTGGAAGTCACTGCCCACGCGCCGGTATTACACATGAGTCTCAAGTGACTTGCCAATTTATGTTTCCATCATCAGTTTAGACTGTGTCACGTCGAGCTGCATCAGAGATGGTCCTTTGTCGGAGTAGGTAGTTGTGTGAAGTTGCTGCTCAAAAACTCAACATCTCCTTACTTTGCTGCTTCACAATAAAAGTTTTTACAAAAGAAAATAACAGGAATTTTATTGTGAAGAATCTACAGGAAATGAAACGTGTTTGTCACTGAATTAACAGAACTCCGTTAGCAGCTTTTCTTCAATAAAGACAAGTCTAGTTATACGGCAGGGAGGAAGAGTAAAATCAGAAACAGCCACAGTGAGATGTTGATGAAGAGCTGCAGACAACAGGCTCTTACTGCAAACAGCTCACCTCCAACAGGTAAACTTCTTTTACCTGCCCTGCTGCGTGATGGAAAAACACATGCAGCAGAAATAACAGTCGTGGATCAGCCCGCTGCTTTTAAACGTCATCACTCAAGACGAGCCGTCGTCAGTTAAAGACGCACCTTCCAGCAGGTAGCCCTGTTGGAATGGAAATGCGGATCCCTGCAGTGCTGGACTGACGGACCACACCACACCACACCAAACCAGCCCATGGCTGTCGAAAAGGGGAATTACTGTGCATTAACATGACACGATGAGGTGACTCAAAGACAGCAGAGTGCAGAGTTTCACTGTTGCCAAGTTGAACTCTCACACCACAGACACTTCAGGTTCACTCTCCCTCAGGCTTAGCCACTCTCCCTTTCATCCCTCAGAATCTAATAGCAGGAGACTTTTGATGATTTCTCTGCAGGAACTCGTGCAGTCACATTCAGGCAGCACCTCCTCACACTGAGTCTTTATGGATGACGGTCTGAAGCACAGTAAAGGACAGACAGATGAGCATGAGGTCCTGCTTTCACAGGAAACTCTGACAAGATCATCAACACCTCTGCAGGTGCTGTCACCTTGCACGTATAAATAAAGCACCGTCATCATTGTCATCGTCATCGTCAAGGCCCCCGAGTCTCCATTCATGTTTCTGTGTGGTATTAATATACAGAGAGTCATGAACACACACACATTAAACATACAGCTCACATACAACTGACCTGAGAGAATAAGACACAAGAGCAGAGAGAGCGATTTAAGACCCTGAGCATGGAAGTGTGTGTGTGTGTGTTTGTGTGTGTGTGTGTGTGGAAGTGAGTCACTGAGCAGGGCCAAGCAGAGCAGCTTAATGACATCCTATAGCTCACAGTTAGAGATTTAACAACAACCCTGTCTGACACTTTCCCTCCACCTCTCTTTCCCTCTCTCTCTCCTTCAGTAAACCTTTCCAAATTACAAGGGCAGCAGGGAATCGCCCAAAAATAGCCCTCGGTCCGTCCTCCTCCTCCTCTGCTCTTCAGCTTTAAGCTGATTTTACCCAACAGCACTTACATAAAGCTGCTCAGAGGGGCGACACATACCACTGTACAGCATCCTGTGAAAACCTCACATCTCCAGAGCAATCAACCTTGCACTAAGTGTAAAAGCCAAAACTTGTTTTCCCACTGAGGGCTGCCGCCGCTCTTATCTCCTGGTAAAAAGTGGGCTGAGTCATGACATTTGCGTGTAGCTTTAATGTTCTTCATTAAACATCAAGTCAGTTTGATTTATACATCCAAATATCACAAATTAGTAGAGCGGCCCCCTGACAGTCGACCAAATGTGACCAGAAAGGACATTAGTTGGCAAAGTTTCATTGGTCGCTTAGTTGTAGAAAAACAAACAAACAAACAAACATGAAACTCTATCAGAAGCTGCGCCTTGTCAAAATAAATCCAAACCTATATGACTGGACCATGTGTGACTTTAATTTGAAAGGACAGGCACAGGAAGTGTCCACGCTCAGCAGTCAGACAGGAGTCAGGTTAATTTCCAGGGCTGGTACCTGCGGTTATTCCACAGGCTAGTTAATAGTTCTTTTTAGACGGGAGTTGTGCAAATTAGCAGGAAAGCCCAATCAGTGTTTTTTCAGCATTGGCAGTATAAAAACAAAATCGGGGAGTGCAGCAAAATGCCGCCTACCTACTTTTGTTTATACAGAATGTGCCTTTTTCGGGGCAATGGGGGGCGTGAGCAAGTAACAAAACGTGTAGCTCAGCGTGTGACGTAAACAGTGACGTGGGAGGGAAGCCGCGGCTGGTCAGTCCTTCGGTGATTCTCTCATAAGTCGGCCTGTTCTTCACCGTCCCCGTCATCTGACGGTTAATGGCCTCTTCGTTTGCGAGGACAAGGAGGGCGCGCAATTCCTTGTCTCCCCAGTAGCTCATCTTTACAGTGTCTGTCAGGTTTGTGTTTCCCTCTTGCTACTAGCTGCTCGCTAATTCCTGCTATCAGCTGTTTCCTGTTTATCCACCACCGTGCGGTGTCATCAACAGCTCCTCCCGTTGCAGAAGGCCACCTTGTTCTTCTTAAACCAAAATGGTTCCTCCAATATGTCTACCCTACGAGGCGGAAAATTAGGCACCTCGGATCAACTCGCCAATCCGGCTCTGTGTGTCTAAACGCTCGCAGCTTGGCGGCAAAACGGCCCAACATTCACCAAAAATCTGGCAGTGGGATCACTTTGAGAAGGTGAAAGACAAGGTGATATGTAAACTCATATTCATTGGTCGACTACAAACATGACGTATTATCTGAAACATAACAGTTTTCGAGCAGCCTCTTCATACAACTGTAATACGGCTGATAGTGAAGATGAAACAGTAAAATAAAGCAGATATCTAAAGTAAAAACAGGAAGCAGGACAGAGACTAACCTCCAAACCACAGAGATTCAGGTGGAAGCTACAAATGTACTGAGGGGGTGGGTGCGGTAGGCGAGATGGATGGCAGCTCAGCTTTCGCACCTACTCCTGAGAAGGTCCATCTCCGATGCAGCTTGGTGTGGCATGGCGTGTCTAAACTGGCGACGGAAACAAAAATCGGTGTGGCATGACTTTACTCTGCACGGCCAAGAGTGACAATGAAAAAAGATGATTTGACACCAGAGGTTCACATCCTAAATCTTAAGTGTGGTCTGGTTTAAGGTTAGATGATGGAAGCATGTCGTGTCTCCTGCTTTAAGTCACTAAACAAAGACGCTGATCTTTCTCTAACAATAACCAAATGTCTGTGAGAGCCTAAACACAACAGTAAAAACCTTTAATCCTGTACAAGATTAATTAACATTCCCTCATTATATTGATAACAAACTCTAATCTGTGATTGCATTTTCCTCCAAAACATGTTGATTAGTTGTTGCAATTTAGCACCACAGTATATGTACATAGTTTCTAGTACACAGGAAGTAGAAGATTATTTGTATATTGCATAAAAATAATGAGACAAAAAAGACACATGAGCTAAACGGGAAACTGTAATTTTAATGTAGCTTAAATTAATTTTGTACATCCACTGTGATTATGTTCGTATACAAGTGAGCTTATGATCCTGTGATGATGATCAGAGGGCGCAGGTATGAGTCACCGTGCGACCGTGTGTGTTTCTGCTGGTTATGACTCACAGGAGCCGCTTTATGATACAGTGAGGCCGTTTGAGAGGTCGAACGGCGGCTAAAGGTGGATTTCGCACAAATGGTTCTGACCTGGTTGTTGTCAGCTGGCACTTTGTCTTCTCTCTCTCACAGTGTTGTTATAGCTCCCACACACACAGACACACACACACACACACACTTGTATTATCAGAGCCCTTTCCAGGAATAGCTCTCTGTAGCTCACAGAGCAGATCTACATCAGAGCTTTTCGGCTGGATGACTTGTGAGGAAAGAATGTTTGTGGTGCAGCGAGAGAGAAGAGAAAAAAGTAAAGATTATAAAAGAGAGAAAGCGACAGCAACAATGAAGGAATGAAAGACGCTGAGTGAGGGATGCAGGAAAAGAGGAAACCGACAGTGTGAATAAAGGAAAGATCTGGGTCAGAGGCGGATAAAAAGGAACAGAGAGGAGGAGAGAGTGAGACGCCTGAGTGCAGAGAGGATTGATGAGAGTTCGGTCTCTTGTGTCAATGTTTGCAAGTTTCATTCAAAAATGATTTAAAACAGAGTGGAGGGAGGCGGTGACTCAGCAGGTAGAGCTCCTCCTGTCCATGTGTCACGTAGTCCTTGGGCGAAACACTGATGGTTGGCCTGGACGGGGCATGGCAGCCTGCAGCCATCAGTGTGTGTGTGTGTGTGTTGTCAAAGCACCATATAAATACAGTCCCAGACAAACACCTGACCCCGACCTTTGACCTCAACATATGTAGAGCTGTAAAGTTATTTCTAAAAGTGTTTCCTCACACTCTGTATTCCCATTTCAATGTTTCAATGCTTCAACAGCGTTCTCAGTAGAGTGAACGACTCCTGAAGGTCAGACACCAGTTAGCATTTTAGCACTCCTGGTCCCCTCGTCTTGAAGTCAACGTGTTTTTTGAACGGGTTTTTGGTTTGAGGCCTAAAATAAGGTCTGTGATTAACACAAGCTTTAGAGACTTTCATGTTTTGATTGACAAAATACCACACGCGTGAACTTGTAAGCTTTTATGTGTCTTTAAATAGGCAGTTGCTAACAAGTGGCTAAATGACACCACAGAACGTCGTCATGCTGAACAGTTAAGGCCAAAACACACTGGCGCCTAACAGCACGCATCAAAACAGCCGACCCTATTACTTTTAAAGTACAACACCACACCGGCGGTGGCTAGATGCACGTCAGCGCTCCTGAACACGCTGCCCTATTGCACTACACGTCACTGTCCTACGTCCAGCCTCACCACCTCTGGATTAAATGCATTTTTCCTTCACTCACTCTCTGCTCGTACACACCAGCTCCCGTAGCAGCTCGACTCCTCTCCTCACCATGGATGTGGATAGACAACTCTGTTGCTGTCTCTCGTGTTCATCGAAGAATGATGAGGATAGAGTTGTTGTTGAGTTTGAGAAATAAGTCCTGTCAGTATAAAGACAACGACAAAAAGATGATGCCTGGCCACAGCTCTGAAGATTGGCTCTTTGTGTTAGAAACCAGTTTTAATTTGCAAGTGTCCACACCTTTATGGTTTTAAGCTAACGCAGAGGTGAAAGATCTTTTAGTAAAAGTCGTAATAACTTAGTGTGGTCTTCTGTTAACACAGTAGTGCTGCACGATTAATCTAATGGCAGTTGTGATTGCAATGTCAGGCTGTGCGATTACATAACCGCATTAAAGGCTGCGATTTGCAATTTAATGTAAATAAATGTTAACGTGTGTGCCTGTGAACGTGACTGCATCTCCTGTAGTGTGTGGAGTTTGTTGACATCACGCCCACAAGCTATCCTGGTGCGTGCAGCATGTATGGTCAGGTGACCAGCCGGCGTGCAGCAGTGACCAACATAGACGCTGAAGAAGAGCATGAGCTCGACCATGAACGGGCTGAGTTGGTGGTGAAAAAAACGCAACATCTATTACATGGCGATACTTTGATTCAGGTAAAATTCAGGTTAAAGTAGGAAGAGTGCATGCGAGAGAAAGCCGAGCCGTGTAACGTTAAAGACAAAGAGACAACTGAAAGGCGCCAGAGCCTCATAAAACAACATCCAAGCACAGTTACGCAAACATTTATAAGTGTCACGGGGAAATCATGGACTCCATAACAAATGAAAAATTGAGCAAAAGTTTGCTCGGTTTCAGCCCACTTGACATGCTGCTGTGTTGTGCTATGGCGTGCTGGAATTAACATTTACGTGACAACGCCTGAACGCAACACAGGCTCGCTCTGCTGTGTGTACAGTTCCGCGCTGCGCTGCTGTGTTATGTATTATATTGTAATCACAATCGCAAATCGCGATATCGTCCACTCAAATCGCACATTTTTATCAAATCGTGCAGCACTATAACACAGTGTGGCGTGACATGACATGTTGGTTCGAGGGGCGTCACATGATGCGATGCACCTATGTGTTTTCAGCTTTAGCCTACTACTAATGTGCTGTAACTTAAAGGGTTTCATGAATAGGCCAGTCTTGCTAATAATATGCTGGATTCATGTTAATGTGTATTTTCAGACACATTTTAATTTTTGAAAGGGAAATAATATTTATTAAGCAGTAATTTGGCTCTGAGGACCTCCTGTTGAAGACCCAGGCGTTAGAAAATAAATCAGTAAAGATTTTGTTATGTTGGTTTTTGTCACTTATCTGTAGCATTGCACTTAAACTGACCTTGTGTGAGGTTAAGTTACAGTGTGTTGTTAATAATTCTGTTTTATCTGACAGCCTGCGATTTTCTTTTTGTCATCGCAGTTGAAGCAAAATAACTTGTAGTTTATTTTGGATAATGTTATTTGCATGAGTCTTGTTCCTCCTGTGTGTGCGCTGTGGCTCAGAGGCAGAGAAAATATGTGTTTTTATATAGTATGTGTTTTCTAAGGATCACAAAGTAATTACATCCTCGTCTTGACAGAACAAGCTTTGTTTATCTGTGATCATAGAATTATTCCGAAATCTAACAGCTTGTTTTGATTTCATGAGCTGATAATTATATTATGATCACAAATAAACTAATAACAATAATAATAAGACAGTGGGTGGAATGAGAATTACATTTCCTTTCATTACAACTCATTAACCTGAAACGAATCACTGATCTCTGAGGCAAAGTTTTATTACATTATTGCCTCTTAATTTTCTTAACAAGTAAAACAATAATTAACTGTAAAAGATAAAATGATTTAATACTGTGTGTCTGATACATTTCAGACTATTGAGCTGTGCAGAGTTAATTATCTGTTTGTACACTGATTCTTTACCATTGCTGTTATGTTTTTTAATTGCATTACATTAACGCCCTCCCTGGTGTTGGCACTGTGACTCCTCATTATCGCGAGACACTTAAATCCTTAAATATATTCCACCTGTGTTTCACGCCGTCAGATACTTTGCATCAAGAGGAAAGTATCACCAACACTTCCTCTACATGATAACAGAGTGTCAGGGTCATTAATAGTTATTGTTTTGTCAGAGAAAAATGAAACCTGGTCTCATTTGACCTCGATCCTTGCTTATATTTTCATATTTTTTAGTTATTATCAAGTTTCTATTTGATCTGTGAACATTTACATCAGCACATCAGATTTTTTAAGCAGTTCAGCTCCAAATGTAACCCTGACACTGAGGAGACGCGGCACAGCCAACGCCTGTTTGTCCTGTAGGGGGAAAAAAAAGGTAATGAGACATATTTATGGTGTGAGCTGACACTCAGAGGAGCTCAGTAACTATCTGACTATTGTTACTGTGACATCCACTGCATGACAAAACCCCCACTGGGACTAGTATAGCACACACAGACACACTGAGCTCATGGCGCGCAGATGAGTCAGAGTTCACCACCTGTTGCTGCTCCATATTCTCAGACAGACATGAAGCGATAACAAGAGGAATGGATGCAGAGGATGAAAGGGTGGAGGCCTGTCAGCGCTGTAGTCGTGGTTTTTAACATTTAGTCCTCCTCGTTTATGTCAACTGAGGTGGACAAATGTCAGCACATGATTATTATGTGGCCGTGATTATCTGATGTACCGTAAAGGTCTGACTAACAAAGGCTCAGTTCCATTAAAGTGGCGGAGAAACAGAAGTCAAAGCGTCTTCTTCATCACTTATGTTGGCTTAGCCTAAACTTAAAGCCACTGAGGAGCTGCATGGACGGGCTACTTACTAATTGATGCGCTCACCTGACCAAACCGGCCGCAGCTCTTCAGGTAAAAACAAAGAGTCCACTTCTTGGTCTTCTTTGGTGCATCATTTATTTGTTACCACTGTCAAACATTCATGAACCTGTGTCCATAAACCATTCAAAGGTACAAATTTTCACCGTTGAGCAGAGAACACCTGGCGTTGCGGTCAAAAAGCTGTGTGTGCTCCCCTGTCTGTCAACACCTGTCCCTTAATGAATGGTTCCTACCTATATTGGCAGACACACCTGACAATACAGTGACCCCTACAGGACAAGTTAGCAGCCTGAACACATATGTTGTTAGTAACCCCGTCCTGACCTAGCAGGGTTGTTGTGGACGCATTGTCCCCGCCCTCTGGTCTCCCCTGAGGTCGCTCCGCTGAGTAAGCACCTCAGTTTTGAGCAGCAAAGCCCTTTCAGCATTGTTAGCTATGTTAGCACTGTGATCACTGTTAGCAGTGTCAGCATGGCTAGTGGTGCTAACATTAGGCTGACCAAACATCCTCTTTTCCCAGACATGTCCTCTTTTCACATCCTGTCTGGAGGGTGTTTATAAATTCATGATAATGTCCTGTTTGTGTGTGTGTGTGTGTGTGTGTGTGTGTGTAATCCCCGAGAGGCTGCCTTATCGGCGGATCTCCAACACTCAGAACGAGGAAGCAGCAGACACCGGCGGCGCATCATTATTCTAAGCTTCCAAGATGCCAAAGCTCAAGTGCAGCTGCAGAAAAAATTCCCAACTTACCGTCCCGACCCGGTCGGGATATATGGGAGGCTGAGTGCACCGTGTGCAAAGCTGCCACATATGATTCTGTGTGTAATAAAGGTGCCGGGGAGCTCAAAGTTGGATTTTGTAATACAGAAGAGGTATTATTTAGAACATTATTTCATATTATTTATTTATTTGTTTATTTGTCCAGTAAGACTTGAAAAGATAGCTATTATTTTACAAGTTGATTTTTCTAATACAGAAGAGACATTATTTCTATCATTGTTTCATTCCAGAGATTTTACATTTATTTTACATTTATATTTATTTTTGTACAATTGAAACTTGTAAAAAGATTATTATTTTAGGCATAATAAAAGCAAGTCCTCTGAGAAGCCTGTCTTTGAGAGATATTATTTTGTAATATAACTGAATTTTCTATCCATACATATAAACTTTAAATATATTAAAATTATAAGGCATCTTTGAGTAAACTGCGAGTATCATTTAAGTAGGCTATCTCGTGGCCGGGCCGAGTGTCCTCTTTTTTGGAAATCAAAATATGGTCACCCTAGCTAACATAGTAAACAGAGCTAAAGGAGTTTTGTGGCTGAAAATGAAGCCATCCACATCTATGCAACAATATAAAACATCCCATTGAACAAAGTGCAGTACAAGCCAGGCATCCGTAGTTTAAGCACCGACACCCCAGTGACTCCGTCTCCTCCTGGTCTTTGAAAACAGACTGAAAAGCATTCAGTTGGAGTTCCACACCAAAAATATATGACACAGAAAGATTAATAGACATCTGATGAAAGAGACATGGATGAATTGCAGACAAATAAAATAATACAGTCCTCACTTTGAGAAACTCATCACGCTGCAGTAAATGTCTCTAATTATAATCCTCTCCCTCTCATCCTCCCCACAGCTGATTGGCTCAATCATCGGTCGCCAGGGCACCAAGATAAACGAGATCCGGCAGGTGTCGGGGGCTCAGATCAAGATCGGCAGTCAGATCGACAGCACCAGTGACCGTCACGTCACCATCACCGGCACACCGATAGCCATCAACTTGGCTCAGTACCTGATCACTTCATGGTAAGCATCAAACTAAAGGGAGGTATCTGTATACAGCCTGTTACTGTGGCTCAGAGTCTCCCTCAGGACCACAGGATGTCAAAAATATGTGCCAAAATATTTGGCTCTGCTATTAATAGCCTTCGACCTGCCACAGTCACAGCTCACTTTAAACTGGGAGGCACAAAACAACAACAAGCTACAGTACCATCCTACAGCTGGAGTCAGTTTCCCACTTTCAACCAGGCACATTTCTGTTTCACTAACTCCACTCACTTCTCCAGGTTTTGCTCCTCTTCCTCCTCAGTGGCTTCAGTATTTGCTTTTAACTCTGATTTATTTTAATGAACACCCAGAAGAGAGACTGAGTGGAAATCACAGATGGAAAAAAACTGTCAAGCTTTCCTCCCTAAATCATTAAGTTCAGTCATTTCATGCACAATTCAAAGCCACTGTGGACACAACCTGTGAGAGACTCTGAGTCTGTTTCTGCTTCAGTCTAAATCTTCATCCCAATAATAATAATGCACTGCGTACAGTCGTTAGTTTGATGAGCACTGTTGTTCTTTTCCACAGAAATATCAAGTCAGAAAACCAAACCTCTTAATCCTCTTAAAAATAACTGAATGTATTTCCTCTCAGCGTGTTGCAGTGAGGGCAGCTCCACTTTAATGGCGTCTGCAGAGGCAGTCATACAAACACATCAGACAACACTGTGTCAAATACACAGAGGCTCCAGGTGAAAGCTTCTCTCCCTCAGAGATACATCACAGCTCAAACCAGCTGCATTAAACACTGCGAGGACTAAAACTCAGTAAAACAAAGACAGAAATATTCACCTAATTTAATAATAATAATTTATGTTTTACTCATTTTAAAGGAGCAGTTTATCCTCAAATCAAAAAATCCATATTTGTCCTCACCTGTAGAGATGTGTCTCAGTCTGGATAGTTTTGTTGTGAGCTGCAGAGTTTTGGAGATATCAGCCGTAGAGATGTCTCTCTCTCTCTCTCAGCTTGAACCTTGTGAGCAGTTTCATGTAAAAATTTTCTTTCCACCAAACTAACGCTGCCAACCGTTTCACCACGCAGAAGGAAGCGTGCATCAACTCATGGACAAGAGGCTTGTGCTCATCACAGCACGAGATGTAACACTGATGGCGTCTTCGTCGGCTGAGCTGTAACGTTAGCTAGCTCAGTGCTGCTAAATGAGCTAGCAGTAGATGCACACTTCCTTCTGTGCAGTGACACCATGGGGGGTTCAGGAGGCAAAGCATGTGGTCCACTAATCTGAAGATCAACGGTTGGACTCCGGCTCCTCCAGTCAGGGTCTAAACTGAGTGGCAGGTGGTCCCTTGTATGGTAGCCTGGGCCAACAGTGTGTGAATGAGTAAACGTAGTGTGAAAGTGCTAATGCATTTACCATTTACTTTACAGATACTTCATTTCCGCTGCATAGCTCAACTCGACTCACTTTTGTTAACAGGTGCTTTTCTTCATTTTGTTTTCCACTGCAGAAAGTATAATGAGGTGATCGTCATAGCGATGCCGTGTAAATCAGCCGTGACACATGTTTAATGTGACACAGCGTGCTTTGCTCTATCCAGCTGTTGCTGGCAGCTCAGCAGATGAATGTCTGCACTCCGCTGTTGTTTACGACGAGGAGTCGCATTTTTAAAAGGAGTCGTAAGAAGAAAAGCAAGAAATGGAAGACAAATCGAATGACAAATGGACCGACGAAGAGGTCCAGGCGTTGCTGGCATTTTAAAATGGTTGCGCAACAGTTACGTCACATCCAGAGCCCGGTAACTTTACAGGAACCTTCCTCCTACTCCGCTCTCTCAGTGGAGACGCTGCGGTTGAGAGGGCCAAGCGAGAGGACATTCCTGTAGAGTTCCTGCCCCCCAAATAGTACCAGGAACTTCTTCAGTGGAAACGGGCCTAATGAGACTTGGATTATAGTGGACGAGTTGTGTCAGAGTTTGTGAGCGGATGTTTTGATCAGTGTTGCTGTTGTTAAACACGGTCCCCGTTCACTTCAATTCATGAAGATTGTCCACCTTTTTTGGAGGCATGCAAGAAAAAAGTTTTCTTCACAAAGTCAACATAACTCACAGTGAGTACATAATACACTAATGGTCATTTTGTGGGTAAATTATTTTTGTTTAATTTCTTCTCGATTTCAGATTGTATTACTGCTGGATCGTTTCCAGTTCTGAAGACTTTGGTTGAGAAGTTTTTATAGCTTTTTCTTTGCTGTAGAAAGTGCCACTATTTATCATTCTCTGGCTATAATGATGCACAAAGACTTGGAAGTGCTGACCATTCAGAGCAGACTGGGTCCAGACACGCCAAACCGACTTCAGAGAACTAGCAGTGAAGAGGTAGCCTGGTGAAACCATCCTGGTCTTGTGAGCCTGTATTCTATTTCGCTCAGCAGATCAGTCTGGCCATGCAGTCATTAAGGCGCATTCTGGCATCGGTTAAAGCTTACCAGGCCAATCACAACCGTGTATTACTTTGGGGCGGGCACGTCATCAGAATAGGAGGGACAAGGAGCGCAGTGAATGCATTTCGTAAACAACCAGCATGGCTACTGATTTTGAAACTGCGATGGTAAATGTGTTGAACCAACTGGAATGTACATTTTCTTTAAAAGCAGAACAAACAGCTGCACTGAAAGCTTTTATTGAACAAAAGGATGTGTTTGCCATCCTTCCTACGGGGTTTGGTAAAAGTTTAATTTACCAACTGGCTCCGTTGATCGGGAAGAAGATGGGACTCGTTGAAAACCCAGTGGCTATTGTTGTTTCTCTGCTAGTTGCTCTCATGGAGGAGCAGGTCAGGGAAGTGACCAAGCTGGGAATCACAGCCATGCAACTCTGAGTCCACACTGAGGAGGAAATCCACAAAGACGGCAACACTCTTTCATCACAGCTCATCTCTGCTGCAGCTCGCTGGTCTGTTTACAGTGGCGTTGTGCTAGCCTACGTCACACGTTTCCTTTACTCTGATTGGTTTTCCGTCTTTCCAATTGCGTGAAGGGGCACTTTGAGGGACAAACGTTGATCCCGCCCCTCGGGAAAAGAGGAAATGTACACTCCGCCAGGCTAGTGAAGAGGGCCCCTGCTGCATGCCTGACATTGCCTTGTGTCTGCCAAACAAATTGCACATGAACACACTGCAAAAAGACGTCGGCCAACCAGTGCGTACGTCCTGCACCTGTGTCAGAGGAATTAACTCTCCACAGCAGCAGATAGCAGAGGTCTGTTATCATCATTCACAAAGGGAAACAGGAAGAGCGTCATGATAGTCAGTTAGCCAGTTAGCACATTAACAACACAATGTTTAAAGAACAGAGCATATTTACTGTGCACCGCTGAACAATAACACAGACCATCAGGAAAAGTTTCTGCTAAAGAGAAATATAATCTGACCTCATGGAACAAGTTTGTCCCTCCCTCTGGACTTTAGCTCTTTGTTTACTGAGGTCACTTCAGTTTCTCTTCTCAGTCGCTGAGCTGAGCTGAAAATCAGAGTGATTTCATTCACAGACAGGCTCCAGCATCGCTGTTGCTGTTGCCGATTTAACATGCTGAATCAACGACAAAAGAACCAAATAGTGCTGATGAGGGCCAACGCTGTGGAAAGCACTGAACTGACTAGAGCGACAAACGGTTACTGACGGCCCAACATTGACCGACAGCCGACCATCAGCTTGGTGCTCAGGAGAGGAAATGCACAGAAATGAGTCGTCAGCTGAGTGAATGTAGAAAACTGAGATATATTGAAATTGCATTTATTCTTCTGAGGACATCACAGGCTGTTTGTCATCTGTCTTGTAAATGGATGTGTGTTTTGAAAATATTCTTCTGTAAACAAATTTAAAAAAGAAAAAATTTGAAGGTCTTTGTTATTTGCAGGATGTTCAGTAATGGTTTTGCTGGTCCGGCCTAGCTGCGATGAAGTCAGACTGTGTGTGGCCTGTGAACTAAAATGAGTTTGACACACCTGATGTAGTAGAAGCTCAAAATACAGGTATGAGCCTGAAAATGAGCAGAATACGTCTCATTTGAGGAGTGTGACTACAGCGCTGTATTTTACATTGCTGCACTGAGTACGTGCTCCACTCACAGGTGGTGTATGGGTCTGTACACGCTGCATCATCAGCAGCTCTTTATTGTTCACACAGAGACAATATCACGATGTCAAGTGTTATTTCTACATTCGTCACCGCTGACTGCACTGAACATTTTAGAGCAGATGGAAATTTAAAAAAAACTTGACGAAATAATAATAATCTTCATCATTAGTTATCCCTGTGGTAAGAAAGGGCGTTGGCATGGCAACCAGTGAAGCACTCACTGAGAGCATATTCCTTGACTGAAACTACCAGTGATGCTGAGTAAAACAACGTGGCCTCTTTATGTTCTGGAGGCTGTTCTTGTTAGTTTGAATCCATTATGAAGCAGCAGCTCTCTTTGATCAGACAGGATGCGCTGAAAGTACGCAGCAGCACAGAGAAGATGCTAATTAAAATCTGTAAGTCACACTATCTTTAGACTTATATAACGAGCCCCGCCTCGCTCTGTGTGAGTGTGATGTTGTTGCGTGGCTGCGTGTGAAGCTGCCCACCTGTGCACATCAAACACAACTGTACTTATTCATTAAGTCTTTATTCGTGTCCGTCGTGTTCACTGTGAGACAGCCTGGTGAAATACTGCTGATGACGTGCATCATAATGCATTTACATTTAGAAGATGAAACACTGCAGCATCTATAAATCAGTTCACTTCATCAGAGGAGCTATTAAGGCAAATTATTTCTCATGTGTTTAGATGAACCTTCACAGTCAGTCTTTATCTGTTCACAGTGTCTGAATGTAACCAAGTTCATGACACTACAGTTATCTCAGCGCTTTATTTGCTCTACAGATTAAGATTTTTACACACAAAATACAGAGGGACTTTATAAAATAAGATATATTGTTATAAATTAAGCTCCCCAAAACTTGATACAAGTGCAGCTGAAATGATTGATATTAATAATAACAATACACTGGATTTGTGTAGCGCTTCTCTGAGACACTTTACAAAGAACAATGACAAAACAAAGAAAGAAAAAACTATACAAAGATGATAAAAAAAAAAACATTTTAAACAAAATTTTTAATTAAGACTGGTCGACTAGTCTAAAAAAACCAAAACACACAATTTTATGGTGAATGTGCTCCAGCCTGGACGTTAGCATTTTGCACCCCACATTCCATTAACTTCCTGAAACCTTTACCTTCACCAAAGTTTAGGGGAAGCATATCTTGCGAGGTCATCGTTGTGATGAGCGTTATCTTCTCAGACTCGGGATCACAGCGTCTCTGGGTGAACCATGTCAAATCTGTGGCTACATCACAGTCTCCACTTTAAAGGGATAGTGCACCCAAAAATGAAAATTCAGCCATTATCTACTCACCCATATGCCGAGGGAGGCTCAGGTGAAGTTTTAGAGTCCTCACATCACTTGCAGAGATCCAAGGGGAGAGGAGGTAGCAACACAACTCCACCTAATGGAGGCTGACGGCGCCCCAGATTCAAACGTCCAAAAACACATAATTGAAACCACAAAATATCTCCATACTGCTCGTCCGTAGTGATCCAAGTGTCCTGAAGCCCCGACATAAAAAGGACATTTGAACTCCCGTCTACTCGAGCATTACGGCGGGGAGGGGGCTGCTGTCTGACCGCTCTGTAGCACCCACTAGTGGCAGTCGGCTGCATGACAGTTAAGCAGCCTTGTACATGAATAAAACACTAATAGGTTTAACCGACTAATATTTCTGGTGCCGACTAGCGGAGGGGGCGGACGTTTAATCGTTTAGACGACTAATCATGCGCATCCCTATAATTAACCCTGTCAGCACGAGTGCTGCAGGCACAACCCTCTGAGCTCTTATTCCTGATGGCTGCTAACATTTTATTTACGACGGCATCACTTGAATGTGTTGAATAACAGAACATGATGAAAACAGACTGAAGGCGAGTCCTCCTCCTCACAGCGTTCAGGCAGCCTCCCACTGCAGATTCACACTGTGTAGAAGTAATAAGTAATGCTATAGAGTGTTAATGGCTGTGGACATCTAACCACACTCACATATATGTGCGTCATAGAGAATACTGAGTTAAAGCATACGGTCAAAGTGTTTCAGGCAAGGCAAGTTTATTTATTTCAGCAACACGGCACTTCAGAGTTCCATCATCAAAAGCATCAAGACAAAGTAAAAAACAACACACATTATAAAAGGACATTTAAATACAATTAAAAATGTCAGACAATAGAAAATAAAACCAAGCTGAAATAGACGGAGACAGGTTTAACACATGAGACAGATAAACTTCGCTCTGAAGCCTCCTCATGAATTAATCTGGCCATGATCTGAAACGTTGGACATGTTCCCTGCTCCATACTCTCACCTGGAATCACATCACCTGTTTGAATCACACGTGCATCTGTGAGAAAACGACACACATTCCGCTCTCCACTGCAGAACTCAGAATAGTGCGTTTGCTTTGTGTGGTTTCAGCCGGGATTAATGGAGGCTGATCGCTCTGATCTGAACGTGACTGTCTTTTATCTACTGTTGATTATTCACGCCTTGGAGCGCGCTCCCGCCGGACCTTCGTGTGCAATCAGGGAACCTGTCAGACACAAACGCCTCCTCCTCAGTGTGGAGAGAAAGAGAAAGAGCCACAACTTGAGTGAAGACAGTGAAAGCTTCCATTCCAGCCAAAACTCATTCATTCAGTTGACGCAGTTAAGATGGACGCCACAGAATCTGTAGTGTTGATCATTTTATTGTACTGGGGAGAATTTAGGGCTGCTCCCCAACTCATCAGGGTCCATCAGTGGACCAACAGTCCTCATCAGGGTCCATCAGTGGACCAGCAGTCCTCATCAGGGTCCATCAGTGGACCAGCAGTCCTCATCAGGGTCCATCAGTGGACCAGCAGTCCTCATCAGGGTCCATCAGTGGACCAGCAGTCCTCATCAGGGTCCATCAGTGGATCAACAGCCCTCATCAGGGTCCATCAGTGGACCAGCAGTCCTCATCAGGGTCCATCAGTGGACCAACAGTCCTCATCAGGGTCCATCGGTGGACCAACAGTCCTCATCAGGGTCCATCAGTGGACCAACAGTCCTCATCAGGGTCCATCAGTGGACCAACAGTCCTCATCAGGGTCCATCAGTGGACCAGCAGTCCTCATCAGGGTCCATCAGTGGACCAGCAGTCCTCATCAGGGTCCATCAGTGGACCAACAGTCCTCATCAGGGTCCATCGGTGGACCAACAGTCCTCATCAGGGCCCATCAGTGGACCAACAGTCCTCATCAGGGTCCATCAGTGGACTAGTCTCCTGCATGTTTCTGATATTGCTGTAATGATGAAATGATATATTTTGAGTTGAAGGTGTGAGAAAGAATAGTATCAGTAACATTGTTAACACTGTGCTACATTACAGAGAAATACAAACCGTACTAATGAACCTTCATTAATATAGGCCTATATTTTATCTCCAAGTGCACGTCACACACTGAGCGAGCCGCCTGTTAATGACGCTGTGGGCTAATGGGCATGTAGCTACTTCCATGTTTCACATGATACGTCATGTTTGTAGTCGACCAATGAAGATGAGTTTACATATCACCTTGGGTTCGTCCTTCACCTTCTCAAAATGATCCCACACTTTGGATTTCCTGCCCGACATGTTATTAACTAGCCTGTGGAATAACCGCAGGTACCAGCCCTGGAAATTAACTTGACTCCTGTCTGACTGCTGAGCGTGGACACTTCCTGTGTCTGTCCTTTCAAAGTAAAGTCACACATGCTCCAGTCACATAGGTTTGGATTTATTTTGACAAGGTGCAGCTCCTGATAGAGTTTCACTTTAGTTTTGTGTTATTTTTCTATTTGTGTCACTATACTGGGGAGCAGCCCTGGTATAATTCAAATACCACTGAGCAGTACTTCTACACAACCTTAACACAGGTATCTTTTAGATTAAATACTAATTTAGAACTTGGCGATATTGATATCACTTTAATGTTTGTGTAAACGTGGATGGTAATTTCTTTGTGCAATTAGATGGTCATTGATTGAAATGTTGTAAACATTGCTTACACGGTGCTGTTCTCTCTGTTAGCTTACAGCATAGACATATATAAACATGAGAGTTTGTGGTTGAGCTCCAAACTGACTTTTGAAGCCCTAAGATTTCTTGTTAATGCCGTTTGGCTTCAGTAACAGGTTTCTCCTTTGTTTCTTCCTTCTCTCCATCTTAAACATCAGCCTCACTTCTTTAAACGCAGCAGACGCATTAAATCTACATTAATATTAAAGGAGAAATTTGCTGACCTCCAGCAGTGCTGTTTAAACAGTATCCTAACGATGTCTCCCCTTTACCTCTGAAGATCAGATGTGATCTGCATCTCAGTCTCTTACCTGGAGAAGGAAACGCAGTCATGCAGGTGTAGAAACATGCAGCGCACATCTGGGGCCGACCTGGCTCATATTCAATCTCAGCCTGACAGCCATGTTTGGCCAAAAACACTGAAAGGTCACCGAACACTTCCTCAAGAAAGACAGACAAAAACTTTTGCCTCCAGTTTTCCAGATATCTCAGTGTTCATTTTGTTTCTGGTATTATAGTGTTGTTGTGTTGGGTGGGAAATGTGTGTAGCCTGAATGAGATCGACCACAAACATTATGCACAATCTGATCTGTAGCATTAACTCACTGTCAGCCAGTGTTTGGAGAATATTTCTCTGACCTCTTTGTGTCTCCACCATTTTCTCCTCTGATTAAGAAGCTCTTAAACCTCTTAAAGTCCTCCTCCCTGCTCTGAACAGTTTGTCACCTGAGGAGCTCTTTTAAGGTCTGAGACACTTTGTGAATAACTTTTATCTTTACAGGGACCTAGTCTTAACTTTAAGGGAAAACTCTAAGAAAATGTCACAATTCTAAGAATGATCTTTCGTCACTAGGAGCAACTGTTAGTACGAGGAAGCTTTGTGAATACGGCCCCAGATGTTCAGGGTCTTTACCAGGACAAACAGACCCCAGGATTTAAACTGGTTGAAATACTAAATAAAGCACTTTAATGTTAAAACCCCCACAAAAAAAACTGTTTTAGGCACTCTTTTAGCTGTTTGTCTGTTCTGGGCCGCTGTAGAAACATGGCGATCTGTGTAGACGAGGACCTGCTCCCTATGTAGATTGAAATATCTCATTTGAAGGTAACGAAAATACAAAAATTCTTATTTTCAGGTGATTATACACCAAAGAAAACAGACTGTATTCCATGAATCTGACACACTGGAGCTGTAAATGTTTCAGTGGTTGATATCTATTTTGCTCACATTATGACCACGTGGCACACAGATGCTAACCTGGACGTGGAGTTGGACTTCAGCTCTCTAAAAGAATAACTCAGTTCTTGTGTTTTTTTTCCTGCTTCTTCTTCTTCTTCTTCCTGTTTTTGAACCAGCATCATCTCTGACAAAGCTTCCATCCTAATATATCTATAATGGTTTTGTTCCCTCCTCCCTAAGCCCCCTCCCAAGCCATCACCCCAACTTATACAGCACACCCCCCATCCGTACAGCGAACTCCCTACAATAATCTGTTGCAACCTCCAGCAAAACACACCTGTCTTATGATTTTAGTTTTGTCAGATTTCCTTTATTTCATCTTTACTCTCCAAAATATCCTGTTTGGTTTTTTTTTGTTTGGGTTTGTTTTGGTTTTTACTCTTGATTTTTTTTAACATGTCTTTTATTTAACCCTCTAACCCTTCTCCATCCAAAATCCCTCTCCCTTACCCCTCTCCTCCCCTCCTCCACCCTTCCTTCCACCTCCTCTCCCAACCTCTCCCTCCCTCCCTCCGTCCCTCCCTCCGTCCCTTCCCCTCCTCCAGTTTAGAGACCGCCAAATCCACCGCCCAGTCCTCCTCCATGCCGTCTCCCGTTGACCTGACCATGAGCTTCACCCAGCCCGCCCCCCCTGCCTCGTCCTCCTCCTCCTCCCCCCTGGCAGCGATGGGCGCCGCACTGCCCCACGCTCAAATGCTGGGCGCTCCCTACGCCCTCCCCCTCTCCAGCCTCCTGGGAATGAAATCCATCCCTTACCTGGCACTCTCCACCCCTCCTGCCTCAGCAGCAGCGGCGGCGGCGGCGGCTGCAGCCATCGGGGCTCCCATGTTACCAGGTTCGATGCAGACGGCGGCGACGGCAGCCGTTCCGGTTCAGGCTCACGCGGCGGCGGCCCTGGCATCCTACACGGCCAAGATCTCGTCCTCAGCCAACGGGATGAAGAAGCCGGAGAGACAGAAGTTTGCGCCGTACTGATGAGGGAGAGGGAATGAGAGGATGAGTTTGCATCACTGAGGTAGCTTCTGAGGATGAGGCTGGTTTTTAGATGGAAGGGCACTTCTTATTTTCCTTCTTTTGTTATTTCACTTCACTTTCTTCCTCTGCCTCTCCATCTCTTATTCCTGTCTGGTGTCAAAGTGGGATCATTGGATGATTTATGATGTGATGATAATGACAATAAGGTTTATCTTGGGGTTCGTTGCACTGAGCCACGCCGTGTACGTCTGTAAGCAGCACTGAGTCTTGATTAGACCTGTTTCATGAGGCCTCCACGCTGACTGACGAGAGCCGTAATGGGAGGCAGTGTGTTTCCAGGTTGTCCATACCTACATACACCCACACATACACCAGTCCGTCCATCCCATTCTCATGAACACGATATCTCAAAACCACCTTGAGGGAATTTCTTCAAATTTGGCACAGACGTCCATTTGGACCGAAAAATACACTGATTAGAATTTTGTGATTGAACGTCAAAGGTCACTGTGACCTCACAAAATATGTTTTCAGCCATAACTCAAGAATTTATACTCATTATGACAAAACTTCACACAAATGTCGAACAGAATAAAATGATGCAGTGATGACCTTTTACATCCAAAAGGTCAAAGGTCAGCTTGACTGTGACATCATTATGTTTTAACGTCATATCTCAGGAACAGAAGGGGAGACATTTGGTCAGATACTGAATTGGTGACTCTAATCTTGAAACTGTGCTGATTGTATAGATCTTCTGTGTGTGAAGCATCCATGTTTTCACTGACATGGATGGAGACTGTCAGAGACACTGGACTGGTGGGCGGAGTCAGGCTACAGTGCAAACATGTCATCATGGCTTGGCACAGTGCGGCCAAAGAGGAAAAACCTTAATGTAAACTACAAAAAAACTATGAAAAACTCGTCGTCGTCTCCTCTGCAGACTGATAAAAACAACCTTAATGAACTGAGAACCTGCTGCCACACTCTGTTAACTGATCCCAGTTAAGAACTCTGTGTGACAGCCAGACACCAGATTGCAGTGGCTCATGGGTAATCAGTAATGCAATGAGCGAGGCTGTCAAATTTTCATGCTGATATCCATCTAAGCTCCACATGGGAAAAATAAATTAAAGAACAAATAGACGATGAAGAAATAATACCCTCCATCTTGCTTTCTTGACCTTTTCTATGGGACACAAACAACACATTTGTGTTAGCTTTTTGCTTTTTTCATAAAGTTTTATGAGCGCTTAAATCCTCAAAGTCAGGTGAAAACGGCGCCAATACTAAAGACTGAAACAGACAGAAATATCCAACACAGTGTCACTGACGATCCCGACAGTGAGCACTGATTATCTGTAGGATATTTTTGACTTTTTTTATGTCTCAATGCAAACGTAGACAATCCT
Organism: Epinephelus fuscoguttatus; assembly: GCF_011397635.1. Lineage (NCBI taxonomy): Eukaryota > Metazoa > Chordata > Actinopteri > Perciformes > Serranidae > Epinephelus > Epinephelus fuscoguttatus. The sequence continues at coordinate 1,440,068 of NC_064752.1, read as the reverse complement.
GTACAGCAGCTTCCTACAGCAAGGGTGATGGATCACTACAAACAGCTGCTGTGATGCTTTCATTTGTTTAGCATCGCTAACGCGTCAAAGCTGCATGTTGCTGTGCAGATTCTCACTGGTTTAATAAACGTCTCAGGGTCGCTGACTCCTCTCTACTACCCCCTTGTAGATAAGTGGTCTTCAACACAGCCATAACTCAGAAAGTCGAGTCACACATCACACTTTGCATTGTAGAGTCTTTTAAGGAAATCTTTGAGAAACAAATTCTACTTCCAACACACAAACTCATGTGTGTCTTTATGTCTCTGTGTGCAGTTTGTCGGTGCTGAATGTTGACCAGGCTATGAATGAGATGCTCTAGAACGCAGAGAAAAACACCTCCTCCTCTAAAGTTCAGTCCACCACCAACTGACATGAGAGATGTCAACTTCTTTTACTGCACAAACTACCACCTTAGAAACAGGCAACATTTTTATTATCTTCCTTAAATGCAACGCAGTCGCCAGGAAAAAATGTCGTTTCTAACCATAGGGATGTGACATTTGCACATTATTACGTAGGGGACACGCTGAAACTTGACGTTTTTAACAACTCTGTGGTTAATGTGTGGTTATGTTCAGACACAAAAACCACTTTGTTAGGAAAAGATCATGTTTTGGCTTAAAATACATGGTTTTGGTTACACAATACCAGCTGGAATAACAACAGCAAGTTGCTAAAAACACCCATATTTGGTGCCTAAACACTCGCTGGAAACGCAGCTCTGTCTTGGAAAAAAGCAAAAGCTTTTCATGGTACTATCCCTGCTGTAACGACAGCAAAGGGTCTCCAAAATACATCCACATTTGGTGCCAAAAAGGTCGCTGGAAACAAAGCTCTGTCTCGGTAAAATTAGCTGCTTTTTGTGGCAATATCCCAGCTGGTAAAACTGCAACAGGTCACTAAAACACCTACATTTGGTGCTTGCAGCAATGTCTTGATGAAAAACAACCACTTGTCATCGTACTATCCCTGCTAGAAAAACAGCAACAGGTCGCTAAACACACGACATTTGGTGCGTTAAAAGCTGCTGGAAATGCAGCAATGACTTGTTAAATCACAACTGCTTTTGTCCTTTTTGGCCTGGAACAGCAGCCTGGATGTCACGCCATCCACCCTCCCCTCCACCTCCAGCAGTCAACAAAGTCAGTTCATATACTACGTCACTTAAGCTGGCATAATGACATTAACAGAGAATATCAATATCACAGTGTTAAACTGTTAAATATGCGGTTATACCCCAGCTAATGACATCACAGCTCACAGAAACCAGCCATCAGAAGCTGCTGTCGGAGCAACAGACGGAAAGATTTACCCCTTTAAAAAGAGCTCAAAGAAATCCTGATACATCTTCACCCTCAACACAGTCTGAGCCCATCGAAAGAACTCAAATCTGATTTCACATGGAGAGCAAGGCTTTGGCTTTACAGAGTTTTAGGGCCCAGACATCTATCAGTCAGAGCGGTGTAGTTATTCCAGACATATGATCAGAGAGAGCTGCTGTCTCATCTCCAGTGTACATGAACAACCACCGAACTAACTCCTGTGAGTGTCGTCGGTCCTACAGATTCATTCAGACCAGTAAAATCCCTGCAGCCGGTTTTGGTTCGGGTTTTTTTTTTGTACAACCAAAATCTGAGCTAATGATACTATTGACACACATTTTACCAATGAGCCTAAATAATATTTACTGAATAATTTCATTATATGACAAACTATGACAGAGCTACAATTAGAAATGCGAAAAAATGTATATATAAGGAAATGCTGTTTATCGCTACATATATTCTGATGACCTCACCAAAACCACCACAGAAAATTACTCACATTTTACACAAAAGTTAGTGTAAAAAATGTCAAAGTCTTTTGTCCAGCAAACAAAAAACTATTCAATAAAAATGCACTGATATCTGATACCAGTGGTTTTTTGTATTTCCCTTTTTCTGACAGGGAAACAAAGTAATCTTAATTTTAAAAATTATACACATAATTAAATCATCCTTTAAAATAACCTTTTATGAAAAACATTCCCTCTGTTATCTGTTTTATATTGCTGTGAACACATGAACAATTTTCTCTTTCAAACAGCTGAATTTATTAAAGTTTCTCACCAAAAAACTACATTTACAAGATCACATGTGAATGATAAGGCTTTAATTTATCTTCGCCAAGTGTTCATTTCTACAGAACAGAGCTTGAACGCATCATAATGTAAATCAATGCAACCTCGGCCTGCTGTTAGTTCCAGCCACCGGCTGCTGACAGCCCTGCTTTTTAGCCTGCGCAAAATTGATGAGACACGACAGAAAAACATCGACCGCCGCCATTTGTAAATGTCATGCTATTTGCTGATAGGCTGATGGCAGACAGCAAGACGAATATCAGCTGATAGTGATGTACGGCCGGTAAATCGGTGCATCTACTGTTCATGACAGCCATCGAAAGCTAAGTCAAACAAGCAGCTTATTGCGATCCATATTTTTGTATTGTTCAGTAGTGACCTCTAGTGGCCGTAGTAATTATGACGGGAGCAAAGGAGAGAGTCAGGTGACGTAACATAAAGGGCAACAAATCTACATAGTATGGTGGATGGTCCAAACAAACACAGGACTTTCACACAGGAGACCAAATGTCGATGTTGAGTTATTTCAACTTCTGTAGCTACGCAAGTTAACTTACATAATGTGCTTAACTTTCATTACGTATGTAACTTAAATAACATTACGCATGCTTATTTAAACCTAAATCATGATCTTCTCCTAAACCTAACCTAAAGCTGGTGCAGCAGTCTCACAATGTTAAAGTCAGTAGTTACCGGATGTAACTCATGTTCTATGAGTGTGTGTGCTTTTTGCTGGTATTCTCCAACGGTCATAAAGGTTTCAAAAGTAGGGACCACTGGTTTAAAGTTGGAAATTGAAATAAAAAAAAAACCAAACAGGAGAAACTCAAAGGTTTAAAGGTGATAACTGAATGAGCTCATGGTTAAACAATACCGTAAAGTGCATGCAGAGACATAAAATTCATCAGAATCCGAACCCTCCCAGCAGGTCCAAGTCTTTGAGGCTGTCACATCATTATTTTCCAATAATCCCACTCTGTCTGTTTTGTTGAAGTTTTTACTCCTGACTTGTTTTTGTAGCTCCGCCCGTATCAGAGTGACTGTTCAGGGGTTCGCTGGGTGTTTGCAGCTACTGTATGATGATACTGATGTTAAAGGTTATTTGGGCCACAAAGCCTGTAAAAGCCATAGAGACTATTCAGCTTTTCCCTCCTCGTCTGTTTCCTGCTCTCTTTTTGTCCCTCGCTCCTTATTCTATTGTATACTCTCATATTTATTGACTAATATGAAATATTCCCTCAGAGAGTTTATATCACTGGTCACTAACACTGAGCTGAACAACTCGGCTTTTGTATACAATGATGTCTACTTGTATATGACTACTTCCTTTCTGCTTCCTGTCTGTTCCTGTCTTTAGTTTTAGTATTTGTTGTATAGAGTTTTTTAAAACTTGCAACAGATTTTAAAGACGTCTTTTTGCTTTAACAGTCTGTAATTGTTTTTGTTCACAATTCTCATTTGAAATGTGTTGTTTAAATTATTTTTTAACTTATTAAGAGGAGTATTACATTTACACTTTTAGAATATCTTTCTTTTCCCAACATGGCTGCAGGTAAATACTGTCAACTGTTTTTTGTTTGTTTCTTTTTTAGTTGTGTGAACAAAATTAACTTGTTTTTGTTTTGGGTTAAAAACAAAAAAAACAAAAAAAAAGATCACTGTACGATTTATGCTAATAACCAGATGTTTTTGTTAGATAGAAGAGTAGTGTTTTCACTTGTGAGCTCAAACTGGACATTTTACCACACACACACTTTCTAACCGGGGACTTGTGTTTGTAAATGTCGACCTGCTTCTCAACTTTCATCCACAGAACTAGAAGAAAGTAGAAACACCACTTCCTGTAGAGGGTGATGTCTACAGATTAAGATCATTCATTTTCCGTGGCGTTCATTTAAAGGTGCAACATGTTGCTGCTGCAGTTGCCTGAAATTAACAGAAACAATCAAATATGATTTTTCTTCTTAATCCCTGTGTATGGAGAAGTAACTGCAGCGAGGAGCCTGTCAGCATCTTGTAAACTCCTTCCTCGCTCAGCACCATCGATCAATAACCCTGTCAGCGCTCAGCAGATATATCAAGGACCACACTGTGACACCAGGCAGCCGAAATCCAGCTTAACACACTTAAATCACCTTTTCCTGCAGATATAAGGGACAAGCCTTCAATCACGCACAACATGAAGAATGGAACATTTTGTGGTGTATGAATACAGTAAGACATCCAAACCACCTGATTATAGCTGTAAGGTCGGTAGAAAAGGTATATTCACGAAGGGATGAGTACGAACGCTGCAGCAGTCTGTGCTCAGATCTTTATTAAAACATTGTTCATTCAGTTAGACATTTTCAGTCGGCTAGTGTTACTGTTCGTCACCGCACTTCTCCTAGATGTTTGTTTTAATCATTTATACCAGAAAAAATCTTGAATTTCTTTGAGAATGTTTTTACAAAATTGAGTGTGGATAAGAGCAGAGACGAGAAACATTGCCAGTGTCAAAACTGATGAAATTGACTGCTGCAATCTACGCTGTCCGTACTCTGCCATCATTTCGTCTTTATTTGTTCACAATTCCAAAAGTCTTGCAGATACGAATGAAACAGAGCGATACCACAGGAGAACATGGAGGCAGTGTAGCGTAGTTCAAGCGAGATACGACCGTAGGAGACGACAAAATCATCTTTAAAAAAAAAAAAGGCAGAACACAACGAATAAGTGATGACAATTCTTCATCCTCGTGTCGCGATGTATTTAATGACCTCGCAGACCACTGTCGTCTTTCTTGATGTCTCCGCTCTTTAGTGCCATCTATTGGTTGTATCTATGCCATCATAAAGGATGCATAGAAATATGTGGGCAGTGATGTTTGCAACGCTTGACATGGACGAACCTATCTCCCCACGTGAAGAAGTATAAACTCCTTTAGTTTCTTTATAGTTTATTTCCTTTGGTGGAACAACGTTGTTGTTTCCTAGCAACCAGAAGACGCCTTGAAACGGTCAATAAAGTGGTTGAAACCAGTTCCGCCTGCAGCAGCTCCAACAGCAACATGCTGCTCTAACAGTGATGCATCAGTGTTAATAGACTCATGGTGTCAGGTATCAGTCACAGGAGAACTTTTACTTGTACTCTGCGCTCATTTCACCATATTTGTTCACGTTTTCTGAAACCTTATGGATAAGGACAAAACGGAGCAGTACCACCGTAAATTGTGGGGGGCAGTGTAGCGTAGCACAAGGGAGACCTGGCTGTATGACGTGAAGAAGACATTTTAAAAATGGCGCAACAGAACAAATCGGTAGCGTAGTGAAAAGAATCCAATCGTCCAACTGTCATGAGGATTTAATGGCCTCACAGATCACCGCCATCTACAAAGACGAACAATAGTACGACCTCCTCCACCGTCGCCTTTTTTAACTCCGCCCTCTAGTACAATCTATTGGCTGTATCTATGCCAGCGTAAAGGACACACAGAAGTATGAGGGCAGTGACGTTTACAGCATTTGAAATGGACGCATCTATTTCCACACATCAAGGGAGTATAAGTGAGCCTTTAGTGGAACAACATTGTTGTTTCCTAGCAACCAAAAGACGCCATGAAACAGTCAATAAAGTTATTTAAACCAGCTCCACCTGCAGCAGCTCCAGCAGTAACTTTAGGCAGTGATGATTACAACATTTCCATCATGTTGCATGTAAAGGGAGAATGTGGATCAGCACATCAGGATCGGGGTTGTTCTACTTGTTGTAGTTCTGTGGCAGAGAGAGTCCCTCCTCTGTGTGTGAAAGTAAAAAGCAACGTCCTTTTATTTATGTCCTTTTTCTTTCTTTTCAAACTAAACTGATGCTCAGCTCGGTTTACTGTCCTTGCCGGAGTGTCAGAGACTAATGCTGCATGTTTGCTTGGCCTCACTAACACACACACACACACACACACACACATGTAAATACACACACATGATCTTGACAATTAAATTAGCACTCCTACAGATCCAACCATCTGACTTGTACACACACACACACACACACACACACAGGCCTCGGTCGTTGCACTGACTCCCTCTTCACTGACAGTGTGAACTAAAAGCAATACTAAACAGAGCCGGATGAGTAGCTACACATTGGCAAGCAAATATATGTGTGTGTACTTTTCAACTGTAACAAATACATTCATATTTAACTCGATGGGTTGTCGATGTGTAGAGTTCTCTGTTCCTTTTTCTTTGTTTCTAAAAATAATGATAATAATGTGGTATATTAAACAAACTCACTTATTTTTATAAAGTCAAATAACCTTGTTGATGAACTGAACTGAACTGAACTGTGGACACCGTGTTTAATCACGTCACTCATCCGTCCTCTCCACGCTCACACCTTTTGTTTTCTTCATTTCTCTTTCTGTTTCTCGTCCACGTGTCTCTCGTCTGTTTATTTGCATGAGTCTGACTTGAATCAATGTCTATGCAAAAACATCTCTGTGTGGTTCAGCTCAGTGATCCATGTGTGGGGTCACATGGAGGCTGTGCTGGTGCTGGTGACGTGCAGCTGAAATGAAAGGGCTACGGTGGACCAGGGGTCTGGCTCCTGATGCATCTGCCCTGAGGATCAGTTGGTTATTAGTTTACAGATAAATATACCAAGTCCAATCTGATAATTATACTTACCTGAACGACACAGCCCTGGAATTACATGTAACCAGTTTGATTTACTTTATGTTTGATAACCGAATAACTTGTCGTTTTATTCTTACTAAAATTATAAAACAAAACTCAAATGCAAACACTTCTCTAAAGGTTAACACTGAAATTGGAGCTGGACTTGTGAAGTACAAGTATCGGCCAAATCACAGGGTTTATCTGCAATAACTTCCGGGTAGAAGACCTTTGTGTCACATACAGAAAATCAAACGACGCTGAGCAAATGCTGCATCAGTTAGTTAGTTTTTAGCAACCTGAAAAAAAGACCAACCAAAAAACTCACTATTAGTTTAAGTGTACGCTACATGTAGAATATTTCTATCACTTTACATTGCTGTCAGTCAGCCTCTCCTAGTGAGGAACTGAAGTCGTTATGTCACAGCCACCACACTCCACTGACAAAAGCTGTAATTTTACTTTGCAGATCACTGAAGTTGCCGCTCTACTGTGGCCTCGGTTGGTTAGTTGGGGTGGGACTCAGCACAGGATTCACAATCACGATACTTAATTTACGACACAATATTACTGCGATTTTAAATATGTTGCAATATGCTGAGTATTGTGATAAAATATTTTGTGATTACAATAAATTAATGAATTATTTTTTATTACATTTTTAAATTACAAAGGAATTTTTTGTCAACATCTGTTTAATCTAACAATATAAAGTTTTCACTCTGTTCATTTTATTTCATTCTTTTTTTCAGCAGCAAAATGTATCTAGTGAACTGAAAAAGCAACTGATTATTTTATTCTAGTAGGCTACCTAAAGTTTAATTTCTATTTGTAATATTAATAATTTATAGAATAAAAAAATCAGTACTAGGCACTGTGTGACAATACGATATTGCCATACAGAAATATCACAAAACTATGCTGTATTGATTTTTTTTCCCCGACCCCTATTGGTTAGCACGTAGGGTAAAGCCAAGACAAAAAACAGATAAAGCGTTCACTTCCACTGACATTGATTTGTTTAGTCTTTTTTTTTTTTCTTTTTTTAAAAGGTGGCTTAAACACATTTTGCCGCGGCTCAGTCCACACAGAAAATTGCTTATCTTCGGTGCCACTAAATTTGGTTTATTGAAGATGATAGCAAAGCAACACAGTACATAAAACATGCGCACAGCAGAAACATCAAATAGGTTGGACCACTGTGTTTAAATATATATATATCCTAAAAAGGTACAGCTATGCCTGAAAATGACAACAGGAACAAACAAGTCTGCCATTTTTACATGTCTCTGCAGTTGAGATGAATTCCTGTTTTCTACCCGGAAGTGACTGTTTGATTTTGGCAACTCCACAACAAAAAGAATCAAAATTAGACTTAGAAAATCCTTCAAAAGCTAAATTCTACCCATGATTCCTCAACAGCAACTTTAACAGGACTCTGGGACTTTGTTTCTGCTTAAATCTGCTATTCAGTTTACACCCACAGAGTCCAGCCTTGTTCAATTTGAACTCATCACGCACTGCTTAGAGGAAAATTAATTCAACCTCTGGTCAGATTTTTAATGAACACATTTTATAACTCTGCGTTTTTGTGTAGCGAAAAATGCGGTGCACAATTCCCTTATAAACAACAGACTCTTCATGACAATGGCAAACACAGATTGCACTCTCATTAAATTTAAAGTCCTTCATGGTTTTTGAGAAAAGTCATTTTGCAGGTACACTTCACTGAACACGCTTCACAACTCGTACAGGTATCTCTCAGCCTCAGAGGTGAACACAAGCTGAAAGAAAATCACTCTTCAGGGTAAATGTGTTGCAGGAATCAGACCCTCAGGACAGCAGATGGAGGTCTCAGCAACACTGTACAAGACTTTATCAAACATGGAGAAGGAATTCACGATGAACTGATGCCCTCATTCCAAGTGTTACTACAAATACACACATAGCTTGTACGGCAAACAAACATAAAAAATACACCCAAACACGCATTCACTCTGAACCAACTGTTGAACAAAAATGACTACGGTTATGAATATTGTATTGCACTTGAACATGAAAAATCCATTATGACAAGATATTCTCTACTGAGTATGAAGTACTACCATCTATATGTTTTAATTTCTACTTCCCTGTGAAGGTGGGGAGGTTTGCTCTTTGTATATCAGCCTGATGTGTTTGTGATTCTCTGTTTTCTTTCCATTCATGCCATGTTCTAATAAATAAAACCTACACTGAAATAAGCTGCTGACTGACTGACTTGTTTTATCTCTGCAGTTAGATTCAGAGCAGATAGAAGTGTGGCACCAGTATCCCTTAATATTCAGAAAGTATGAAACTGTCCCCCCATAAAACGTCATTCGATTCGACAGTATAGACAGTCATAGAGATTCCTAACTCAGCATTGATTACGTCATTATATAGCATGCCATTGAGCATAATGTGTTAATAAAACAGAAGTATGAAAAGTCATACTGTAGTATCCCATATGAAAGTTCATTTCAGGTTAATTTCAGGGTCATCGTATAGTAAGCCATGCCAAACGACTGGAGGAACTTATATCGAGGCATGTGATGAAAACATTTCATTAAAAATTTCATAGTATAGCATGTCATCAAAAATAATTTAAAAAAAGTCATAGTATAGCATGCTGTCCAAAATCATGAAAAAAGTCAGAGTATAGCATGTCGTCCAAAGTCATGAAAAAAAGTCATAGTATAGCATGTTGTCGAAAATAATTTTAAAAAAGTCATAGTATAGTATGTCGTGAAAAACCGTAGAAAAAAATTCATAGTATAGCACGTCGTCAAAAACCATGAAAAAAGTCATACTATAGCATGTCGTCAAAAACCATGAAAAAAAATCATAGTATATTATGTCGTCAAAAACCATGAAAAAAGTCATAGTATAGCATGTCGTCCAAAATCATGAAAAAAAAGTCATAGTATAGTATGTCGTCCAAAACCATGAAAAAAAAGTCATAGTATAGCATGTCGTCCAAAATCATGAAAAAAAGTCATAGTATAGTATGTCGTCCAAAACCATGAAAAAAAAGTCATAGTATAGCATGTCGTCGAAAATAATTTTAAAAAAGTCATAGTATAGTATGTCGTCAAAAACCATGAAAAAAGTCATAGTATAGCATGTCGTCAAAAACCATGAAAAAAAGTCATAGTATAGTATGTCGTCCAAAACCATGAAAAAAAGTCATAGTATAGCATGTCGTCCAAAATCATGAAAAAAAAGTCATAGTATAGTATGTCGTCCAAAACCATGAAAAAAAAGTCATAGTATAGCATGTCGTCGAAAATAATTTTAAAAAAGTCATAGTATAGTATGTCATGAAAAACCGTAGAAAAAAATTCATAGTATAGCATGTCGTCAAAAACCATGAAAAAAGTCATAGTATAGCATGTCGTCCAAAACCATGAAAAAAGTCATAGTATAGCATGTCGTCCAAAATCATGAAAAAAAGTCATAGTATAGTATGTCGTCCAAAACCATGAAAAAAGTCATAGTATAGTATGTCGTCCAAAACCATGAAAAAAAGTCATAGTATAGCATGTCGTCCAAAACCATGAAAAAAAGTCATAGTATAGCATGTCGTCCAACATCAACAAAAAAGTCATAGTATAGTATGTCGTCCAAAACCATGAAAAAAAGTCATAGTATAGCATGTCGTCAAAAATCATGGAAAAAAAGTCATAGTATAGCATGTCGTCCAAAACCATGAAAAAAAGTCATAGTATAGCATGTCGTCAAAAACATGAAAAAAACATCATAGTATAGCATGTCGTCCAAAACCATGAAAAAAGTCATAGTATAGCATGTCGTCCAAAATCATGAAAAAAAGTCATAGTATAGTATGTCGTCCAAAATCATGAAAAAAAGTCATAGTATAGTATGTCGTCCAAAATCATGAAAAAAAGTCATAGTATAGCATGTCGTCCAAAATCATGAAAAAAGTCATAGTATAGTATGTCGTCCAAAATCATGAAAAAAGTCATAGTATAGCATGTCGTCCAAAATCATGAAAAAAAGTCATAGTATAGCATGTCGTCCAAAATCATGAAAAAAAGTCATAGTATAGCATGTTGTCCAAAACCATGAAAAAAGTCATAGTATAGCATGTCGCCCAAAACCATGAAAAAAAGGTCAGAGTATAGCATGTCGTCCAAAACCATGAAAAAAAGTCATAGTATAGCATGTCGTCCAAAACCATGAAAAAAAGTCATAGTATAGCATGTCGTCCAAAACCATGAAAAAAGGTCATAGTATAGCATGTCGTCCAAAACCATGAAAAAAAGTCATAGTATAGCATGTCGTCCAAAATCATGAAAAAAAAGTCATAGTATAGCATGTCGTCCAAAATCATGAAAAAAAGTCATAGTATAGCATGTCGTCCAAAACCATGAAAAAAAGTCAGAGTATAGCATGTCGTCCAAAATCATGAAAAAAGTCATAGTATAGCATGTCGTCCAAAATTATGAAAAAAAGTCATAGTATAGCATGTCGTCCAAAATCATGAAAAAAGTCATAGTATAGTATGTCGTCCAAAATTATGAAAAAAAGTCATAGTATAGCATGTCGTCCAAAATCATGAAAAAAAGTCATAGTATAGTATGTCGTCCAAAATTATGAAAAGTAGTCATAGTATAGCATGTCGTCCAAAATTATGAAAAAAAGTCATAGTATAGCATGTCGTCCAAAATCATGAAAAAAAGTCATAGTATAGCATGTCGTCCAAAATTATGAAAAAAAGTCATAGTATAGCATGTGGTCCAAAATCATGAAAAAAAAGTCATAGTATAGCATGTCGTCCAAAATTATGAAAAAAAGTCATAGTATAGCATGTCGTCCAAAATCATGAAAAAAAGTCATAGTATAGTATGTCGTCCAAAATTATGACAAAAAGTCATAGTATAGCATGTCGTCCAAAATCATGAAAAAAAGTCATAGTATAGCATCTCGTCTGAAATCATGAAAAAAAGTCATAGTATAGCATGTCGTCCAAAATCATGAAAAAAAGTCATAGTATATAGCATGTCGTGAAAAACCATTGAAAAAAAGTCATAGTATAGTATGTCGTCCAAAATTATGAAAAAAAGTCATAGTATAGTATGTCGTCCAAAATCATGAAAAAAAGTCATAGTATATAGCATGTCGTCCAAAATCATAAAAAAAAAGTCATAGTATAGTATGTCGTCCAAAATCGTGAAAAAAAAGTCATAGTATAGTATGTCGTCCAAAATCATGAAAAAAAGTCATAGTATAGTATGTCGTGAAAAACCATTGAAAAAAAGTCATAGTATAGCATGTCGTCCAAAATCATGAAAAAAAGTCATAGTATAGTATGTCGTGAAAAACCATTGAAAAAAAGTCACAGTATAGCATGTCGTCCAAAATCATGAAAAAAAGTCATAGTATAGTATGTCGTCCAAAATCATGAAAAAAAGTCATAGTATAGCATGTCGTCCAAAATCATGAAAAAAAGTCATAGTATAGCATTTCGTTCAAAACCATTCAAAAAAGTCATAGTATAGCATGTCGTCCAAAATCATGAAAAAAAAGTCATAGTATAGTATGTGGTCCAAAACCATGAAAAAAAAGTCATAGTATAGTATGTGGTCCAAAACCATGAAAAAAAAGTCATAGTATAGTATGTGGTCCAAAACCATGAAAAAAAAGTCATAGTATAGCATGTCGTCCAAAATCATGAAAAAAAAGTCATAGTATAGCATGTCGTCCAAAATCATGAAAAAAAGTCATAGTATAGTATGTCGTGAAAAACCATTGAAAAAAAGTCATAGTATAGCATGTCGTCCAAAATCATGAAAAAAAGTCATAGTATAGTATGTCGTCCAAAATCATGAAAAAAAGTCATAGTATAGCATGTCGTCCAAAATCATGAAAAAAAGTCATAGTATAGTATGTCGTGAAAAACCATTGAAAAAAAGTCATAGTATAGCATGTCGTCCAAAATTATGAAAAAAAGTCATAGTATAGCATGTCGTCCAAAACCATGAAAAAAAGTCATAGTATAGCATGTCGTCAAAAATCATGAAAAAAGTCATAGTATAGCATGTCGTCCAAAATCATGAAAAAAGTCATAGTATAGTATGTCATCCAAAATCTATGAAAAAAGTCATAGTATAGTATGTCGTCCAAAACCATGAAAAAAGTCATAGTATAGTATGTCGTCCAAAATTATTTTAAAAAAAGTCATAGTATAGCATGTCGTCCAAAATTATTTTAAAAAAAGTCAGTATAGCATGTCGTCCAAAATTATTTTAAAAAAAGTCATAGTATAGCATGTCGTCCAAAATTATTTTAAAAAAAGTCATAGTATAGCATGTCGTCCAAAATCATGAAAAAAAGTCATAGTATAGTATGTCGTCCAAAATCATGAAAAAAAGTCATAGTATATAGCATGTCGTGAAAAACCATTGAAAAAAAGTCATAGTATAGTATGTCGTCCAAAATTATGAAAAAAAGTCATAGTATAGTATGTCATCAAAAATCATGAAAAAAAGTCATAGTATATAGCATGTCGTCCAAAATCATAAAAAAAAAGTCATAGTATAGTATGTCGTCCAAAATCGTGAAAAAAAAGTCATAGTATAGTATGTCGTCCAAAATCATGAAAAAAAGTCATAGTATAGTATGTCGTCCAAAATCATGAAAAAAAGTCATAGTATAGTATGTCGTGAAAAACCATTGAAAAAAAGTCATAGTATAGCATGTCGTCCAAAATCATAAAAAAAAGTCATAGTATAGTATGTCGTCCAAAATCATGAAAAAAAGTCATAGTATATAGCATGTCGTCCAAAATCATAAAAAAAAGTCATAGTATAGTATGTCGTCCAAAATCATGAAAAAAAAGTCATAGTATAGTATGTCGTCCAAAATCATGAAAAAAAAGTCATAGTATAGTATGTCGTCCAAAATAAAAAAAAAGTCACAGTATAGCATGTCATCCAAAATTACGAAAAAAAGTCATAGTATATTATGTTGTCCAAAATTGAGAAAAAAAGTCACACTATAGCATGTCGTCCAAAATCATGAAAAAAGTCATAGTATAGTATGTCGTCCAAAATCATGAAAAAAGTCATAGTATAGCATGTCGTCCAAAATCATGAAAAAAAGTCATAGTATAGTATGTCGTGAAAAACCATTGAAAAAAAGTCATAGTATAGCATGTCGTCCAAAATCATGAAAAAAAGTCATAGTATAGTATGTCGTGAAAAACCATTGAAAAAAAGTCATAGTATAGCATGTCGTCCAAAATCATGAAAAAAAAGTCATAGTATAGTATGTCGTCCAAAAACATGAAAAAAGTCATAGTATAGCATGTCGTCCAAAATCATGAAAAAAGTCATAGTATAGAATGTCGTCAAAATCATGAAAAATGTCAGAGTATAGCATGTCGTCCAAAATCATGAAAAAAGTCATAGTGTAATATGTCGTCAAAAAATCATGAAAAAGTCATAGTATATAGCATGTCGTGAAAAATCATTGAAAAAGTCATAGTATAGCATGTCGTCCAAAATTATGAAAAAGTCATAGTATAGTATGTCGTCAAAATCATGAAAAAGTCATAGTATATAGCATGTCGTCCAAAATCATAAAAAAAGTCATAGTATAGTATGTCGAAAATCGTGAAAAAAGTCATAGTATAGCATGTCATCAAAAACCATGAAAAAAAAGTCATAATATAGTATGTCGTCCAAAATCATGAAAAAAAGTCATAGTATATAGCATGTCGTCCAAAATCATAAAAAAAAGTCATAGTATAGTATGTCGTCCAAAATCATGAAAAAAAAGTCATAGTATAGTATGTCGTCCAAAATCATGAAAAAAAGTCATAGTATAGTATGTCGTGAAAAACCATTGAAAAAAAGTCACAGTATAGCATGTCGTCCAAAATCATGAAAAAAAGTCATAGTATAGTATGTCGTGAAAAACCATTGAAAAAAAGTCATAGTATAGCATGTCGTCCAAAATCATGAAAAAAAGTCATAGTATAGTATGTCGTCCAAAACCATGAAAAAAAGTCATAGTATAGTATGTCGTCCAAAATCATGAAAAAAAGTCATAGTATAGTATGTCGTCCAAAACCATGAAAAAAGTCATAGTATAGCATGTCGTCCAAAACCATGAAAAAAGTCATAGTATAGCATGTCGTCCAAAATCATGAAAAAAAGTCATAGTATAGCATGTCGTCCAAAATCATGAAAAAAAGTCATAGTATAGCATGTCGTTCAAAATCATGAAAAAATGTCATAGTATAGCATGTCGTCCAAAATCATGAAAAAGTCATAGTATAGCATGTGGTCCAAAATCATGAAAAAAGTCATAGTACAGTATGTCGTCCAAAATCATGAAAAAAAAGTCATAGTATAGCATGTCGTTCAAAATCATGAAAAAAAGTCATAGCATGTCGTCCAAAACCATGAAAAAAGTCATAGTATAGCATGTGGTCCAAAATCATGAAAAAAAAGTCATAGTATAGTATGTCGTCCAAAATTATGAAAAAAAGTCATAGTATAGCATGTCGTCCAAAATCATGAAAAAAAAGTCATAGTATAGTATGTGGTCCAAAATTATGAAAAAAGTCATAGTTTAGTATGTGGTCCAAAATCATGAAAAAAGTCATAGTTTAGTATGTGGTCCAAAATCATGAAAAAAAGTCATAGTATATAGCATGTCGTGAAAAACCATTGAAAAAAAGTCATAGTATAGTATGTCGTCCAAAATTATGAAAAAAAGTCATAGTATAGTATGTCATCCAAAATCATGAAAAAAAGTCATAGTATAGTATGTCGTCCAAAATCATAAAAAAAAAGTCATAGTATAGTATGTCGTCCAAAATCATGAAAAAAAGTCATAGTATAGCATGTCGTCCAAAATCATAAAAAAAAAGTCATAGTATAGTATGTCGTCCAAAATCATGAAAAAAAGTCATAGTATATAGCATGTCGTCCAAAATCATAAAAAAAAGTCATAGTATAGTATGTCGTGAAAAACCATTGAAAAAAAGTCATAGTATAGCATGTCGTCCAAAATCATGAAAAAAAGTCATAGTATAGTATGTCGTCCAAAACCATGAAAAAAAAGTCATAGTATAGCATGTCGTCCAAAAACATGAAAAAAAGTCATAGTATAGCATGTCGTCCAAAACCATGAAAAAAAAGTCATAGCATATAGCATGTCGTCCAAAACCATGAAAAAAAAGTCATAGTATATTATGTCGTCCAAAACCATGAAAAAAGTCATAGTATAGCATGTCGTCCAAAATTATGAAAAAAAGTCATAGTATAGCATGTCGTCCAAAATCATGAAAAAAAGTCATAGTATAGCATGTCGTCCAAAATTATGAAAAAAGTCATAGTATAGCATGTCATCCAAAATTATGAAAAAAGTCATAGTATAGCATGTCGTCCAAAATCATGAAAAAAAGTCATAGTATAGCATGTCGTCCAAAATTATGAAAAAAAGTCATAGTATAGCATGTCGTCCAAAATCATGAAAAAAAAGTCATAGTATAGTATGTCGTCCAAAATCATGAAAAAAAGTCATAGTATATAGCATGTCGTGAAAAACCATTGAAAAAAAGTCATAGTATAGTATGTCGTCCAAAATCATGAAAAAAAGTCATAGTATATAGCATGTCGTGAAAAACCATTGAAAAAAAGTCATAGTATAGTATGTCGTCCAAAATTATGAAAAAAAGTCATAGTATAGTATGTCATCCAAAATCATGAAAAACAGTCATAGTATAGTATGTCATCAAAAGTCATGAAAAAAGTCATAGTATAGTATGTCGTCCAAATCATGACAAAAAAGTCATAGTGTAATATGTCGTCCAAAATCATAAAAAAAGTCATGTATTTTGTCCAAAATCATGAAAAAGAAGTCATAGTATAGCATGTCGTCAAAAATCATGTCAAAAAGTCATAGTATAGCATATCGTCCAAAATCATAAAAAAGTCATAGTATGGCATGTCGTCCAAAATCATAAAAAAAGTCATAGTATAGTATGTCGTCCAAAAATCATGAAAAAAGTCATAGTATAGTATGTCGTCCAAAATCATGAAAAAAGTCATAGTATAGCATGTCGTCCAAAATCATAAAAAAAGTCATAGTATAGTATGTCGTCCAAAAATCATGAAAAAAGTCATAGTATAGTATGTCGTCCAAAATCATGAAAAAAGTCATAGTATAGCATGTCGTCCAAAATCATGAAAAAAGTCATAGTATAGTATGTCGTCCAAAATCATGAAAAAAAAGTCATAGTATAGTATGTCGTCCAAAACCATTGAAAAAAAGTCATAGTATAGTATGTCGTCCAAAATCATGAAAAAAAGTCATAGTATATAGCATGTCGTCCAAAATCATAAAAAAAAAGTCATAGTATAGTATGTCGTCCAAAATCATGAAAAAAAGTCATAGTATAGCATGTCGTCCAAAATTATCAGAATAAGTCAATGTATAGTATGTCGTCCAAAATTATGAAAAGTAGTCATAGTATAGCATGTGGTCCAAAAACATGAAAAAAAGTCATAGTATAGTATGTCGTCCAAAATCATGAAAAAAAGTCATAGTATATAGCATGTCGTCCAAAATCATAAAAAAAAAGTCATAGTATAGTATGTCGTCCAAAATCATGAAAAAAAGTCATAGTATATAGCATGTCGTGAAAAACCATTGAAAAAAAGTCATAGTATAGTATGTCGTCCAAAATCATGAAAAAAAGTCATAGTATATAGCATGTCGTCCAAAATCATAAAAAAAAGTCATAGTATAGTATGTCGTCCAAAATCATGAAAAAAAGTCATAGTATAGTATGTCGTCCAAAATCATGAAAAAAAGTCATAGTATAGTATGTCGTCCAAAATCATGAAAAAAAAGTCATAGTATAGTATGTCGTGAAAAACCATTGAAAAAAAGTCATAGTATAGTATGTCGTCCAAAATCATGAAAAAAAGTCATAGTATAGTATGTCGTCCAAAATCATGAAAAAAAGTCATAGTATAGTATGTCGTCCAAAATCATGAAAAAAAAGTCATAGTATAGTATGTCGTCCAAAATCATGAAAAAAAAGTCATAGTATAGTATGTCGTGAAAAACCATTGAAAAAAAGTCATAGTATAGTATGTCGTCCAAAATCATGAAAAAAAGTCATAGTATAGTATGTCGTCCAAAATCATGAAAAAAAGTCATAGTATAGTATGTCGTGAAAAACCATTGAAAAAAAGTCATAGTATAGCATGTCGTCCAAAATCATGAAAAAAAGTCATAGTATAGTATGTCGTCCAAAATCATAAAAAAAAGTCATAGTATAGTATGTCGTCCAAAATCATGAAAAAAAAGTCATAGTATAGTATGTCGTCCAAAATCATAAAAAAAAGTCATAGTATAGCATGTCGTCCAAAATCATAAAAAAAAAGTCATAGTATAGTATGTCGTCCAAAATCATGAAAAAAAAGTCATAGTATAGTATGTCGTCCAAAACCATTGAAAAAAAGTCATAGTATAGTATGTCGTCCAAAATCATGAAAAAAAAGTCATAGTATAGCATGTCGTCCAAAACCATTAATATTGTGAAGTGTTACACTTCTAATAAGGACATATGAATAAATAATATAAACCAACTCTTTGAAGCATCATAAACTCAGTGTCGGCATCATTTTCAGAGAGATGCACCTGTGACTCAACGACAGGTCGGAGTGCAGCCTGTCTGCCTTTACTTCCATCCCTGCTCCTCCGTTTACAAACACCTCAGTTGGCTATTTTGCAAAGCAGCTGCACTGTGCTGAATGATGTCGCTCAGATGCTTTGCATCACCTGAACACAGGTTACTATAGGTGGCAGGAACTGGAACAAAAGCAAACCCTCTTCAGTTGGGCTCAGTTCAGCTTGTGTAAACTTGAGCAGTTAACCTGCGTGTGACTGTGCAGAGAGAAAAAGCATGTGGAATAAAGAGGAAGAGGAACTGAAGCACCTGCTAAGTTTTCAGTGTGTCTGAGCAAATGTGCAGCGTGAGTCAGAAAACAGAAAAAGCAACAGACAAACTGTCAAACCACATGAGCTGCTGAACACAGTTTGTTCTTTATCGTGGAGCGAGAGAAAACAGCAGATAATAAGCCCCTCTTCAGCACTCAGCGCCTCGTCTACAGTATACTCTGTCTGGGAGGAACTTTTACTTGATATTGAAATGTATCTCAGTCCCCACGGTGCCCGTCCTTGGGCCACACTGTATTGTCACACTGGTACTAATGAGTACACGGAGAACAGCTGTGCAGAGCGACTAAACCAAGTGATTTTAAAAATGCAAATAGGGGCATCTGGTGGGCAGACGAAGGAAATGAGCAGATATGTAAAGAACACAGAGACTGTGAGAGGAAGAGCAGCAGACTTCACTGTTCAGTTAACTCAATACACACAGATCTGTAACTGAAAACTCAGTTAGCATCTATACTATAACACCTCAGCTCTGGTCTAAAGGCAAAGAGTCATATCCTCCTCACTGACAGGCTTCATGCTTGCATTAGTTTAGTCAAAGTTACATCATGGTGAAGTGAAGCTGCACAGGCTCCTCAAATCAAACAACAGTGTTCACTGTGATAAATCACACAACAGGAGTCTGCTCATCGATCAGGAAGTGACCGACAGATGCATGGAGCGGTGGTGTAAAACACACTTCTGCTGTGATGAGATGAAACATGTAAATCTAGTTCTGTAAGGTTCCTGCACTGCAGCTGATGGAGGCTTGCATCAGTCGCTGCCCTCTGCTCATCACACACCATGTGCTAAAAACACATTTGCAGTAATTATCTGACAGTTAAAGATGCTATGACTGGACACAAAGACACAACTACACACTCTGCACAAAATCAGTGTTTCTATAAAAGGCTGCAGCGGCCCGCGGGACAGGTGGAGGAGCCTTTACTACTAAACTGTGTCGGAGTTTCCTCCCAGACTAAAGAGCAGATAAAAACATGACTCGCTGTTATTGTGCCCTCTGGAGGAGAGTTTAATGATACCTCACAGACTGACATGATGACTGATTACTGGCTTCAACCACACACACACACACACAGACAGGCAGTGCATAAAGTACTCAGACCCTTTCCTTAAGTGATAACACTTTAATGTCCGATATCTGATTCAGTGTGACACATTCGGGTCGGGCGAAGGATCGATGCAGCATAGTTTCACGATATTTTTGTGTGACAATATCGTACCATCACACTGGGCCAAGTACTGATTTATTTATTACATGATTTATTTATATTACAAATACAAATTAAACTTTAGGTAGCCTACTAGAATAATATAATCAATTGCTTTTTCAGTCCACTAGATACATTTTGCTGACGTGAGATGAACAGACTGAAAACTTAATAGTATTACAAACAGATGTTGACATAGTTTTCCTTTGTGGACACTATTTACAGTTGATAAAAGGTAATAAATAGCAATATATTTTATCGCAATACTCAGCATAGTGCAAAATGTTTAAAATCCCAATAATACTGAATTGTGACTCAAGTTTCGTAATATTGTATCATGGACCCTCTCGTGATTACGACCCCGAGTACACATGCTGTGTTTTTTGCACCCTCAAATTCATTGTTTTCAATGTAGACGCATCAGGCGCTCTCAAACACCAGAGGCTGTGTCCGAAATCATTCACTCATTCACTTCTCCCTACTCACTGTGTACGGAGTTCTAGAGGAAGAAGATAACTTTATAATCCCTGAGGGGGAATTCAATTTTTTTTTTAAACTTTGTTGTCATATGGACCCTTTCAGGACCGATGTCACAATGATGTCATGTTGTCACCTGGAGGTGCAGCTGCCTCTCCCCCACAGGGCTGTAGGCTCCATAGGAGTGTTAAAATGTGTTTGTCTTGTTGTGTTATTGGGAGCCAGAATAGAAGGAGTCATGGCTCAAAACCAGCCGCCACTGCCCGTCAACAAAAACAAAGACAACTATGGTTAAATGTGATAAGACCAAAGGACTGGACGGAGGCCATCATCAAAAATGCTCACATGTGCAGCGCACACTTCATATCAGGTTAGGGAAAAAGTATTTCCTGTTGTAGGGATGAATAAGGTTATGTGTATTAAGGGTTATCATGTCCACCTCATCAGAAACTGGGGAGGGATTAAGAGGAAGACTGGATTTCTCTGCAACGCTAACTTTTTAGCACATTAGCTAACGTTAGCTTCCATAGCAAAACAAACAAGTGTGCTCCTCCTTTGTAAGATTGGCTTCCTGTGACATCATCCATCCACTGAGTGAGAGCATACGGGTCGGCCAGTCTGGTCCCGTTGGTCAGTGTTTACTTATTCAAGTAACACTGGCGGTCCCGGAGAGTGAGTGACCTGACATGGTGCGTTGGTAAATTCAGTCTGACGCTCTACACTAAAATGAGAGCCCTGTTGGTGGAAGAAACGGAGCTTGTTAGCTAGCGCTAGCTAATGTCTGTGGAGAACTGTTTTGCCTCCAGCTAAGCCCCGCCCACCAAAAGGGTCTATACACACAGGGCCGAAATACACACACATGCACAAACAGGACCTATACATGCATTAAATGGAAAGGATACAGGTAAATGTAGTGGAGTAACAGCACTTCAGCCAAGTACCTCAAATTTGTACTTGTGCGAGTAAATGTAATTTCCTCCACTGCTGATACATGACGGTCACTGACACATGCCCCCTCTCGACGTGCACATATAAATGTGTGTCCCTGTCATGTACACACACACACGCTCCATGTTGGCTATGAGCCACCCTCTCTATAAACACTGAGAGCTGCTTGCCTGAGATGAAAGTGGGTCTTAGAATAAGAGCTTAGAGCTCAACAGCTGGTCAAATACAACATACACAAATAAACACACACACACACACACACACACACACAGTCTACCAGCCAATAATTCTTGGTATGTGTGTTTGATCATGTATGTATATTCTGTATAAGTACATGAAGCGTGTCTGCATGTGTCTTAACATGTCAATGTTTGTATGTGCTGAAGTGTGTGTGTGTGTGTGTGTGTGTGCCTTGCAGACACAAACGTGACAGTAATCTGTTGCAAAATGAACAGTTCTTGTCTCATCTACTGCCTGCTCTTCACACACTACAATAACACACACACTCACACACACACACTTAATACACACTTTATTTTCTGCGGTCTCTCTCAACAAGAATCTGACTGACCAAATAGATGAAGACAAGACAAGTTAGGGAGACAGTAATTACATGGATGTCGGCTGTAGGCGGTGTTTCAAACAATTAAAGCAGCCGTTCACATGAGGACTCTTCACCGACACGAAACAACTCGACCTCTGGAGATAATTATACAGATGTCACATCCGTGCACAAGCCAACACCAGCAGGGGAGGAACAACAGCACGGTGATGAGATGAAATCAGCTGCGCTCGGTTTAAATTTAATGCTGCATTTATTTATTTTCATTGTCTTCACAGGAAGCAACAGAGTCAAGTTCAGCACTGTTGAACTTTTTATTTCAACAATTTTGTAACTGCTTTCAAGGAATAAAAAAGTGTTTTGGAAGTGATTCAACAAAAATTACCTTAATTCAAACAGGACACGATGTCAAGCTCAGCTCACATCCCAGCTACATCAGCTGAGCTCAAGCAGCCCAATCAACTGATGGATCAGCTGATTGATGAAGGGAGTCAGCTAATAGATCACATGATTCCTTTCTATGCAACCAATTGGTGAATCTCATTCAGGGCGCCCTATTTAAACTGCTCTGACCTGCCTACTGTTGCTGCTTCCTCTGCAAGCTGCTTTGCAACCTGCCTCCACCCCACCTCCTCCTTTTCATGCTGTGTCTGACTCATCAATGTCATTTCTGTTTGTCATTGATGCTGCTCTCTCTGCCTTTGGCTTTCTATGTAGACACATGGAAGGGCAGACAGGTGTGCTCTCTCTGCATTAAGGCTTTCCTTGTTTGAGCATGGAAGGGCAGAGGGCTATGTTCTCTCTGCACCTTAGGCTTTCCATGTAGGTGCATGGAAGGGTGGAGAGGCCTCAGAACAGAGCCATACCGCCAAATGTAATGCTGCAAATGGAAATAAAGTTTTCTTTGACTAAATTGTTCCTGACTGAAAAGTTGTTACTTTTTGGCAGTAGATTTCTATTTGTTTTACTACATTTAGCACAAACACATTCACAGTTTCTGTGGTTAATTTTAAAATTCTATCAATTTATATTTTGAAAACTTAACAGACTGGCTGGAACTCCTCAAGGCTGGTTTGGTTTGTTTCCACAAAACTTCCAGTTCATTTCCTTACAAAGTCTGACAGGGACTGAAGGTTTCACACTGAGTAACTCGTCCTCTTTAATATCGCTTATCTGTGTAGGCTGTGCTGCCACATTCATATTGTTATACACAATCATCTCAAGGCCAACATAACCTAATAGTTAAAATAACAAATACATTTTAACTGGAGCTTTTAAATGTACTCAAAGACACTTTACAAGGTCAGAACATTTTTTTAAAAATCAAGGTAAAATATAGTTGGCCTGGTTGGCTTCAGAGCAGCTCCACTGAGTAAATGATTCTGTTAGCTTCTGAGATGAAACATTATTGTGAACATAACAAAGAACAGCTCTCATAAAGAGCAGATTTAAAATATACACTGAAGGTGTTTTGTTGTCGTTGCTGTTGTGGTTTTTGACAACAGAGGAGCTAAAACACTGGCTGCAGGCTGCTCCGGATAAGAAAGCCAGTTGAGAGGCTGTAAATTTAATTATAAACTGCAGTGTCATCACTGCAGTGTTGTGAGTTATACTCAGTGAGTAATGTCGTTTTGTAAATCAAACTTTTAAAATAGTGGATCTTTAAAAGGAGATTCTGAATGAAGGTCAATGTCACAGATCTAACTCACACATGTTCTGTTGCTTTACTCAGCTCTCCTGTCATTTCTGACCATGTTATCCCTCACCTGCCCACCAGGTGTCCTCTGTCTCCTAACATCACATGATCAGTCTCTTTCCACACACCTGCTTCCCTTTAGTCAGCAGCAGGAGTCGAATATAGATTGAATAGCACAGAACACTAATCCAGTGGAGACATTTCTGTGCAAATGTATATTTTTAAAAGTTAATGGCTAACGTTACAGAATGTCGCCCTTCTCCCCTTCTGCTCCATCTCCTCAGACGGAGTGCCCAGAATACGCTCTGCCAGTGCGAGAGTGTGGTGCCCGGAATAACCAGTAATAGTCTGATAGTGCTACTAATTTAGCACCTTTTACATTGCCTGTTCAAGGTGTTAATATTACGCCATTATGCCGCCTCGCCTTGCTGTATATAAGGTACAGTCACTGAAGGGGGGGCAGAGTGGCCTCACCTTTAAGCCAACACAGGCGGTAGTGTTAGCGCCGAAATGGTGTCTGTATAAACAGGACAGCCGGCAGGACGAGATCATGGGCAGGACAGGTGTGACGTTTTCACGACATGTTGTGAGCAACCCACTGCAGGAGATTTAAAAAGTAGCTGATAGCAGTTAGCGGCTAACTCAAAGCAAGAAGAACAGCGGCCATAAATGTCCACAAACTGGGAAAACAATGAGATTCAGGAGCTCCTTACAAGCAATGACGAGAAATGATTGTTGTTGCCATGTTCATTTCATGTCACATCACAGGCCAACGCTGCTGAGCTACATATCACACCTGTCATGCCTCTTTTGATTCCAAAATGCCGGCATGCAGTTTATAATCATACGCTAGAGCAAAACAATGCTGCTATGGTTTGGTTCTGTGTAAAAATGCAAAGGCGGCATGCAGAGGGGAGGTCATGGCGGCCCTATAGCATGATCTCTGCATAACGGGGGGTACTATGTATGAAAACATGGGAAAAAAATTAAATGCTTTTGTCACCTCTGATGAACAGTAAAGTTTTCTAAATAACAATCTCACGTTCAGTGTGGTAACGTAAACTCAAATGTTACAATATCTCTAATCGCAGAGAGCGGTGCCCCCACAGAGAACACCTGTCCTGACTATTTAAGAAGTAGCAAAGTGAATTTAACAAGCTAACATTATTTATTTGGTGCCTAAACTTAATTTTTACTGAGCAAGAAAGCTATCACATGTTGGTGGTTCCAAATGTCCATTGGTAATGTTGGAATGCCCTCTAGTGGACAGAACATATAGAGAGGCGAAATCCCTCCCCGTGGATCACCACGGCCTGCGAAGAGCTGATGTGACACAACTGAAAAGCGCTGACATCAGTGAATGCCATCTTATTTTCCGACAGGCCAATGGAAGTCAACAAGGTGAATGTCGACCAATACTGATGTGCAGTTAATAAATAGGGGCATCCCTAGTAATCTTGTTACGTAATTATAAGCACTACACAAGTATGGTAAGTGATGTCATAGCTTTCGCTCTCACTGAAGCTACCCAACTTGTGTGTTTTGAACCACGATGTGCTCACAGGAGCAGCAGGTCATGCTTCTTACTTTTGTGCGTGTAACTTAGCTAATTTACCTCGTTAGCTGGCTGGTGTTGTGTATACTGTGCAAGACGAGAGATCTAGCTCTGAGCAGTTTCTCACAAAACCAAGTAGTTGAGCCTACTATGACAAACCTCCCGTACATTTTGATTCCGAAATGGGGGGCACCGGAAGGGGAGGAACTTTGCCTCATACAACAACCACATGCTGGTAATGCATAAGCTTGTACATACGTGTGTAGGTAGATAGCAAATATTCAATAAAAGCCTCAATTTGAGCATTAAAAAAATCTGAATATAATTCCAATATTAAAAATAATGAGGAATTAATCTGGAATGGGATTATAGAGGAAGATTGACAGCTCTAGCATGCATCCTCTTATCTCAGTTTCCAATGTTATTTGGACCCTTTTTTTTAAGAACTGCCTGGTTAAACCCATCTGGTTTTATTTGTCTATTAGTTCATATTTGACTCTATTTTTTGTCTTTTTCTTATTCAAGCCCCTCTCAGACGTGCACCTCTTTACGTAAATGTGCTGCAGGTTTACGTAAAAATGTCACAATAGCAGTCCTGCTAAGTCAAACCAATAGCAACATTTGTGTTGTACTGTTAACACAAAAATAATATAAAATCCGTCTAATAAAATATTAAAATTGTGAATGAGATCTCAGATCAGTCTCTAAAAATATTTTTTCTCTTGTAGGGTGCAAAACAGGTTTAAAAGTTGACTAACTGGGGCGCCTACTAGCTCATCTGGTAGGGCAGGCACCGCATGTACAAAGGCTGTGTCCTTGCTGCAGCAGCCGCAGGTTTGATTCCAATCCATGGTCCTGTGCTGCATGTCATCCTCCTTCTCTCTCCCCCTTTCATGCTATAATTGTCCTATTAAAGGCAAAAAGCCCCCCAAAAATATCTTTAAAATACAGCTGACCAAGTGTCTCTCTCCTGATGTTTTTAAATTTGATCCCACTGCATAATTAAATAAATAAAGATCCAGGAAATCGTTTTAGATACAGCAGGGGAGCAACAGAAATTTAACGAGTGTCTGTTGTCAAATATTCGTGAAATACTGGACATTTATAAAGTAGTTTATCCAATGAATGATGAAACTGTTGAGAACCTATTAGAACTTTCACTGTTCGAAGCGCAGCACATCCCTCACACTCACAATGGTCATTAATTAAGACTTCAACAGCAAAAAATAAAATCCATCAGTGCAGCCTGAGAAAACTGCAAACACTCTGTTCCTTCATATCATTAAACTTTTCATCTCCCTGCTGTTTTCCAGCAGTGATACAGTTCCTTGTGCACCAGGTGCCAAATCTTTCTGTAAATATCCTGATAGAGATGTAAGAAACATTAACGTAAATGTCACCAAAGCTGTCACTTTAGACAGCCAGCGATGTTTTCTGTTCAGTGTCTGGAGTGAGCTTCAGACTATCTGACAGTGGTGAAAAAAGTATTCGGATCTTACTTCAGTAAAAGTCATAAAACCACTCTGGAAATGCTCCAAAAGCAAGTTCTCTACAAGTAAAGTTCTGCATTCAAACCTTACACAAGTAAAAGGAATTCTACATATGCTACAAGAAATAGATTGCGAGTCCCCATATGTTATTGTTGTTGTTACTGCAAACTCATGGTGGTTTGCTCAACGGACCGAAGGACCAGTTAATTAATTAATAACTGTTGACTTCCCTCAGTATGTTTCAGGATTAATATCACTGCTGCATTAATGTGTATGTTGCATTCTCCTGCTGTAGACGTTTAACTGTGCGTTCACACCAAACGCGATGGACGCGATGAACGCCACAAGTTTCCATTCAAAATCATTGTAAATGATGCGATGACACGTGATGTCGCTTCGGGCGACGCGTTTCAGGCGATAAGAGCAACGCGATGAATCGATGACGCGTCCATCGCCTCATCGCGTGTCAAGTTGAAAAATTTGAACTTTTCAAGCGACATGGCGTGACGCTGTGCCGCGACATCCAATCAGCGTTGATATCCAACCATTCATAAAGAAATTATAAGCAACTAACCGGAGACAGATGGACAGGCGCTCCGCAGGGATGGAGCGCCTGTAGTTGGTGTCCAGGCGGGAGATCCTCGCACCGATCCGGGCCAACAGGTCCTCAAACTGGGCCAGCGTCAGCCTGAAGTACCACTGCAAACCACCGTCATCCAGACGCAGCTCCTGCAGGAGGTGATGATATTCACCCAGCTGTGTGCGTTTCTGGAGGATATTGTGAAACCAGACACGGCGGCGTTTGGGTCCACAACAGATAAAGAGCAGCTACGGTAGTTAACTCAGCCATGGTTGACGAGAAAATAGCGGGAGGTGAAGAAAATTGCGGGAGGAGGGTTGCGTCATCGCGATTGAAGCAACGAAGCGATGATCAAAAAGGTGACATTTGTGATCAAGCGACGCGATACTCTTGTTGCGGGCGATGACATCGTGTCCATCGCGTTTGGTGTGAACGCACGGTAAGATTGTGCTCATTTTAACTCCATCATATCCTGTTGGGTAGTTTCATCTACAGCGATGCGTCATATTCTATAAGATCATCATATTTGTAGCTTGGTTGTCCTGTGGGAACCACGTATCTCGGAAAAGTCAGAAAAACAGTTTTCAGCATTGTGACGATTCATTTTCCTGCTGATCAAAGAGGGTTTTTAAAGAGATTATTTGGTTTCAGAAGGAGGAGAATATTCTCAACACATTCAGTTTATCACAAACATTCAACATCAGCACATCTGGAGATACATGGTTTTCACTGGACAGGAAGAGGATGGAAAACTGTCGTGAGATGTAGTGGAGGAGAAGTTTAAAGTTGCATAAAACAGAAATACTTAAGTAAAGTACAAGTATCTTAAATTTGTACTTGAGTACAGTACTTAGTTATATTCCACCACGGCTTCTTGGTCCTCCTTGACCCCTTATAGCTGTGCCACAAACAATCTGCTTCCTATCTTAATTTTTCTTCTTCACATTCAGTTTCACAGCTTTAGTAAAAGCATAGTGTGGGCCAGAGAGCGGCTCCAGAGTAATATTTACAGTAAGAGAGTTTGTTCTTCACTGCCAGCAGCTGGATGGAGCTGTTTTACTGCAGAAGAATTATAGGCATCACTTAAAACTTCAAACGATAAATCAGGCAGAAATTAACAGCAGTGTAAGAGAGCCAGCGCTGTGATGAGCAGCTGCTTCAAACACGTGCACTCAAACAGCTCTCCAGACTGCAGTTAAGGCTGGTTATCACTGATGAGACTGCCAAGTTTCAATTCAGCTCTACGATGAGGCGACAGGAGATGCAAGGCACAGCAAAATAAATGATCACAAAATACAGAAAGCAAAGAACAAATGTAAGAACAAGTAGAATCAAAGCTCTGCTTAGTCTGGAGGAAATTACTCGTTCTTAACCCGACGACGCCACATGCAATAAATTGTATTTATTTTATAATATGCAGTAAATGAGGCATGAAATATGTGGGAAACAAGAATAACCGCCTTCCAATAGATCCTTTTTTGGCCGACGTCACAATGAAGTAACACTGGCGGTCCCGGAGAGTGAGTGACCTGACATGGTGCGTTGGTAAATTCAGTCTGACGCTCTACACTAAAATGAGAGCCCTGTTGGTGGAAGAAACGCAGCATTATATTTCTACATGAATGAACCAACGGTTAAGTTAATCACACATTCACTCCGCTCGGCGCTCTGCTGCTCCGTCTCCACAGACAGAGTGTCCAGAGTGCGCTCTGCCACTCTGAGAGTGCGCTGCTCTGGATAACCCAACGCTACATTCAGACAGCGCTCCCAATTTATCAACGCTCCAGTTTGTGTCAGAGTGCGCTCCCACACTCACAATGAGTGTTTCTGAACGCACCACTCACATCATCTTCCTCCATCGTCTAAAACAAGACATTTTTTTGCCTCTAGCTAAGCCCCTCCCACCCAAAACTCATACTGTTTACTAACAGTAAAGGGTCTATTGTACGCCTCCATGAAGCAGTCAAGTTACACTTTCAGTCTCCATCCATGTCAGTGAAAACATGGATGCTTCACACACAGAAGATCTATACAATCAGCAGTTTCAATATTAGAGTCACCAATTCAGTATCTGACCAAATGTCTCCCCTTCTGTTCCTGAGATATGACGTTACAACATGATGATGTCACAGTCAAGCTGACCTTTGACCTTCTGGATATATATAATGTCATCAATTCATCATTTGATCCTGTTAGACATTTGTGTGAAGTTATTACCGTAGTACTTATGGCTAAGGACATGTTTTATGGCTAAGGACATGTTTTGTGGGGTCACAGTGACCTTTGACCTTTGATTTTTGACCACCAGATTCTAGTCAGTTTATTCTTGAGCCCAGGTAGACGCTTGTGCCAAAGTTGAGGAAACTCCTTCAAGGTGTTCTTGATATATCTTATTTACAAGAATGGGATGTGAATACCGTAAAAATTCAAATAAACACTCAGTCCCTTTCACCAGCCCGGTGTGGCTTCATGTTTTAACAAATAAAGACCTGTCTCAGTTAGAGGCCTGGTCTGGTTGCTAAGCAGGTAATTTTTATAGAAGTTCTTGGATGTATAAAACCTGGTTGTTGGCTACCCACTTGAGCTAATATTGGTTAGCTGCTTCCATAGTGCATACAGATATAACCATGAGCACCAAAGAAGATCAATTAATTCATTCATTAGTTATTCATTCAGATTTACCAGCGTGGTATACAAGGCAGACCAAAATAAAGTGGTGACTCCCTCCCACCTTTGAAGCTGTCATTAAGTCAGAATATGTGTCCATTCCCCGATTACCTGGCAAGTTATTCATATTCCTTTAGTCTGTACAGGTCCACTGTTCAGAAGAATCAATGGTGTTTTTCATACAAATTAATCTAAGTGAGTTTTGTTTTAACAGGAGGTAATCCTCACTGTCTGTCAGAGCTAGATCAAATTAATGATTCATAATATTTGAAATCAAATTTTTATACAAGTAAAATTTATACTAAGTTAAAAGAACAGTTTGGTCGTATTTCCTGATCTTTGCTGAGCAACAGTTTTGTATGAAAGGAATGAAAGGCCTGTTCCAATATGACCCTGTTGGGTTCAGTGATTAAAGCAAATAATAGCCCGGGCTACTAATTGAAGTTACATGGTATGTACATACATACAGACGCCTGTGTCTGTTTATGTATCTAATGTGAAGTGTAAGTTGAGCCTTTACAGGAACCATCAATCTGAGAAAAGCTGCAGCTTTAGAAAATATCCTCAGTTGGAAAATTCTCTCTTGAGACGTCTGTTCCCACCAAACCTTTTTCATTAATCTGCCAATACAAAGCAGTCCTCCCCGAGAAGCAGAATCACATCAAGAAACATGTTTACTGTCTGAGACGTTATCTTCTATGAAGGGCACAAATAGAATCTATAATTTAAACAGCTGAAAGCCGGAAAAATAACGAACCATATGTCTGGTCACAAGAGGGTTTGGAGCATGATTTTACTTTCTGCTAACCGATGTAGGATACAAACAGACCTGTTTAGCAAAAAGGCAACTCAGGAAATCGTTATCAGTGATGTTTATAAGTCAATACAGATCAATTACGACAGAGTGAGAGGTGCAGTTGGTTAAAAAATGCACCGCTTTGAAAAAATGTAGACAATTACCAGGTTGGAAACATGGTAAATGTCCGCAGTGTGCAAAAAGTGCTTATCAGGATTATTGTGAAAAAGACAAAGGACATGGTACCTACAGGAACACACACCCACACGCATACAGGAACACACACCCACACGCATACAGGAACACACACACAGCTCACGTCTGAGCTGGGCGGGTATGGAGGGCTTGGCCTGAATGACGGTGCTTTGTTCATCCATCCGGCCCTTCTGCCTGTAAATGCAATCCAATCCAATCAACTCTGGGGGCCAGGGACAACACACACACACACACACACACACACACACACACACACACACAATACACAAAAAACAGCAGAGTCCCAAAGGGGCAGATGCTCCAGAGGTCTGACAAGGCAATCACAAGACCTTATCCATCACGACTGACAGAAGAAGAGGAGGAGAGGAGAAAGAGGAGGAGGGGAGGGGGATATGAGAGGTGAGGGTGCGATTGATAGGGGTAGTGGCTGCAATAAAAGAGGCGCAGGAGGAGTGACGGGGATAAGGACAGCAGAGGGATGAAGGGCTGGGACTGAGGCTGTGAGGTGCAGCAGCAGTAGAGATGCACAGTATGCGTCCACACCGGCCTCCTGCCGAGGTTTAAGGTGGATGCAGCTGCAGCAAGAGATTGCAGCCCAGGAAAAATGTCTTTATCTTGAAAATGTTCCTGTACCAAGGTCACAATGGCTGTACACACACATACCCAGCAGGGGGGAGATTACTTATATGTGACATTTGCTTTGGTATACAAATGCCAAGTTACAGACAGAAAGACAGAGAGCGGAGGAGACAGAGACAGACACAAACTCTTATAAATATCATGTGGAAACCAGGATCATCCATCACATCCTAAAGGGCGGGAAAAGGGGGGACAGAGCAAAGCAAAGAACAACAAACACACAAACATGAGAGGAACTAAAGGATAAGAACTGTACTTTTTACCTACGCTAGCAATGTCGATGTGTGGATCCATCACTTTGGTCCAGACTGAAGAATCTCAACAACTGTTGTGTACAGATATTCATGGTTTCCAAGGATGAATCCTACATTACGGATTCCTCAACTTTTCCTCTTCTTTGTCGGTGTAAGATTGATGTAGAGTGCCCCAGGAATGAGTCCTAAAACTGGGATTAAGTTAGCATTTTACCACTATGGTTCCCTTGTCTCAAAGTCAATGTGTCACTAAATACCACACTCCAACCCGGTCTCATTCCGAAGTCATCAAATACCTGCGCTTGGGCAGTGATTTCCGACGTCAGACACCAACGAAAAAAGCCGTCCTCTCATGTTGGCATGATATACAGCCAGTCGGCGTTATTGTGTAACAGCACCTGGTATCATCAGGGGGAAACCCTGCCAGAAAACAAGGTAAAGCCCAGCATACACTGTACGATTTTTGACCAGATTTGCAGTGTACAGGGGTGGGCGAGGGCTGATGATCTGTTCCAGAACCGTGGTCGGACGGTCGGATGAATTTCTGACATGTCAGAAATTTTGGTCGGCCGGCACAGACATTCACACAGTTGAAGCAGAGCCACAAGCTGATTCGCCACCGTCTGTGCAATTATCCCTCACTGCGCCTGCACGAAGACATAGATCACCATGGCAACGCGTCGGTGGAGTGTAAATATGGAGGCCAGGTTGGTTGAGCTGTGGCAACAGTGAGTGCCTGTTCGACGTTTCTTCTTCCATCTACCACGACCGCTATCAACGAGAGGAACGCTGGCAGGAGATAGCCAATATTCTTCAGCTGCCTGGTAAGTTTTTTCTGCTCTCATTTTCAAGCAAGCGCAACAAACATACAAGCTAGTGCTCTAGACGAGGTACAACACACACACACACACACACACACACACACACAGGATGCACCCGGCTGTAGCCGGCTTACCTCAAACTCTCGTTGTAAAATGGACAAACCATACTGTCCACGTCTCTCAAGCCATCTACGAGTCCATATGCGCCGATGCCTCTTCTTTTTGGACGTTTCGGCACACAGTATAGCGCAAATCATCAAAGCAAACCGCTTGTCCTGCTTCGCTGGCAACGTCAGCACTTCCGGAACAAATCGGAGCTTTCAAATGTATCTTTATTAACAGCTGTCAACGGGCAGGACAGTCAGCAGGGGCCGACGAGCCGTTTTCACCCGTACAGTGTGAGCTCTCTGATCGTGCTTGATGATCAGAACGTACAGTGTGAGCACATAAATCGTGAGCTTTAGCCGCACATCGCAGACGATTCACTCGTACAGTGTGAGCTGGTATTAACAACGAGATTTTAAAAATCGTACAGTGTATGCTGGGCTTAAGTTAGTAAAAAGTCCAGATAGAGTGGGAGGACGAGGTGGTGTTTACGTCCAACTACCACCAACTTTCACCCGGAAGGCCGGTGTTCACTTCCCGTATGAATGTAAAGGCAAACCCTGTTATTCATTTCAAAACCTAACTACATGCTTTTGTTGCCTAAACCCAACCACGTGCATGTGTTGGCTAAATGTGCCAATCTGTATATTTCAGCTGGTGGAGAGCAGCTGCAGTGCCTGGCTCTAAAAACTGTGGGCACCCTGCTCTCACGAGATTATAGCTGTCCATTTTTGTATGACGTCAAAGCAAGTCGGGATGAAGTTGGACACAAAACTAACCCACATGGATTGTGCGGTGATCGCTGGTGATCGAATCTGCGCAGGCCTGGCCAAATCAAAGGCGTCTGTGCAGTGTTTGTAGTCTTTGCCTCCAGTTGCCTATCCTCCATCTGGACAGCACACTGATGCGTGATGTCACATGCAAAGAGGCTATTAAAAAAAATAAGAGCTAACTGCGAAGTAGCAACAGTTAGCATGCTGATGGGCTACTCTAAGATGTCCTGGTCCTTCAGAATTAGAGAGGGTGTTTGACACACAAGCTGGAGGCATGTCTGTTCTGATGCAGTCAGGAGTTCATACAGCTGACCTCAGGTCAGACTGAAGGGTCCACAGGGGAATGAGAAGGACACAGAGATAATAAAGACAGAAGGAAGGAGATGGGCTGTATGGATAGATACTGGAGATGAACAGATAAATGGATAGATTGATAATTAATTCAGAAGGTGGGAAGCAGAATGTGTCATTAGCGGGAGAATTAAACAGCCTTATAGAGACAATGAAAAAAGAATATGAAATGGGATTTTTTTATGGTTAATCCTGAGAGACAGAGGAGGAAGAGGAGATAACACAATCTGACAGAAAGCGAAAAATGTCAGCAGGAAGAGAGCAGGAGAAGCACTGAGCTGTCTGGATTAAGTCAGGTTGGATATTTGGTCCCTTGAACCAGCATTTCCTCCTCTAAGCCACCATCTGCCAGCATGAAGCCGTGGCCTCAGGCGATTTGTAACCCCATGACAAAGGCTGTGGAGACTGCAGGAGTCGGACTGTGAGTGTGGGGATGTGACCGCCTCAGACATCCAACCTAACCTCAACCTCAGTAAGAAGCTGTGCACACTGTGTCTATGTCTCGGATCATCTTCAATACAGATTACTGCCTTAAAATGAGACTTAACAACAAAAAAGTGAAGCCAACACAGAAGTTCCAAAAACTGCAGTTCCTCTAATGACCACTTGAGGCTGGCTCCAAGAGTGAGTCAGTCCCCACAGACCTCCATGTTAAACTGTAGAAATAAACATGTTTACAGCCTGGTACAAAAACAGTTTGGGTCTTAACAGCTAATTTAAACATTCATGACGACTGTACGGGGGCTGAATTTATATTTAACTCAACTGTTATATTTTATCAAGGCTTAATGTTACACATAATCAAGGGTGGGCCGCTTTGAGTGACAGGCTGTCTGACGATAGTGTCCCTGGCTCCTCAGTCAAGCGCCAGCCTCTCGCCCATATATGGTCACTTCTGGCTTCAAACAGGAGTCCACAAACCAGCGGGTGACATCACATTAGCTATGTCCATGATTTATACAGTCTATGTTTAAGATGCATTCCACATAATCCAGTTCGATTCAAGCCGATGACCTCTGTGGCATGTCACCTCCTCCTTTCTCCATTTTCTATAACTATCAAAAGCCCCTTTTACACCGCCTCATCAAGGCGGGAATTTCAAACCATTATGCCACCTCATCGTTTCGTATCAAAGGTACAACCGCAAAATGAGTTGCCAGCATTGGAGGTAGTAACAGCACCAAAATGGCTTCTGTCTACGGGCTCAGATACACCAAACCAACATCATAGAACTAGCAGCAATGAGAGCCCCCTGGTGCGTCGCCTCATATTTCCATGTCTTGACCAAAAAGTCGCACATGAACGCACCAAACTGACAGCAACTAAGCACATATATTCTGCACATACCCCTCCATACCAGCAAACAGCAGTCATCTGTAATCGACATCCAAAAAGGGAAACCAGAAAACCGTCTTGACACTAGGTAGCCAGTTAGCACATTAACAACACAGTCAGAGTGTATTTACTGTGCACCAGTATATAATAACACAAACCATCAGGAAACATTTCAGCTAAAGAGCTCAACGAACAAAGAAAAATAAACTGACTTTATGGAACAAGTTTGTTTCGACC
This sequence comes from Epinephelus fuscoguttatus, assembly GCF_011397635.1. NCBI lineage: Eukaryota > Metazoa > Chordata > Actinopteri > Perciformes > Serranidae > Epinephelus > Epinephelus fuscoguttatus. Next base: position 1,404,518 of record NC_064752.1, on the reverse strand, counting down.
TCACTCCCTCTGGACGTTGACTCTTTGTTTACTTTCCTCACTTCAGTTTCTCTTCTTGTGCGCTGAGCTGAACTACCAATCAGAGTGATTTCATTTGCTGACGGACTTCACTGTGCCAATGCCGATTCAACATGCTAAATTGGTGGAAAAAAAACATACAACTAGGGCCAATGAAGGGGCAATGGTGTGGTGCAGGCCGCATCAATAAGGGCAGAGGACGCTCACCAATGGCCAAACTTTGACCAACAGCCAACCGTCAGCTTGGTGTGTCAGGACCTTCAGGGACTGACAGCAGGACAGGCTCATGAGCAACATGAGTGTGACGTCTTGACAATGTGTTACACGTGTGACCCACCGTGGGAAATGTAAAAGAGTAGCTGATAGCAGTTAGCAGCTAGCACAAAAGAGAACAGCAGCCGAAAATTTCCACAAAAATCCTACCCTCCGAGCAGAGGACGAGATCAGCTGCCATATAACAGGGAAGGTAAACGATTGTTATTGACACGCTATGCTTTTGTTATTGTTTATAAAGCGCTGCCAACATGTATGTTTAATGTCACACTAGAGGCCGATGCTGTTGTGTTACATGTCACTCCTGTCAAGCCCTTGGTTCTGCAATGCTGGTATACATAAGCAATGACAAGGATATAATGACAGAATCAATTTAACAATGAGCAGATCAGTGCTGGCAAAAGAAGACCAAATAAATCTTTTCTACTGAGACTTTTTTGGTATTGAGACAAAACACTGACGAAAGCTCTTTCCATCCCCCCTCCCAACTTTTATATTACCAAACTAAAAATGGAAGCAGTACAACCTGTAACAGTTTTACAAACTCAATCAGTGCGATGTGAAAAGGTTTAGCTTTACAAACCCGAACATTTGAATCAACTTGGCTGCTGCTGATACCAGCTCTCGTACATACTTGTTGCCCTCAACACTTCCTGTACATACATGTTTCAAACCGCAGCCTTTTACTAAAAATATACCAAAGAGACTGTGTGAAGTCTGCGGGGCTCATCAGATTCACTCTGAGTCAGACACTTAGTGCTTGTTAGTGTTAGACTGGATATTATATCTGCTGTGGCTGACAGTCAGACCACCTTTAATGACTGTTACTTTTGATAATTGTTTTGCTTCCTTTCTTCTGATTCTGTCATTCTTCAACATAAACAATAATAAATAATACGCACATAGCATCAACACAATTATCTCAGTAAGTAAAACATAGTTTCAAATGTTATAAGCTTTATGCAGCCTACAGGTTCATATTTTAAAGGGTAATGAAGTATACATTGCTTCAGCTGGATACCTGCACATTATGTTAGTGTGCCCTGCACTCTTGTGGCCTGAACAGTGAACAACACTTCATACTGTGAATGCCTAAAAACTTTGAAGTTCAGTACATGAAGAGGTCTGTAGCCGGGAATACAAGGGAGGATTGTGCAGCTTTTGCAGCAACTAAACGTGCACAAATTAGACAAAAAGAAAACGTGTAATTCTCAAATCACCCACAAAGAGGGAAATGCACCCCTTGACTGCACTGCCAAGCTGTAATATTTGCATGTAGTTAAAAGTAAAATCCACACATTTGGTACAACATTGGCTCCACGCAATGCAAATGAGCCTCTTTACCAAACATTCTAATTCACAAGTATCAGCACTAATTGGGGTGTAAAACAAAGTCAATACACTTGAGTATTGAAATACAATTATTATATTTGAGCTGCATTTTTTCTGATACTTTAGATACAGTGGGAACACTTTCTGGGGGCGGCACGGTGGTGTGGTGGTTAGCACTCTCGCCTCACAGCAAGAGGGTTGCCGGTTCAATCCCGGGTGTGGGAGCCCTTCTGTGCGGAGTTTGCATGTTCTCCCCGTGTCAGCGTGGGTTCTCTCCGGGCACTCCGGTTTCCTCCCACAGTCCAAAGACATGCAGCTTGGGGACTAGGTTAATTGATAACTCTAAATTGTCCGTAGGTGTGAATGTGAGCGTGAATGGTTGTTTGTCTCTATGTGTCAGCCCTGTGATAGTCTGGCGACCTGTCCAGGGTGAACCCTGCCTCTCGCCCGATGTCAGCTGGGATAGGCTCCAGCCCCCCCGCGACCCTCAAGAGGATGAAGCGGTTAGATGAAGATGAACACTTTCTGTCATTGTTGTAATTATTGAAATTTGTAGTTTTATTTTTGTAAATTCATTTTTTTTAATCATTATTTTTGAAGTTTTCTTTTTGTGTTTTGTTCCTTCTCGCCTTGGATTTTAAATTATATATATATCTCTATTACATTATGATGTAATGTTTGCTTGTGTGGGCCCCAGGAAGAGTAGTTGCTACCTTGGTAGGGACTGATGGTGATCCAAATAAATAAATTAATAGATACATGTTTTGTGATGTCGTTCAGTTCTTAAAAAACACTATCAATTTTTAATTAATTTTTTTTTTTGTTCACCCAAAGGACCCTGAAAGCACTTTTTTTTTTTAGCTCTTTTTTATTTTCTTTTTCTTTTCCTTTTCTTTTCTTTTTTATTTCTGTTTTACTGATACACGCAAATGTTGATTCGTGTACTCTGATTGAACAGTAGTGTTATGTTGGATACTACAGGGACTGTGATAAATACAAATTCAGATTCCACTGTTCTGTCTGTTCAGTACAATTTGTTTTATACACATGGTGGTGCATCTCTTTATACTATGACAGTTTCCTGAAATTAGGTTTTAAAAAATAGCAACATATCTCTTTGCTTGCATCATCGTAATCTCACAATATATTGAATCGTATCCCCTGTATCGTGACTGCCAGATTCATGCCAGTACACAGCCCCAGTGCTGTTGGTCACACACAGTTACAGTGGAATTATTAGTGTCTTCAGATAGTTGGTTGTAACTGAAATCATGCCATTTGCTTTTACAGTGTGAGAGTGTGTGTTTGAAAACACTAACAGCACTGACAGACTGGAATACTCAAATCCCAAATACAGTTTCTCTGAGGAAGAAAGCGTCTGCACGTCGTCAATCAGGACCTGTAGCTAACTGTTTTCTTTTTGTCTCGGTCATTGTTCTGCCTGCTGTGTACTTGGTGCAAAGGTGCAAAGGCAACATTTATGCTTTGTCACATGGATAATTGCAATCAGACGCAGAAACAAAAGAGGCAAAGTGTCATGTCTCCAGCAGTGTGTGACAGGTTTAAGGGCTGATTTACGAGCACACACTTACTGATCATCATCTGAAAAGCTCAACATCTCTCTATTTATGCTCTCAACAAATAACTAATGTGAGCCAACTAGGATTTGTCCCCAGGTTCATTGTAAACTCTGACTTATCCATGTGACTGTTAAGAAGCAGAAACATAACTTGTTTCTTCATGTGCAACATGTTAGTCTGGAGGTTTAAACTGGTGTCCTCTCACAGAGTTGGTGATTCAAACTAAACTTTCATCTCTGTCAGAGAAAACTGATCTGAGTTCAGACTGTTTACTTACAGCACAGCTACACTCACAGATAACTGAGCCTCCTACCTGCCTGTCAAACACCATCAACCCACGGGTCCATGTCATTGGTTCGACATCCCATTAGTCCGACTGTCCGCGGTGCTGAACGGCTTGCGGCGGGCGTATGGTGCGCCGCGACCGGCTTGAGGCAGAGCAGGCTCACAGCTTATGTGTTTTCACTTTCTTTTTCATTTTAACCCACACCATGATCTTTTCCTGACCCTAACCAAGTGGTTTTTGTGCCTAAACCTAACCAGACCTTAACCACAGGGCATCATGATGATTTCAGAACAACAGGACTTCGGAACAATGAGTTTAATATGGTCGGAACAATGGGCTGTCGAACCAATGCGCAGTTCCCCAACCCACAAACCTTCTCCAGTCCGGACTGAGTGGAGTCCTGCGAGGTGAAGCTGTGAAGTCCGCCGGCCACTTGTTCTGCTGCCGTTCAGCAGCTAACAAGTGGAGCTAACTGCTAACAGCCACCACTGCAACTAACAAACTCCACAAAGCCATTCACCATCCACAGTCAGACACACACAGCTGCTGAATTACAGCTCACAACTTGCACCAATGGCTGACGTTGCTCCAGGTGTGTGTTTGCAGGCTAACAAAACATCTTGGCACTGAATATTTATGGCAGTTTACAGCCTGTCGGCACTCTGATCGCTAACATTGTCCCATCTTGTCTCCGAAACCTAAACGTACATTTTGTCATATTTTTTATTATCAAGATCTATTTTCAGCTCATCAGTGCCTTGTCTTAGTCATGGAAAAAAAGGCCATCAACAAATATTTTTCACCATAGTTTTCATTAACAAAATGAATACAGGACAAGGCAGATAGCACTTGCAAGCAATGCACATTTCATGGTGCTGTCGGCGGCCACAGTCTTTTGTGAGTTTGCCCGTCAGAGTTTCCTGCACTTTCCTTTTCTTGCTGACCATCTCAAATTCTTCAGTAACATGGGAGTAAAAGGATGGACGACAAATGGATAACTAAGATGTGTGTTCTTCTGTCAGGAGGGGAAAACCAGTGGCGTAGCGGAGGGTATACACAGGTATATGCTGGCCATTTACACTGTACCTGCCTATCAGACAAAAAGCCATCGGAATATAAAGGAGAGTATACCCACCTCCTCCTCAGTGATCTACCCATCTACCTACTATTACACCTATCTCATCAATGACCGTTACACCACTGGGGAAAGGATCATCATGAACAGATATATGAAACTGAAAAGAAGCACTAACGCTGAAAAGGTGAGAATGAATACATGACTTTATTTATCACAGTGTGTGAGCATAATTCTTATTAACACAGTATTGTCACACTGCATTAACGTTATGAAAAGATTTTCTGGTCCCATCACTGGCCTCACGCTGAGGTAATGACTATATGGGTGCATTCTTTTGGACCGATGACTCTGTGAATCCAATGAAAGATTTACAGCACTCTTAATAGGCAACGGTAAATTTTATTCATGGGGGAAATGGCCTGGAAAAGCTCAAACATTTATTATGTCTGATATAATGACTCATTATGGAGAGCAGTGTGGTTGTGCCGGCCCTGTGAACCTCTCATCATGTGTTAATATAATAGTTGACCCTGTTTTTTATTACTCTGTTCTCTCTCTGAACATCTGCACATTTCTCCTCTCAACAGTTCATGTTTACAGACGTACAGAGCATCACAGGTGCATTCTGGGCCTCGTTAGAGCAGAAGTGAACCCACTGGGTCTGAACTGTACCTTGGAAGGTGTAAAACGTTTTGTAGCTGGAGCTGTGCAGCGCCCTTTACGCTCAATACGCATTTCTGCCGTTCTTCTGGTGTGTTTATTCTAAAGCCCAGCTCAGACCAAAGATTCATGATGAGACGAAACTGTTTTAGAACGTTGCAGAGAAAAGTGTCAGCGGTGTGAACTGGCCGGTCTGAGCTGGACTCAAGCTGGCTGATGGTGTCACCTGACACTCAGCTGGTCAAATGGCCGGCGGCTGGTTTTAAAGCACGTCACCTGTTTCAACAGCCAATCAGCTTGTAGTGAAGTCCGCTGGTCAAGTCAAAATGACCACAGACGGCGTGCTGGCTTGATGCAGCAGGTGCTCTGTCCCCACAGAGCCCTCTGTTTCTGTCCTCACGGTGTGCCGGTGTCAGACGGTGGGTCGCTGCTGCTGCTGGCTGTATGTGCTTAAGCCCCGCCCACACACACATTCTCACTGACTGATGAATTGGCGCTGGTTATTTATATTATTGTGGCGTATTGATTATGAATACAGTCCATCTGATGCTGGTTTTGTTTCATCACTGGAGCCAGTATCTCACTATCACTATCCTCATTCAGATTTTAAGAAGCTACAAATTATATTCAGCCACAAAATAAGTCTGAAAAGCTGCAAATCAGAACGAAGTACAGAGAGTCGTTGACTAGAGATGATACGCCGTCTCATGGTGGTCACTTCCTGTCGACGTTACAGATCAGAAGCACAGAGAGTTGTTGGCTAGAGATGATACGCCGTCTCATGGCGGTCACTTCCTGTCGACGTTACAGATCAGAAGCACAGAGAGTTGTTGACTAGAGATGATACGCCGTCTCATGGCGGTCACTTCCTGTCGACGCTACAGATCAGAAGCACAGACAGTCGTTGACTAGAGATGATACGCCGTCTCATGGCGGTCACTTCCTGTCGACGTTACAGACCAGAAGCACAGAGAGTTGTTGACTAGAGATGATACGCCGTCTCATGGCGGTCACTTCCTGTCGACGTTACAGACCAGAAGCACAGAGAGTCGTTGACTAGAGATGATACGCCGTCTCATGGTGGTCACTTCCTGTCGACGTTACAGATCAGAAGCACAGAGAGTGGTTGACTAGAGATGATACGCCGTCTCATGGCGGTCACTTCCTGTCGACGTTACAGATCAGAAGCACAGAGAGTTGTTGACTAGAGATGATACGCCGTCTCATGGCGGTCACTTCCTGTCGACGTTACAGATCAGAAGCACAGACAGTCGTTGACTAGAGATGATACGCCGTCTCATGGCGGTCACTTCCTGTCGACGTTACAGACCAGAAGCACAGAGAGTTGTTGACTAGAGATGATACGCCGTCTCATGGCGGTCACTTCCTGTCAACGTTACAGATCAGAAGCACAGAGAGTTGTTGACTAGAGATGATACGCCGTCTCATGGCGGTCACTTCCTGTCGACGCTACAGATCAGAAGCACAGACAGTCGTTGACTAGAGATGATACGCCGTCTCATGGCGGTCACTTCCTGTCGACGTTACAGATCAGAAGCACAGAGAGTTGTTGACTAGAGATGATACGCCGTCTCATCTAGTTGCATTGGTGTGAACTGGCAGGTTTTTTGTCCGTAGGTGTGAATGTGAGTGTGAATGGTTGTCTGTCTCTATGTGTCAGTCCTGTGATAGTCTGGTGACCTGTCCAGGGTGAACCCTGCCTCTCGTCCAATGTCAGCTGGGATAGGCTGAATAAATGAATGAATAAAATATATCAGTAAAGCTTTTAACGTTAGCTTTTTACTTCTGGTGATTGCATTTAGGCTTCCAAAATCATAAAGTGGGTTTTATTTGTGAAGGTTATCTTGCCTAACAAAACACGTAAGTATCATAAATGTTTGTTTGCCACAGAGCCTTTTTCTGCAAAAATCCAATGACTAACTCAAATAGGCTTTGTGACGCAGTAACCAGGGTGACTAACTTGCGTGTTGGCCTACAGAAAAACATCATCCCTGGAGGACTCTAAAGGTGAAAATTGCTCTGGCTGTATTTCCTGAAACCAATCACAGTCATCTTGGGTGGCACTAAGCCCAGGATGCAGCAGTGGTGCTCTTACAAAATAGCGTCAAGGTGAGGGGGAACATTTGCACATGAGGAGGCGAGCACTGTCGTTAAAATGGCTCTCAAAAAGAAAACACCACAAAAACCATTAACAGACGTGCGTCAACTGTGTGATTCAACTAAATAAATGAGGCTGTTGTCTTTTTCAGAACGACAGAAAAACAGACGAGTTTGTGAATGTTTACAGTCACAGGATTCTTTTGTCTTTTTCTGTCTGGAGTCAACGACCCATTGTTTTTAAAATTACTAATTTCAATGCAATAATATCCATGAACCTTTTCTTTAACAGTGTCTCGTACACTTTCCCCTCTTCCTCCTCCTCCTCCTCCTCCTCCTGCTCCTCCTCCTGCAGACAGCAGTGACATTTAACCACCATTCATCAACAGCTCAACGTATCTCTCTCTAGGCTGGTTAGAAATCTCTTGTATTGTTCTGGCTGTACACCATGCTGCGAGCAAGCGGGGGCCAACTCCTACTCCTTCCTGCTCCTCCTCCTCCTCCTCTCCTGCTCCTCTATGTCTTCTCCTAATTGTGTGTTCCTCCATTTGGTTTACCTCACCATCTTCTTTTCTTTCTCTGTAACTACCACTGTGCTGCAGCTTCGATCACCATGCTCTGAGTGTCTCCTGCTATCTCCTCTTGGAGTGTTTTTTACTTCTGCACCTTTTCCTTCTCCTCCTCCTCCTCCTCTGAGCTCCTCCCGAGAGCTGGAGACAGCTGCGATATTTGACCATCACCCATCAGCAGCTCCATCCTTTCTTCTCCAGCTAGCTGAGAAATCTGTTGTGTTGTTTAGCCTTCATGCCACGCTGTGAGCAGTCAGTCTCATGCTCCCACTTCTTCCTCCTCCCCTGTAATCACAGTGCTCCTCATCCTCCTCATTCCAAAATAATCCCGTCTCTCCTTTTCTCCTCAGATTTTTACCACCTCCACCACCCATTCAATAATCATCCTCCTTCTCTGAGGTCCTTCCTTTGCTCAGATGCCATCCTCCTGCCTCCCTTGCCCCAAAATATTTCCACCACTGTATCATCTCACCCTCCTTCTCCCGCCTCTCCTCTCCTACCAATTCTTCTTCCTCCGTCCAAAATAATCTTTTATTTCCTGATTAATTTCTTCACCTATTTTTTCTTTTCATCTTCCCAGCTGCCCAGTGCACAGCTAGTGTAGCCAGTCTAATAATTAGATAACTCTACATTGACTTAATAAAAGGCAGCATCACAGAACACACATTTTATTCTTGATAAACTGGTCTGCACTTAATTTTACTCGTGTCCTTTAAAGGTGGAAACTTTTGGGGCATCTTTTTAAAGAATTAATGATGCATGTTTTTTATAGCATTAAACATACAATATGTAAAAGAGACCAGGAGAAACCGGCTTAACTAAGAGATTAAGTTTCGAGATATAGGATGTACTTGGGCAACCCAATCACCAGGTTCCTGGCTTCATGTCACGCCAGCGTGGAGGCGTGAACCGTCTGACACTAGGGGTGGGAATCTCTTGGTACGTCAACATTTGATTACGATTACAATTCAGGGGGCTACAATTCCATGATAAAACAATTAGTGATGCATCCAATAAAACAACTTTGGTTTCTAAACACGATTTTTTGTTATCATTCATAATGACCCATCATTAAAAAAGTAAAGTAATATTACCTTTGAAAAGAGTAACGAGTACTGAGTAATGTATTACATTTTTAGAGTAACAAGCCCAACACTGTGATAAAGTGTGCAGTCACAGTGACGTAAGATTCAGTGGCACGCATCACACGTTAAAGCAGTCCTACCCGCTTTCTTCAGGGACCCCATGACGTTAGCTTTAGCCTCATGGTGGCCAGTTTAAAAACATTGAGACGGGATGTTGTACCTCGGCTTCAGTCAGTAACTGAACAGGGAAGCAAATCCTTTGCAATGAAAATTGCAATTGACCTATGGCTAAGCCCCGCCCTCAAACACGATGAGCCAATCACAGTGCGTATAGCCATCCCCATACACTGGGACATTCTCTGCCTGGACGTCCATTGAAATGCATTACAGAAAGTCAGTTTGTTGGGTTTTATGAGCTTTTTCTGAGATTTGAAGTTTAAAAATGGTCAAACGGTGTGCATGGGGTACATGCAACTCTGACACAAGGTATCCTGAGAGGCTGGGCGACCAGGTGTATTTTTACACTTTAAACCACATCTCAAGCGAGAAAAGTGTCTCCTTTGGATAAAGTTGTGTGGTAACGTTAGACCACAACATCAACTCAACGTGAATAAGATTAACAATGATGTCTACATCTGTTCTAAGGTAAGTCAACATTGTGTTTGAGGCAACATATTGTCACTTTGCTGGAAAGAAATATAAAGTTATCTTTAACATCTCTAGCTAACGTTAGCTAAAGTTAGCCTAACGTTAGCTCCTAGCTGCGTTGTTCATCATGTCACCTTGTTTGCTGGGAGTTCATTAGCCTATTTTGTTCTAGTTTTGTACTTTGGTGATGGTACATCATTGTTAGCTGTTGTCCAAAGGGCTCTAGTTAAGCTAACGTTAACTTCTGGAGCTTAGCTTCATTAACTTATCTGTAATGGCAGAGATAACAAAGGTTGGCAAACGTTATGCTGAATGATTCAGTGTAAATACTGTAGCACCAAACTAACGGAGAGACACTCTTGGTAAAGATGGTAAAAAGGCCGTTATCCTTTTCTCATATTCTGAGCCAAAAACCTTAACTTCAGTGGCACTTTAACTTGTTGTCTTTGATGGTGACGGCAACCAGATGCGGTTCACAAGCGTACACTGTGACCTGTAAATTTTGGCTTGTAATTTAAGCTTTTCATCGACCTTCTCAACAATAAAATGATGAATATATCCCTCCAATGCGTAGTTTAGGCCCTTTTGGTTACTTCTCAATGACATCTGATCGTTATGTCTTCAGAAATCATCAGTTGCCTCCTGTGAAATGCCGTGTACTGTGACACCTGCCATAGCGCCGGGCACTGAATGTTGATAGTTTGTCTGAGTGAGTGGAGGGGGCGTGGCTTAGCCATAGGTCAATTGAGGTGGTGATCTGCTCCGTCCTCTCCGAGTTGGGTGTTAACTTTGAAAGTGCATGTTGCATCATTCTCTGGTTAGCAGGGTCCACAGTCGGCTGCTGTTCGTCCAACTGTGGGTGGAAACGTGAAAGGTGGTGTTTCATGTTGGTAGTGTTCCAAAAAATATTATATTTTAGTCAAGCACACCTTGCACACTCTTGTCCAACTCCCTTTTCCTTCCGACTTCGCAACAGCCAAAATGCTTCCATACAGGTGCTTTTAAGCCGGAGGTGCTGGTGAATCGTGTCCCTCTTCAGTTGCTCAGCCATGCTCTCATGTTGGTAGTCTAGTTTAGAATGTAACACGTCGCACGTGGATAGTACGCGTCTGTAAGGAACATACAGACGTCAGAGGCACATACTTCACATATGTTGCGTGCCTCTTGTGCATGCGCTTGCAGAAGTCTGCCATATTACCTTCGGCTCAGGACTGCTAATCAGAATGTTGAAAAATAAGTTTTAAATTTCCGATTATTGACTAATCTGGATCGAGACATAATCGTTCGAGAGAGAGTTGCGATGCATCTAAGAATCAAGTTTTTCTCCCACCCATATTTGACACACAGCCAAAACAGCTCATGCCTCCACTTTAACCTTTAAAAAATGATAATGGACACCTTGTCAGGAATCATCACATACTTAAGGGCTCGTATGACCTGCAGACATTTGTCACTTTAACAAGTGAAAGAGAGAAAAGGTTTAAGATGCAACAACACATCAGATGGTATCAGTTCTCACATGCACTAGAACCAAAATCATGTTTCACGCTGCAGAGCAACATTGGCAAACTGAGGTGGACAAAACAGTAGGGTTCATAAACGGTCGTCATTTGATCATCTGATATTGATCCACTGAAATATGACACATCAGCCTGATCTGTACCGCCTCCTTCTCTCCTTCCCATCTCCCTCCTTCTCGTCTTCAGCTTCATTTCAATTTGTTTTTCAAACCACTCATGTTCCCTCTTCTGCCTCCTCTCTGGCACAAGCTTCAAACCAAATCCTCCATTTTCTCTCCTTCCTTTGATCAGTAGACTTCCATTCTCCTCCTCCTCCTCCTCCTCTTCCTCTCGCTGCCTCTTGTTTCACCCTGTTCCCCTCCTCTACACCTGCTTCCATCTCATCCTCTTCTTTTTTTTCCTAGTCCTTGTTTCCCCTCTCTACCCTGTCTTATTCCTCCTCATGTTTTCCCCCACTCCCCACAACCTGCTCATCTTCCTTTCCGTCATATTTCTCCTGCCTCCTTCACCAACATCTCCTCCTCACAGCCTTTGTCTCCTTATTCCAAAATAATGCCCTTGCTTTGCTCCTTAGAATCCTCCCCTCACCTCCTCCTCCATCTCACACATTGTTTCATTCATCCCCCTCTTATTTTCTATCTTCTCAGTTCACTCCTCCTCCATCTGTTCTCCACTGTCCTCCTTCACCTCCTCCTCCTCCTTCATCATCCTCTGCTCTGCACCAAAGACAGCTGTGATATTTAGTGAGCATTCATCAGCAGTAAACCCGTCCCTCTTCAGGGCTTGTTAGAAATCTGTGGTATTGTTCAGTTTGTGCACCACGCTGTGAAGCAAGTCGCCTCTCTGCTTGGGGTGACATTTGAGAGGAAAGCAACTTCAAAGCTTTCTTGATTCAGAGAATGTCTCCCACTGTCTGTGTTTACTTCTCCTGACCCATTCACAAATGTACGTCTTCTTGTTTACGTCCAGATGAGATCTCCATCAGGGAACATGTGAGGTCTGTTGGAATGCAGCCTCATCTTCCCTCCTTTATCATGAGGTCTCACCTGTAGGGTGTAATTTCACTAGCAGATGGAGGTGACAAGTCTACTGACCTTTAGTTTCAAGTTCATTTGTTTTTTTGTTTTGTTTTTTACTCAGCGTACAATCACAAGGAACTAGTCCATACCCGTTGAGTGCACAGTTGCCCACGTACAGTTTCACATGGTGTGTGTTTGGGATACAGCTCATAGGAAACTGCAGATTAAATAGTCAACTGAACCCATTAAGAAGAGCAATGTATTCAGACAGAGTGTTTGTGAATTTGATAGTACGATTGCTTTATTGAAAGTACAGCAGTACCATTGCCAATAGTGGGATAGTTAGTGGGCTAAAACTGCACATTAGTAGTTGAGGTAGCACGTTGAAAGGCAGATAGTTAAAGTGTTTATATGTTGCATTGACTTAAAAGTGCACTGGTAGTTCACATGGGAAAGGTGCAGCTAGCCCTTGTTGCAGCAGCATACCATACCATGACTTAGTCATAGCAAACATTAGACATTGGTCCACAGGGGGAGCCACAGCGATCGGTCGCATTTTAGCCATTTTGAAGCATTTTTCTGTTGTTATAGCGCCACCCAGTTGCCAATTAGAGTTAAATTTCTCCAGTCACCTTGAGGCGTCCTGTTCTACATATCTACCAAGTTTAGTAAAAATCCATATGGCGGTTAGGCCTAGATAAGAAATGAGCTCTCTAGCGCCCCCATTTTGTTTGATGGGGTCAATAATGGAGGGGTCCCCTCAGATTATGTGTGGTCATATGCCTACAAAGTTGCATGGTGATGGGTGAAACCCTTGAGATGTTCTACACCTTTATGTGATGAGCCACGCCCTCCGCAATATTCATTGCCTTATAGAAGCTCAGTTTTAGGAAGTTTTCCAACTTTTGCCAAGAGGGAACTTTAGATATTGCTCCCTAGATTATGTTCACCCAGTTTCATGCAGATCGCTCAAACTTCCTAGGAAGAGATCCATTTGAAGTGTTTTTCAAACAATTCAAAATGGCGGAAAATCTATATAAGCGGAAGTTATGGGTTCTTGAGGCAAATGTGTTCCTCATGAGGAGAGGCATCTCTGTGCAAAGTTTCATGTCTCTTGAAATCAGCGAGTGAAACCAAGGATTCACCTCTCAGGGTACAAACAGGCTGCACTTTGTTGTTGGGGTGGAGCCTCAGAGTTAAAAAAAATAAAAGTCATTAAGGTCAGTGCTCTTTGTGCCCAACTTGATGATATGATATGAATGTAATGATGAAATGATATATTTTGGTGGTTTGAGTTGAAGGTGTGAGAAAGAATAGTATCAGTAACATTGTTAACACTGTGCTACATTACAGAGAAATACAAACCGTACTAATGAACCTTCATTAATATAGGCCTATATTTTATCTCCAAGTGCACGTCACACACTGAGCGAGCCGCCTGTTAATGACGCTGTGGGCTAATGGGCATGTAGCTACTTCCATGTTTCACATGATACGTCATGTTTGTAGTCGACCAATGAAGATGAGTTTACATATCACCTTGGGTTCATCCTTCACCTTCTCAAAATGATCCCACACTTTGGATTTCCTGCCCGACATGTTATTAACTAGCCTGTGGAATAATCGCAGGTACCAGCCCTGGAGATTAACCTGACTCCTGTCTGACTGCTGAGCGTGGACACTTCCTGTGTCTGTCCTTTCAAAGTAAACTCACACATGGTCCACTCATATAGGTTTGGGCTTATTTTGACAAGGTGCAGCTCCTGATAGTTTCACTATTGTTTGTTTTTCTGCGACTAAGTGACCAATGAAATCTTGCCGACTAATGACCTTTCTGGTCGACTAATGCTTGGTCGACTATCAGGGAGCAGCCCTAGCTTAAAGTCCTGCATATTAAAGGGCGTGGCTGCTTTGAGTGACAGGCTGTCTGTGAGGTGGCACCACAGTCTGAGTCAGATCCACCCCTCACTCCTCCACAGCTCCACCCTCTGGCCCAAGTATGGTCACTTTTGACAGTGATGACCGAAAATACCAAACACGAGGCTTCAAAACAGAAGTCCAGAAACCAGTCGGTGACTTCACAGTGGTTATATTCATTATTTTTATCTAGTCTGTGGTTCTGGCCTGCAGGTTGTGGAACAGCTTGACTGGTTATTTCAAACAAGGTTTTTTTTTAACCACTTTTATGAAACTGTGAGTGAAGCAGCAGACTCACAAGACTTGTTAGAGAGAGTGGAAGCATTCAGATATTTCATTAGAGCTCAAAGAGGCACTATTACATGAAATATTCATTTGAATATTTCATTTAATTTAAAAGCTGTGTAACTGGTAATATTAATTCAAAACACTTTGCTTTTATAAAAGACGAGAGAGCAGCAGCAGTGTCTCTGTGTTTCATTTCTTAATGTCGTGTCCACTATGGACACTCTATATTTCCACTCTCATCGTGGTCATTTGTGGAGGAAATCTGGAATTGCTCACTCCTCTCATTGATTTGAACCTCTTAATGGATTTCATTGGACCACCCATGATTCCACATTAATATTTCATCATCCCTCCATTTCCTGCCTATATGGCTGTCAAAACCTCAGCCCCACCACCACCGCTGCTCATGCTGCTGTCAGATTACTGCAAACAGTAAGGCTGTGTGTGTTAGAGAGACTACGCTGTAACACAGAGGAGGGGAGAGATGGAGAAAGATAATGAGAGGGAAAGGCAGATAGTTTTCATAACCAAAGACCACACACCGCGGAAACTCTCAATCACCCATTGAGCCTCTAATGAGGTGAATTTAGTCCACCAGATCCTGGTTCTTCACTGCAGGGACAAGCTGGATAACACACTAACACAAAGTCGGTCAGGAAAAATCTGCGATCACAAGAAATCTTGTTGCTTAACTGTGAAAAAGAAGGCGCCACGTCGCAACCCTTGGTCCTCCACCTGGGTTTTAGACGCCTCCTGCACTTTTCATTTCAACATGGCTGCCTCTGAAGGAAGACTGGCTGAGCAGGTTCACCTGTGCCAACTCTTCAGTGAGAGACCACGGGGACAGTCAGATATTAAAGTCTTGGAAAAACTACTATTACCCAGGAATTTATTTTTCCTGTTCTTCCATTAACACTCGTTGCCTTTTTCCTCACGCACAGAATATTGTTTGTACGCCACCTGGCATTTCAGAGCATAGTGCAACAAACAATGTGTTCTGCATAAACGCCTCTGTGCATGCTCATAGCTCATGTGCCCTCTACTGACGCCCGAGCCACAGTGTCTGGCATGAGTATAGGCAAAGCTTTATTAAAAGCTGCCCTTCCTGTAGAGAAAACATGATGATGTGCTCTCTATGCTGTCCTTCCTGTGGAGAAAACACTATGAAGTACCCACTACAGTGCCTTTCCAGTGGAGAAAACCTGATGCATTGTCCTTTGTAGTGTCCTTACAGTTAAGAAAACATGACGATAGGTCCTCTAGGGTGTCCTTCCAGTGGAGATAATGTAAAGTGCCCTTTGGGGTATCCTTCCAGTCAAGAAAACATGATGTAGTGGCCTATGGGATGTCCCTCTAGTGATGAAATGTGATTAAATTTCCTCTAGGGTGTCCTTCCAGTGGAGAAAACATGATGTCCTTCACGTCAAGTAAACATGATGAAAGGTCCTACATGGCTTCCTCCAGGCAAGAAAACATGACACAGTGCCTTCTAGTGTGTCTCTCCCAGTGTTGTGCTAGTTACTGAAAAATAGTAACTAGTTACCGTTACTAGTTACTTCATTAAAAAGTAACTCAGTAACTCAATTACTTAAAAAGTAATGCTTTGATGGTGTTCATTATGTCTTTAGTTAATGATAATGACTTTAATTGTTCTTTTATCTCAGACATGTTAGGATGTTACATACTCCAACTTGTTGGTTCAGGAAAGGGGTGTGCCCCAAGGATCAACCTTGGGACCCCTTCTTTTTTCTTTATACGTTAATGATTTGCCTTCCATCCTCATTAACTCCTGTGCACAACTGTATGCAGATGACACCATCATTTACACATCGAAATCTGACTTATCTGAAGCTCAAGCCACCCTTCAATATGACTTCAATATTCTTGAAGATTGGCTCTTGTACAACAAACTACTTCTCAACAAAAACAAATCTTTCACCATGATCTTTGGCACAAATTCCAAATTGAAATCCACTGCAGGCCCTTGTGTCATATCTTGTAAAGACGGTACTCCTCTGCAGAAGGTTGATAAAATCAAATATCTTGGTGTATGGCTAGATCCCACCTTATCATTTAAAACGCACATTGATCATTCTGTACGTAAGGTTAATTGTCGAATTAATATACTACATAGGTCAAGAAACTGCTTTACTCGTAGTGTCCGAAAGAAACTTGTTAATCAACTTATTCTTCCAATATTAGATTACTGTGATGTTGTGTGTATTTCTGCATCTAAATGTGTGCTAGCTCCCCTTTTCAAAGTGTATAATAGAATCTGTAGATTTATACTTGAATGTCCCTATCATACTCATCATTGTTCAATGTACCAGGCTCTTCAATTTCCATCTTTACATATAAGATGACAGATTCACTGGCTGCAATTTATATTTAAATGTATTTACTTCAACTACCCCCCTTATCTTAAACAATATTTTGTCCAACTTACCTCTAATTATCAAACCAGACACTCCACTCAACCTTATTTTTCTGTTCCACGTACTAGTAAATCAATCGGTAGAAAAGCATTTATGTTTAAAGCTCCAAATGATTGGAATCACTTACCTGTGGTTATTAGATCTTCTTCACCCCTAAGCTAAACAAGCCCCGTCTTTCTATTTGGAAACAACTTGTTCATGCTTTCGTTGAATCTGTCACCATATCTTATTCAACATCTGTCCAAACTGTGGTTGCAACTTGTTTGAATGACTTATGTTTGTTTGTCCTGTCTTGTTATATTATTTTCCACTGCACTGTTTGTATTTTATTTTATTGTATTGTGTTGTCTCTTATTCTGTTGTGCTGTGCTGAGTTGTGTTGTATTGTTTAAATGATGTGTGTGGGACCCCCTCCAAAACGAGTTGTGACAACTCAAGGGGTTTAGCCCATGAATAAACAAACTTCAAACCAAAGTGATGTATTAGCTGGTGAGTAGATAATGGCTTCGAAACAACTTTTTATGTCGGGGCTTCAGGACACTTGGATCACTACAACAATATCTCCAACAATATTTCTTGTCACCCCTGTTCCCCTGATATCTCATGGTCCTCCATTCCCAGAATATTCATATGATTTTACTGAATCATATTTTAACTCCTCCACCACATTCACCCCATGTTTAAACAATGTTTGAATATAAATGGAACTGTTGCAATGTCCTGATGAACACCATCAGTCTACATCAGCAATGATTCAGTACGTGTAATATGTGAAGGAACAGGAAGTAGCAGAGGAAGTGTAACAAACCTCCACCCCTCACAAGACTCACCCGCGACAAACCAGGAAACCGAAAGTTATTCTTCCTCACTGCAGAGAGACACACAGACTGAAGAACAGACGATCAGATTCACCTTTAGACCAAACTAACAACTTCCTCTAAGTGAGTTCAGCTAAAACTCCAACACTGCTGCTTCAACCTGCTGACACTCCACACACTGAAGGTGAGTTTGACTTAGAGCTTAGATTCTCTGCCTGAGCCCGAGCCCGGCCCGCGGGCCCAAGCCGGTTCAGGCCGGGGTTTTTTTTAAAGCTATGATTTGATAATGTTATAGGCTATGTATTGTAGCGACCCTGCAGTAATGTCAATGTTCTGTGAGTTAATGGCATGTTTGGGATTGAATGAGGTGCGGGGTGCGAGTGTGAGGGGGATGAGGCGGGCTGTGTGAGTGCGCGTGCTGGTGTGTGTATGAGCGAGCTCGAGGAGAGAGCAGAGGGGTATTCCAGAAAGCGGTTATGTGAAAACTCAGAGTAAGTTAACCCTGAGATGAGGGAAACTCTGAGTTATCCGTTCCAGACAGAGAAGTAACTGAAACTCTGAGTCAGTCACCATGGTAACAGACTCTGTGAACATAACCTGCTCGCTGACAGGTTTTCTTCAATAAACCCTGAGTGTTTCTCTGTCTCCTCCCTCTTACACGCTGTTTCATTTCCTCATTCATTCAGTCCGTGTCAAAGCTTGTATCGAAGCGCATTCATTAGCGGAGATTTACCGTCTGTCACAGTCTAAATCCTGCTGGATATTAGTTTGTTACTCAGGACTGTCTGAAGTTACTGAATTTATGCACATCAGTCATTTCTTTGGACATCAGCTTTTGTCTTTACATTCAAATATTACACAGCGAGAATTCACCCTCAGCTCAGAATCAAACCTCTGTCCTTTTTATATTTATTATTTTTATAACACTGTGCACAAGGATCAGACTGTCAGTCTGTCAGAGCAGCTCCCACATGTTTATTGCACATAATGTGTAGGTCTAATTATTTAAATGTTAAAATGGGTATGAAGCTTTAGACACGTAGTATCAGTGACTAATGATCTCTGTCACTGATGTCACTGGTCGCACTGATGGAACATAACTCCTATAGCCTAATATTGGGGATTATATGTTCATATTTCTGAGTGAGCAATGGTGCAGCATTTCACTGTCTTTACATTTACTACATTTGTAGCTGAAATAAAGTCACTGAGTGCTGTTGAGTCAAGATACAAATAGATGTGCAACATTTTCAAATATACTGTATTTTAACCTCAACGTCTTTTCAGGTGCAAATCACCAAACATATTATTACTGGGTCAGACTGTGAGTTTACAGTCATGTCTTTATGTCTTTGATCTATAGCCTAGCCTATATGTTTGAAATCTTCTGCCTCCTGTGTTTTTCCCCATCAGATTAAACCTGAACAAATATATTATGATATATTATATTAATAATGTAATGTATCTACAGCCTGATACACAGTCAGATTCCACCACTTTATCTTCATTAAGGAAATGTAAGTCTGATAAATGATGAATAAACTTTTTTATTAACTTTATGGTTAACTTATTGACACTTTCCTCGCTCTGACTCAGGCTCTTCTTTTAAAGATAAACGTGCACCGTCTGCCACACATGCATTAATATCTCTACATCCACTGGATTAAAATGGAGGCGCTGTCTTTTATTTACCTGTTGCCATGGTGAATCGTGGAGTCGGAGCTCCATTGATGATGGCTTTTTATTGTCGGCTTAACTCAGAGTGAACATACTCAGAGTTGACTGAACTAACTCAGATCAGCTGTTCTGGAACCGGATACTCAGAGTTTCCCATCTCAGGGTAAATCAACTCAGAGTTCAGGGTTAGACTCAGAGTTTGTTGAACCTCCTGCCTGGAATACCCCTCTGGAGTGCACAGATGGAGTTACAGCTAAGTTGTTGTTTGTTGGTTGTTTTGGCGTGGTAACGGCCAACAGTAACGTGTAGCCTACTGTTCAGTAATAAACGGTGGTTTAATTGCCGAATAACTGCGTCATCCTTTCCACACGTCCAATGTTGCAACATTGTGCGCGCACAGCCCTTCACCACCTGGATCCTAAAATAAACACCTGTGTTATTACATAATCATGCTTCTGTGTTGTGCCATTTATTAAGATCCTATATTTCTGTCATTCAAATAACAAGAATTGTGGTTTAATACTCTTAATTAGGGTGAATATGGTTAAAGTGGGACAATGGGCAAACTGGGGCAGTTAAGCTCAATCATATTTATCTTTACATGTGTATACTTGTAGTACTAAAAATCATCATTGAGCTCATCATAGGTAAGTATGAGATTAAAAAACATTGGTTCTGTGTCGATGACATCACTTCTGGGGGCGTGGCTCACCATATTCAACTCTGCAGTGAACCAAGATGGTAAGTAAAATGACATAGCGTTCTCAGGTTAAAGATGTTAGTGTTCTAGAAATAAGAAAACTGGTGGATAGTTTGTTATTGTGATATATTTTGTTAAGGGGTGTAATGGTGATTCATAATTTTCAAAAATCACATCCATGTGAATCTTACTCTTTTTTTAAAATGCCATTTTGTTGCTGTCCCACTTTAACAATATGCTAATGTTAAAGTGGGACAGTGTGTTATTGGCAAACTGGGACAACCATTCAAGTCATTCTAAAGGTGGAAATAAGTTCCCTTTTTATTCATCCCTCATAAATTTAGCTATAGCTAGCTAGATATATCAACAAATTTACTTAAATTGCACAAATTAAGGTAGTTTGTGTAATTGTGATGCTTATGCTAGCTAGCAAGCTCTTGCCCTGCCACCCTACACATTTTGCATACTACTGTTTAAATTGATCTAAAACAAAAACTACAGTAGCTAGAACATTATTTTTTTTGTAGGTGAAAGCTAAGACTTATGTCTTTTACATTATTATGTTGCACACTTAGAGTAGGCCTACCAGTGATTATATTAATGATGTTGCAAGTGTCCCAGTTTGCCAATAGCGCCTGGAAATTTTGGTTGTGGGTCAGTGTGTTTTTGGTGAAGGGTCATCCATCCTGTGTTTATTGTTTCTTTGTTTTTTCTTCTACATAGTATAGTAGAGATCACAAGCTATTGAGAATGGTATGATATGATGGGCTAAGACATTTGGTTCATAACTAGAAATTATGTTGAAGGTAAATTTTCAGAAAGTGTCCCAATTTACCCATATTCACCCCTATAACAGCCAACTTATTGAAAAATGTTGGGTTTAAATCGGGCCCATAATTACAGTTAATTGGACGGGACGGGACGGGCCACATAACGTGCACAGGCTTGGGCTGGGTCGGGCTGGATTTTTTGGGCCCGATCTAAGCTCTAGTTTGACTAAAAACACCACTCAAAGTCAAAGTACATTTCAGTGAAGTTAGTAGAGGAGGGAGGGGAGCCATGACTGACTGTACTTTCTGTCTGCTGTGTTTTCAGCTTCACTCAGAGACTAAATGGCTTCCAGATCAGAGGAGGATCTCTGCTGTCCGGTCTGTCAGGACGTCTTTAGAGATCCTGTTGTTCTGTCATGTAGCCACAGCTTCTGTAAAGACTGTCTGAAGAGATGGTGGAGACAGAAACCAACACGTGAGTGTCCAGTTTGTAAGACAGTATCTTCAACTGCAAAGCCACCTGTTAGTCTGGTGTTAAAGAACCTGTGTGAGGCCTTCTTATTGGAGAGAGATCAGAGAGCTTCAGAGGCTCTCTGCAGTCTGCACTCTGAGAAACTCAAACTCTTCTGTCTGGACCATCAGCAGCCAGTGTGTGTCATCTGCAGAGATTCAGAAAAACACACCAAGCACAGATTCAGACCCGTCGATGAAGCTGCACGACAACACAAGAAGGAACTTGAGGAAACTCTGAAGCCCTTAAAGGAGAAGTTAAAGGTTTGTAAACAAGTTAAAGTGAAGTGTGAACAAACAGCACAACACATGAAGGTCCAGGCCCGACGCACAAAGAGGCAGATTAAGAAGCAGTTTAAGAAGCTTCACCAGTTTCTAGAAGAGGAAGAGGAGGCCAGGATGGCTGCACTGAGGGAGGAAGAGGAGCAGAAGAGTCAGATGATGAAGGTGAAGATGGAGGCTCTGAGCAGAGAGATAGCAGCTCTTTCAGACACAGTCAGAGCCACAGAGGACGAGCTGAGAGCTGAAGACGTCTCATTCCTGCTCAACTACAAGGCTGCAGTGGACAGAGTCCAGCAGCGCCCCCTGCTGGATGATCCACAGCTGCTCTCAGGAGCTCTGATAGACGAGGCCAAACACCTGGGCAACCTGACCTTCAGCATCTGGAACAAGATGAAGGACATGGTCTCCTACACTCCTCTGATTCTGGACCCAAACACTGCTCATCCAAACCTCATCCTGTCTGAAGATCTGACCAGTGTGAGACGAGTACAGGAGCAGCAGCTTCCTGATAATCCAGAGAGGTTTGATTCTTACTTCTCTGTCCTGGGCTCTGAGGGCTTTAACTCAGGGACTCACAGCTGGGATGTCGAGGTTGGAGACAGTACAGTCTGGTTTCTGGGTGTGTTAGCAGAGTCTGTCCAGAGGAAGGGAGACATAAAGTCTGGATTATGGGTAATATGGTTCCATGAAGATAAATACTCAGCACTGTCACCATCAGCTCCAAGTACTGATCTCAAAGTGCAGAAGAAGCTCCAGAGGATCAGAGTGAATCTGGACTGGAACAGAGGAAAGCTGTCGTTCTCTGATCCTGATACTAACACACACATACACACCTTCACACACACTTTCACTGAGAGAGTGTTTCCATACATTAGGACTGTTGCTAAAGTGCAGATATTACCACTGAAGGTGTGTGTGACAGTGGAACAGAGCAGTTAGAGATAAAGAGGATGATTATATTTATGATGTTTATTTCTTAAAGAGAAAAGTCACTCTCCTCTTAAACTGGGAATAAAAAATAACAGCACAGTGTCAAAGTGACGTATTAGCTGGAGACACAGGCTGAGACAGAGAGGCTGACGACTTTAACATGAAAACATCTTTTTAATTGAAGTGATATTCTTGAATGTTTCCAGACTGAGTCATATCACACATCTGACAAACTGAAACTTATTGTGACTTTACTTCAAACTGTGTAACTCCTGTTAGCAGAGACAGAAATATACTCACTATAATCCATAAGTGATGATGAGAAGTGGCATGACTTTAGATTCAAATCTTCATTTTCAGCAGGTAAACTGCATCCAGAGTCTTTTTTTAATGTCATGTGATTTGAGGAACTTCCAGCAGGACTTTTTACTGATGCTTTAGCGCCCTCTGCTGATCAAAGTGTGTTCAACTCAACAGGATTAAACTGTTTCATATCAATAACTTCATTAATATTTTTACATTAAATCCACTCCAATCATAGCACCATTGTGGCTACTTATATTATTAATATAGAGTTATGATTCCACATTATGCTTAATTAAAATCATTTTGTACATACTAATCCATATATAAATGCATATTCCAAATATACTGTAACTACTGTGTAACTTTGATTTGGATTATCAGAAAACAGCACTGTTGGTTTTACATTACATCACATTTATGAACTTTACTGTGTTTAGCTTTATAGTGATGATCTGTTGTAAATATTGTTTTCACATGGGATTTAAACCTCGTTCTCCTGGGTCAAAGTTTGTGTTGTTTGTCTCTTCCACCACTACCAGCCACCCTACATGTAGATTTTATCACTCTATATCCTACTATGATCACGGCCTCTGCTTCTGTTCTTTAGTTTGGCAGCACAGCATTTTGCAAACGAGCCTGATATTAGAAGGTGGAATTGCTGTATCTGTGGTCTGATGCAGCGGAGCTGTAACAGGTACAGTGAGGCAGGGATGGGCAGTATTTCCATAACTTGTATTTAAAATACGCATTTCAGTTACATTTGAGTATTTTGTAATTTGTATTTGATAAGGCCGATAAAAAGCAAATGTAATTTGTAACAAAATACTTTTGAGTGGAGTACTTTTGTATTAAAATACTCAGAATACTTTCTCCACGAATCAAAAAACCAAAAATAATAGGCTACACATTCTTATAATACTGGATGTAGCAATATTTTATATATATATTTACATACATATATATTTTTATCTATATGTTTTTTTTAAACTTGGGCCATTCACTGACCTAGTGGTCTGTTTTACTGGACTGTGCATAACATAGGAAATTGTAGGGAAAGTCGAGCCTGCACTATCACCTGCGTAGCAGTGAGTAAGGGATAGATTTGTAGGGTGTATATTATTCTGCATAAAGGTATTGGTATTTCTGTATATAGGTACTGGCTGTAGTCTCAAGCTGAGATATAGTACTTTGTAGTATTTCTACTTTATTTCCTCTCTTTGTGTATTATTGTTTGCTCATATGTAAGTAGATTTTGCTATAATATTCATGCATTGAAATTTTGAAGGTTTTAACTTTATACCATGGTTGATACATATTTTTCAGTTTCATGATTGATGTAATTGTATTGTTTTTGTATACTATGATATGTTTTCTGTTTGAGTCTTGCTTAGAGAGAACAAATGAAATTGGTTATGTGACCAGCAAGCATTTAAACACACCTGTGAACGCTCAGGTCAGACCTGAGGTGAACCTGATGACGCTGGACGCTAAACGCGTTGTTCCCTCAAATAAAGTAGAGTAAAGAGTAAAGAGTCAGTGTGCGGAGGATTTGTTTGTCAAGCTGATGACACACGTTCCTGCTGCCTACCAGCACCTGACTACCTGTGGCTGCGCAAGGAGATTTCATTGATTCCACAGGAAATTGTATATTGTTGTGGTTGATGCTTGGGATGAGTATGCTGCAAATGAATTGCCTCATGTGGGATCAATAAAGTTTTCTGAATCTAAATATGAATCAATAAATAATATTTTAGGGTAGCCTACATGTCCCTAGATTTTTTTCTCTTTGTCATTTGAAAGAAAGTTGAACACAGGGCTCCAAAGGCTCCGAGTTAAACAGCAAACAAGTTAACTAGCTACAGTATCTTGCTGCTGTGTAGCGAGACCGTTGGTGGACAGTTCACAGCACAGCTAGACTTGCCTTGCCAGGTCACGTGAAGATATCTTTCCCTTCTTCAGTAAATATCAGTTTGTGATAAATACAGAAAAGTTGATGGTGTTAGTGCAGGGCTACCCAGAGCTTTACATCTGTCCCACGGACGATAGGCCTACACACTTATAAACAGCTCCTGGAAGAAGATCAGCGCTGCACTCAGAAGCAACCTGCAGCCACACTCTTGAAAGCTGGCACAGAAAAGGCACTGACCTCACATTTTCCAAGCAGTTAAAGATGCGGCATGTGCACGGCCCCTAAAGCGTGGGCAGGGGGCACCGTGTTTCTGCATGTTGACGCGGCTAACAGAGAATAAAATAAAAGGCAAAACATTTACATCACAAAAAATTCAACTGTGGTACTAAAGTTCAAACTGAGTCATAGGGCGCTGAACCAACAGGGAAGGCTTGTTTTTTTTCCTGTAAAAAAATGGTTTAGTGATTAATGTGTCGGGCTATCAAAAGCTAAATTCACTGAAACAGACATCCCTAAAAAACATTCAACGTTTTCATAGAAGTCCAGTGTTTCTGTAGATTGTGAACAAGAATGCAACAGTACAAAGAGTGCTGGAATAAAAATTAAATGGGTAATGTAACAGATTTTATGCATGAAGTAGGTGGATATATGCAGTAAATAGATGTTTTCATGTTTGTATACAGTTGCTATGGGGACTGTTGTGTTAAAATGCTCATTAGCTCATAGCTGCCAAAACATAACAGGGTATAACCTAAGAGTGACTGTTGAAGAATGTGAGTGTGTGAAGATGGGGAGAAGTACAGAGAGCCATGAGAAACCAGGTGACCAGGTGTGCTGCAGCCTGTGTCTCCACCTTATTCATAAACATCACCTGTTTCTGACAAACCATCACATTCAAGTTTAAACTTCAATGCAACCAGTTTGTCCTCGGTCTCATGTACGTGACGTCGCCCCCTGATGAACTGGGAGACTCTTGTTTGCAAGCACTGAAGACTTTTGGAATTGAGAGACAAAAACAGACACTGTGTTTGAATATTTAACTTCAGCTCAACAACGTATCCTCATACAAATGTTCATATGATATCCTACGAAATAACACCCAATAATAACGTTAAATACTTAGTGTACAGTTATGGACTCAACATAAAAATAACAAAGGTTAGGCCTAAGCAAAATGAGTTGTTTGGTCACTTTCATGAAATGTTAGAAATGTAGGTAAATCTGTGAGTGGATTAGTGGTTGATAATAAAAACCTACACCAGATTCATGATTGTGCATCTGTCTGTCTGTCTGTCTGTCTAGATATATAAAATCCCCCTCTAACCGGGGTTTGATTCCCAGTTAGAGGGGGGCAACACATATCCAGTCTGGACCCTGAGGAAAGGTTCTTAATGCTGCTAACCTGCCTCAGAATGAGTGAAACCACAAACACAAGAGTCATACCGGCTTACGTCATTTTTGAAACTGGAAAAGATCAAATTTTGTGTGCGTGGCTCAGCTGAGAAGTTCTACAAACACTGGCAGCCTCTTATCTCCCACTTTGAAACAATGTGATTTATTTCAGTCGACTAGAGTACGGGAAGTATGACCGGAGAAAGATAACTGTCGATCATTTGGGGTATGTAGTTTGTGCACACAGTGACATGCATATTGTGTATTTATTGTGTAGTATTTGTGGAGATGTAACAGTGTTGCTACACACATGTTGGATTGTGATCTTGTAAGGTTGTAAAGTTAGGTTGGCATGATGATCTTGGATATTACCAGCTGACTTTTAATTATTTATTGATTTATTATTATCATTATTTACTTCTTCATTTTTTCATCTGTTTCTTTATTTATTTCAATTAGTCGCACACCTACTTTGTGTCTATGTATGTTATTTTGTAACAGTGGGCATTTGTGGTAGTGCTCTGGAGTGGTTTAGGTCTTACCTGGCAGACAGAACTATGTGTGTAAGCATTGGCGGCTCTGAGTCCTGCTCTGCTCCTGCGTCGTATGGGGTTCCACAGGGTTCAATTTGAGGGCCCCTGCTTTTCTAACTGTATTTACTGCCTCTGGGTTCCATCCTTAGAAAGCACGGTATTTCTTTCCATTGTTATGCTGACGATAGTCAGATATTTGTGCCACAAGAAGAAAGATGCTTTCTTGCTTAAATCACTTCTGTTGACTTGGGCCCCTTGGCACTATATGTGAAGCCAACAGTTTCAAACTTGGGTTTTAAGATGCACAGTGATTTTAAATTGGATTGGCAAATTGGTGCAGTGGTTAAGTCCAGCTTTTCCAGGCAGCTGGCAAAGGTTAAGCACTTTCTAGCTCAACGGCACTTTGAAACTGTAATCCATGCCTTCATCACGTCTCGGCTGGATTACGGTAACATGCTTTATTTTGGAGTCAGCCAGTCCTCCCTCGTACGTCTCCAGTTGGTTCAAAATGCTGCTGCTCGTCTCTTAACTTGAGCACGCAAGAGGGAGCACGTAACTCCCATTGTGGCTTCCCTCTACTGGCTGCCTGTGCACTTTAGAGTTCATTTTAAGATTCTTTTATTTGTTTTTAAATCTTTAAATGGTCTCGCCCCATCTTACCTCTCTGAGCTGCTCCAGCCCTACGCTCCTGCTCGACAACTCAGGTCAGCTGATCAGCTGTACCGAGGTCCAAGCAGAAGCTCAGAGGGGAAAGAGCTTTTTCTGTTGCTGCTCCCAAACTTTGGAACGACCTACCTTTGCACATCAGACAAGCCCTCTCACTGTCCATTTTTAAAACTCGTCTTAAAACCATTTTTGTTCCTTGGCTTTCAACTCAGCTCGAGACTCTGCTCTTGTTTTAGTGTTTTTATTATTTGTTTTATGTCTTAAGTTTTTATGTTTATGTACAGCACTTTGTTTCGGCTGTTGTTGTTTTCAAAGTGCTCTATAAATAAAGCTGAGTTGAGTTATCTTTTGTTTGTTGATTTTATTTATTTATCATTACTTTGCTCTTATGAGCTGGGAGAGGATCTTTGGGGGGCTAGGTGGTGGTGGGGATTGGTGGGTAAAAGGATTAATATTTCTGTTTGTTTTTTTTAAAAACATGATACTGTGCTACTTTGTCTGTACATATGCAAAATGTTGAATAAAATTTGGTCAAAAAAAAAGCAAAGAAAAAAAAAGAAAGCGTCATACCAGCTTGGATGTCGCTTCAATCAACAAGGTCTGTGTAAGATGTTGAGGAACCAGGTGACATGAGGAGAAATGGGCAACTGGAACTTTAAGTGGTTGGTGTTCTATTTGAAACCTCAAAGCCTCCATTTATACGAGCTCCAGGTAGAGACAGTGCTGATACTACCTTTCCTAGCACATTCACCATACTCTATTTCACACGCTACATAGCATAACTACAATATAAGCTAAAGTTAAAGGAGCTAAATAAACTTACAGGATCAGCAAACACACTCACCTTGCAGCATGGTCTCAAACAAAAGGGATTCAAATAGGCCACTCCTACACTTAAATAATATTCCTCTTCCTGGATTTCCTCCTGAAAGGAAGTGGATCTCTCCACCTGATCTCAAGGACTTATGTACTCTGCTTAGTAGTTCTGCTACTAAGTGCTAAGTATTAAGTGCTAAGTGCTCCCCGCACCAACCCAATAACCTCCTTTACCTTACTTACGCATGGCTTTCTCAGCCCAAACAGCACTGCCACCTTCAACAAACCCAGGCTCCGTACATGCGAGCTCCAGGTAGGCTATATATATATAAAACTATTAAATAAAATAATTCATTATTTTCTATGATATTTTTGTCACATACAGGTACGCAATGATGAGTGCTGGATAACATGTATATTAATGTTGTCTACTATCAAGTCTCTATTTGATCATGTGACTAGACGAGACGATCCAGGAGCTAGTTTGGGCACAAAATCTGTCGAGACTGATGAGCTGAGCGCATCTACGAGTTCAGGCAAAATCTTCACTGGAAAAACAGCGTCAAGTCGCTACAGAACACCCACGTTTGGTGGCTAAAGAGCCGCTGGAAACTCAGCAATGACTCGCTACAACACAACCTGTTGTCTGCAGTTTGGCAGACGTCTTGCTTAGGTGTCACGACATCCACCATCCCCTCCACCTCCAGATGACAAAGTCTGCTAAAACACTACGTCACTTTAGAGACGTTGATGTTATAGGTATGAAATGTGCAAATGTAACATATTGGTGGTTTGCAGATACGTACAGTACAACATTATTTTCTTGTGACTGCATTAAAATTACTTCCACACATTATTCTATGACACCCATTTCCTGAACATACTGTCCATCGCCAACATTATTTCTTGTCATCCTTTTCCCTCGATGTTCCATGGTTCTCCCTTCCCAAATTATTCCTGGGATTTTAATAAATTATATTTCAACTTCTTTATTACATTCACCCTGCGTTCAAACTATTTTTAATACTGCTGCAACGTCCTGCTGAACAACATATCCATCAGTGACTCAATACTTTGGAATGAAACACACCCCTGTGTAACATGTGAAGCGAAAGCATTCAGCAGAGGAGGTGCAACAAAGCTCAAACTCTCACCTGACTCACCTGACACAAACCAGGAATCCGAAAGTTATTCTTCCTCACTGCAGAGAGACACACAGACTGAAGAACAGACGATCAGATTCACCTTCAGACCAAACTAACAACTTCCTGTGAGTGAGTTCAGCTAAAACTCCAACACTGCTGCTTCAACCTGCTGACACTCCACACACTGAAGGTGAGTTTGACTAAAAACACCACTCAAAGTCAAAGTACATTTCAGTGAAGTTAGTAGAGGAGGGAGGGGAGCCATGACTGACTGTACTTTCTGTCTGCTGTGTTTTCAGCTTCACTCAGAGACTAAATGGCTTCCAGATCAGAGGAGGATCTCTGCTGTCCGGTCTGTCAGGACGTCTTTAGACATCCTGTTGTTCTGTCATGTAGCCACAGCTTCTGTAAAGACTGTCTGAAGAGCTGGTGGAAAGACAAACAAACAAAGGAGTGTCCAGTTTGTAAGACAGTATCTTCAACTGCAAAGCCACCTTAGAGATCCTGTTGTTCTGTCATGTAGCCACAGCTTCTGTAAAGACTGTCTGAAGAGCTGGTGGAAAGACAAACAAACACAGGAGTGTCCAGTTTGTAAGAGAAGATCTTTGTTTGAACCACCTTGTAACCTGGTGTTAAAGAACCTGTGTGAGGCCTTCTTATTGGAGAGAGATCAGAGAGCTTCAGAGGCTCTCTGCAGTCTGCACTCTGAGAAACTCAAACTCTTCTGTCTGGACCATCAGCAGCCAGTGTGTGTCGTCTGCAGAGATTCAGAAAAACACACCAAGCACAGATTCAGACCCGTCGATGAAGCTGCACGACAACACAAGAAGGAACTTGAGGAAACTCTGGAGCCCTTAAAGGAGAAGTTAAAGGTTTGTGAACAAGTTAAAGTGAAGTGTGAACAAACAGCACAACACATGAAGGTCCAGGCCCGACGCACAGAGAGGCAGATTAAGGAGCAGTTTAAGAAGCTTCACCAGTTTCTAGAAGAGGAAGAGGAGGCCAGGATGGCTGCACTGTGGGAGGAAGAGGAGCAGAAGAGTCAGATGATGAAGGAGAAGATGGAGGCTCTGAGCAGAGAGATAGCAGCTCTTTCAGACACAGTCAGAGCCACAGAGGACGAGCTGAGAGCTGAAGACGTCTCATTCCTGCTCAACTACAAGGCTGCAGTGGACAGAGTCCAGCAGCGCCCCCTGCTGGATGATCCACAGCTGCTCTCAGGAACTCTGATAGACGAGGCCAAACACCTGGGCAACCTGACCTTCAACATCTGGAACAAGATGAAGGACATGGTCTCCTACACTCCTCTGATCCTGGACCCAAACACTGCTCATCCAAACCTCATCCTGTCTGAAGATCTGACCAGTGTGAGACGAGGACAGAGACAGCAGCTTCCTGATAATCCAGAGAGGTTTGATTATTACTGGTCTGTCCTGGGCTCTGAGGGCTTTAACTCAGGGACTCACAGCTGGGATGTCGAGGTTGGAGACAGTACAGTCTGGTTTCTGGGTGTGTTAGCAGAGTCTGTCCAGAGGAAGGGACGCATACAGTCTGGATTATGGGTAATATGGTTCCATGAAGGTAAATATTTAGCATGGTCACCATCAGCTCCACCCACTGACCTCAAAGTGCAGAAGAAGCTCCAGAGGATCAGAGTGAATCTGGACTGGAACAGAGGAAAGCTGTCGTTCTCTGATCCTGATACTAACACACACATACACACCTTCACACACACTTTCACTGAGAGGATGTTTCCAATAATTAGGACTGTTGCTAAAGTGAAGATATTACCATTGAAGGTCTGTGTGACAGTGGAACAGAGCAGTTAGAGATAAAGAGGGTGATTATATTTACAAATTAATGTCATGTGATCTGAGGAACTTCCTGCAGGACTTCAAGGCTATTCAAGAGAAGGCTGAGACACAGGGTCAAACATGGGGGAATTGCACATGCGCAGTGTAACTTGAGCTGCGATGCTGGAGGGTGACAGCAGGGGTGCTAGATAAAAAGCGCAGGATCCACTCAGGGGATCAAGGAGTGCGCTTGGTGCGGTCTACTTGGATTTTTGGACGGCGGCTGCCTGAAGTTGTTGGAACTGCATCTCTGTCATTCTGACCCACAACGCAGGCCACCAGTGACAGTCCAGTAATAAGCTGTGAAAATGACACGCATGCACATCCCCCATATTCCGCGGTGTCACGCCATCTACTGAGCGTGTGAGGAAGTGCAGACCAGATTTTACTGCACATGTGCAATCCTCCAATGTTTGACCCCGTGTCTCAGCCTTCTCTTGAATAGTCTTGCAGGACATTTTACTGATGCTTTAGCGCCCTCTGCTGATCAAAGTGTGTTCAACTCAACAGGATTAAACTGTTTCATATCAATAATTTCATTAATATTTTTATATTAAATCCAGACGTGTCACGTCAATAGAAACCGAGGGGGCACGTGCCCCCTCGGATTTGAGGGATGATTTTTTTTTTCAACCAATTTTATTTTACTTACTTTACCTTACTTATTATTTTACCATCTAGCTATGATCAGTGGTCATATTGAGTGAAATGTATTCTAAATAATCTCCTTCATCTCAGGCCCATTTAGTGGCCGTAACTTGCATAAAATGCTTAAATGGTAATTTACGCATTATTTATTAGGATTTAGGGGAGATTTCCTGTTAGTAGTGATCACACACAGCAACAGAGCAACCATCTCGATAATAAACGATCTTTGGCCGATCATGTGACCGCTCACAGCTTTCCCATTGGATTTTATGATTATTGTCACACATGTATACTGCCAGATATTAATACATACTTCCAACATATTGTACCGCAGTAGCCAGAACTATAACTATAATATTATTACTTTCATTAATGTTGTTGTAAGCTACTGTCATTACCTGCATCTCTCTCTCTCTCTCTCTCTCTCTCTCTCTCTCTCTCTCTCTCTCCCTGTGTCATATGGATTACTGTTAATTTATTATGCTGATCTGTTCTGTACGACATCTATTGCACGTCTGTCCGTCCTGGAAGAGGGATCCCTCCTCAGTTGCTCTTCCTGAGGTTTCTACCGTTTTTTCCCCGTTAAAGGGTTTTTTTGGGGAGTTTTTCCTGATCCGCTGTGAGGGTCATAAGGACAGAGGGATGTCATGCTGTAAAGCCCTGTGAGGCAAATTGTGATTTGTGATATTGGGCTTTATAAATAAAATTGAATTGAATTGAACTGAATTTTAGCCACCCGGGTCTCCCATTGGACAGCCGATCTTACGGAAGTAAATAGTGATCAACTTCCGTTTTTTTTGTGCGTGACTTCCGGTCAGCCGCTTTCCCTCATGCTTTCCCTTACCGGAGCTAACGGTGCAAGCTAATTTTTTTTCAATTTTCAGTTGTTTATGTTAGTCAATCAGTTAGTTAGTTAGTTAGTCTGTGTATTTTGTATAGATAACTGTGCCCACGTTTCCCTTATAACGGAAATTTATACCCTCTAAATGCGAATAAATCGCACGTCAATCATAAACTATGAACCAAAAAAACACAATCTATCCCCAGTGAGACAAACTGCTTGATCCCCGTCTCCAGTGTACCAGCAGAGAACCTGCAGAACCGAATCAGCGAAAAAACACACCGGGCTACACAGCCTCTCTACCTGAGCAGCTGAAGCTGCGGCTCGTACCCTCGACACACAGACAGTGCTTCTGCATGCCAGCCACACGTGTGCTCAACTGTGAGAAATAAATATGTGAGGTGTACGCTGCTTTTCTATCTTTTTTTCCCCTTTTCTTTCTTTCTTTCTTTCTTTCTGTCAGCGACATACACTCCTAACACAGGACGGGTTGTTTTTATTGACTGAGTTTATTATTAAGCCATAGTGATGCGCGGATCGGCTCTGATAGCACCTGAATCAGCATGTACGCATCAACCATCCAGCCGTTACAACATGATTGAGCTAGCAAAGCAGTTTTGTGTTGCTATGTGTGGTATTTATTCAGTTTTGGGAAATCACGATGTCTAGAAAGCATCAGTGGCTGCAGCTGACAGGTACAGCTAACGTTAACACTAGCAGCAAAGCTAACATCAGGATCGTCATCCGTTAAATGTCTCCTGTTGTCAGATACGACATGAAACTACTCCAGTTAGCTCAATCATGTTGTAACTAAGACATCCGCTGGAGAATTTTTTTTTTCACGGGCCACTTTGTGAGTTTAGTGAGTTATTACAGACACGGCTAACGGCTAACAGCTAACGGTTAGCCCAGCTAATCTACGATAACCATGTTATTAATTACACACAGAGAAAATACTAATGTTTGTTCAGTTATTGTGTTTATAGACTTTACAAACATCAGATTAGTGTAAACGGTGATATAGTGACGTGAAAAATGTGATATATATATATATATATATATATATATATAGCTAAACTCAGCAAGGTAAACAACAAGGTGATTCCCATTTACACAGTGGTAAGAGTGCTGGACCTGAAGTGTCGCACAAAAAAACGGAAGCTGGCTGCGTTCTGTTTTGCCTCCGTGTTTCCGTGAAAAATAAGGTTGATAAACACACCGATGGGATCGATGTAAAGGCTGAAGTGTCCTGCTTTCATTAAAAAAAGAATTACGTCGCTCTTATTTTCCATTCCGGAAATAGACGCGAAAGAGTACGACTATATTCACATATTATTCCATGACATGTTTCCCTTTCCTGCAGTATTCCAAGCTACGCTTTCGCTGCAACATTTTGTGGTTCATTTTACAAATAATATTCAATGCCACCTATTTACTGTACATACTGCCACTCTCTAACAATACTCCTCCTTACCCTGTCCCTTGCTATTTCATGGTCGTCTATTCCCAGAATATTCACAGGATTTTACTGACTCATATTTTAACTCCTCCACTGCATTCAACCTTCATCTAAACTACTTTTGAACTGTTGCATCAGTCTGCTGCACACTATCAGTCTTTATATTAGATTATTGTAATGCTCTTTTTACCTGTTTAAACCAAACCACTTTGAACCGGCTCCAAATTGTCACATATCACGCCAATTTTATCCTCTCTGCACTGGCTACTGATCAAATTCCGCATTAATTTTAAAATTTTGGTTTTAACTTTTAGAGCTTTACATGGTCAGATGCCACAGTACATTGCCGACCTCTTTCTCCCGTACTCGCCAAATCTGACTCTTAGGTCCTCTGACCAGATTTTACTCACCATCCCTAGGACCCATTTTAAAACCCGAGGCGTGCTTTACAAGCTGTTGCTCCCAAACTCTGGAACGCTCTCCCCTTCTCTCTGAGATCCACAGATTCCTGTACTATTTTTATGAAGCAACTTCAGACATTTTTATTCAGACAGGCCTTTGGCTGACTGATTAAAGGTTTTTACCTCCTTTTATTGCTTCTTATGGGTTTGTTTTATTTGTGACCATTTTTTTTTAAAAAAAATTGTATTTTCATTGTATTATTGTCTGTGTTTTTGCTTTTATTGTGAAGCACTTTGTGATTTTATATCTGTGAAAGGTGCTTTATAAATAAACTTTACTTACTTACTTATATCCAGCAATAAGTCAGTACTTTGGAACGGGGCTGGGTTGTGGTGGGGATTGGAGGGTAAAGGGATTAATATTTCTGTTTTTTAAAAAAAACATGACACTGTGCTTCTGTGTCAATTTTGGGGACACAAATACAACAAATCAATTTTTCCATGTTGCCACAAGGGTTAGGGTTATTGTCTGTCTGTCAGACATATTTAGGCTCCATGTTTCAGCCGTGGACGCTCTCTGTCTTCTCTCCAGCTGTCTGTGGAAACATTAAATGCCTGCAGCTGCTTTCCTTTTCTTTGTCTGCGCTGCCCCCCTGTGTTCACACATGTGCTGCACTGGAGTCAGTTATAAGTCAGAGATCAAAGAGTGAGGAACAGATGGGGGTGGACAAAATAATGTGAACACCGGTGCAGGATAATGCAATCCACTGCAACACTACAAACTGCATTCTTAAAAGAACCACTGAGTTGATTCGACTTTCTGACAGACGTGCTTTCTGTTACGCAGCTTCTACATCAGATTGCATTATAGACAGGTAGGAGTGTGTGTGTGTGTGTGTGTGTGTGTGTGTCAAACATATGTTAAGTTTCCTTTTCACATAACAGATCATTCATTTTTAAATCCAGCTTGTTTAGATCTCAGACTCTGTGTGACACACAGTGCATACAGTGTTGTTACAACGAGGCCTGACCTAAATAAGCAAAGGTGTGTTTGGTTCGCTCCTGACACACTTGGCAGGGCGACTGGCCGTGATCTGAGGCCTGTGCTACGAAGCAGGATTTGAAGTTAGCGAGGTAACTTCAGGGTTAAATCTGGGTTTTCAGTGCTACAAACCTGGTTCTCTTTTTACCGGGATAAATCACCATGGCAACTGATGCTGAACAGCTAACCTGCTCCGGAGCTGGTTATGTATCACACTTGATCACATTCAGTCACAGTAACAACGCACATCTCAAAAATAAATAGTATATGGAAATATATAAACAAATATAATATACAGTAACATGAAGATGACACACAAATATGTGCTCTGTTAAAAAACAGTGAAGAAGACAATTTGAATCATCTTTTATCCTGTCTGTGAACATAAAGTGTCCCAAAACTTTCTCCAGTTAAATCACAGTAAATCAGATACACTCCTCTTCTGTCCTCCTGTGTGCAACAGTCAAACCTGCAGCCAAAAACCTTGGTGTGATGTTTGACAGTGACTCTGACACTGTTTTATTGAGTAATTTTTTCTGTTTTTCTGGGTAATTTTTTTCTGTTTTTCGAGGTAATTTTTTTTTCAGTTTTTCTGGGTAATTTTTTTCTGTTTTTCGGGGTAATTTTTTTCTGTTTTTCTGGGTAATTTTTTCTGTTTTTCGAGGTAATATTTTTTCTGTTTTTCAAGGTAATTTTTTTTCAGTTTTTCTGGGTAATTTTTTTCTGTTTTTTGGGGTAATTTTTTTCTGTTTTTTTGGGGTGATTTTTTTTCTGTTTTTCTGGGTAATTTTTTTTTGTTTTTCGGGGTAATTTTTTCTGTTTTTTGGGGTAATTTTTTTTTCTGTTTTTCGGGGTAATTTTTTTTGTTTTTCGTGGCAATTTTTTTTTTCTGTTTTTCGGGGTAATTTTTTTCTATTTTTCGGGGTAATTTTTTTCTGTTTTTCGGGGTAATTTTTTTTTACTGTTTTTCTGGGTATTTTTTTCTGTTTTTCATTGCATTTTTTTCTGTTTTTCGGGGTAATTTTTTTTCTGTTTTTCTGGGTAATTTTTTTTTCTGTTTTTCGGGGTAATTTTTCTGTTTTTCGGGGTATTTTTTTCTGTTTTTTGGGGTAATTTTTTGGGGGGGTTTTCAGGGTAATTTTTTTTTCTGTTTTTCAGGGTATTTTTTTCTGTTTTTTGAGGTAATTTTTTTTCTGTTTTTCAGGGTATTTTTTTTCTGTTTTTCGAGGTAATTTTTTCTGTTTTCGGGGTAATTTTTTTTTCTGTTTTTCGGGGTAATTTTTTCTGTTTTTCGGGGTATTTTTTCTCTGTTTTTCAAGGTAATTTTTTTCTGTTTTTTGAGGTAATTTTTTTTCTGTTTTTCAGGGTAATTTTTTCTGTTTTTCTGAGTATTTTTTTCTGAGTTAAGAGAGCAATAGAACAACAGACGCTTTCATTCTTTTCTTGAGAGCTCGATATAATGGAAGCAAACATGACCCGCTTGTTTAGTTTAATCCAGTTTTACTTTGTTTTGGGTTTGAGACACTGGGAGATACTTTTGTCTTTAAGTCATATAGATGGTGTTATCATTAGTTTGTCGACTTTACACAGGCACCTTACAAAACAAAAAGGAAAAAAAAAATTTACCATGAAAAACAGAAAAAATTACTCAATAAAACAGATTTTTTTAATTTGTCAAGTGAATGAGTGAATCAGTCAATCAGTTAAGAATCATCTCTAAAATCAGGTCCTTTCTCTCTCAGCTCGATCTTGAGAAGGTCTTCTACACTTTCATTTCTTCACAGCCAGGTTACTGTAACTCACTACATTCAGGGTCGAGCCAAAAAGACGTCTCACGGCTTCAGCTGGTGCAAAATCAGCTGCTTGGCTTCTAACAAACACGAGAAATCACGAGCACATCAGCCCTGCTTCAGCCTCTTCACTGGTTACCAGTCAGCTGTAGAACTGATTTTAAGATTTTACTGCTCACTTTTAAAACACTTCATATTGAGATGCCTCTCCATAGGAGCCGGGTCGCGGCCTCAGATCCTAAGACCAAAGGGGACAGAGCTTTTACAATCAGGGCCCGAGGCTCTGGAACGACCTGCCTGAGGATCTGAGATGCTGAATCAGTGACACCTTTTAAATCACTTCTTAAAACTTCTCTTTGAAAAAGCTTTTTTTTAATTAATTTCAGCACACTGTTAATTTCATTTATGTTTTATTGTATTATATCATTTTTGTATTATTCCATTTCCTTGATTTGCTGTACGTCAGTGCAACCTACAGGGCAATTAGTTGCCAACTTTGCTTCTCTGCTTCTGTCATGTCATTTCTTGAATGCCTCGCGTTATTTGCTTGAATCTGTTTTAAATTCAGGATCAACAATGTGAGGCACTTTGTAACTTAGTTTTGCAAAGCACTTTATAAATAAGGTTTATTATTATTACAGTAGCGTACTACAGCAGGTACAGATCAGCAGTGAGATCTTACATTTTCACTTCATATCAAAGGGTATGCATGTATCAAACACATGACTGACATTGTTATTTATATGCATTAAACACAAATATCAGCCAGACCTGTTCTGGCTCATTAAAGGTCACTTCTCTCTATAAACGACTCCACAGTTTAAATAAACAAACACTGATGAACACTGACCTTCTGTCAGACAGCAAGGGGTTAAATATACAGCACACTGTGACACAATAAACAACCTACAGTATGTGATATATATGACTGGTGTGTTTGTTTGTTAGGGAAACAAACAAACAAAGACAACAGGGTGTTGTGTCTGTCTACATTTATCCACTGAATCCACTGCAGCTAAATTCAGCTGTAACAAACACGGGAGCTAACATCATTAGCATCAGGCTAACTCTCCCGGATGTTTACATTAAATGTTGTTGGCTGTGTTGAAGTTTGACTGACTGACGTCACGTCATCTCTTCAGAGTTTCTTTCAGCAGCTGCAGTTTGTTTCCACACTGCTGGATAATTAATAACTTTACAATCAGAGGATGCACACCTCACCTGACCTCACCTGTCTGCAGACTCCAGGTCTGACCACCATCACCTGCCGTTACAATCCAGAGGGGGCGCTGTTTCACACACTGGAGGAAGCTCAGTAGAACACGGGGAAGATTGGGGAGTGTTCGTTACTAATGAGGGGGGAGGAGGTGCAAAAAGGGGGAGGCGTTAAACTAATTTTTTTAATCAAATCAAATCAACTTTATTTATATAGCACGTTTAAAAGCAGCCACATTTGACCAAAGTACAAAATTTAAAGAATGACACACACATATAGCAATAAAACATGTACACAAATATAAAACAGAACAACACCAGTAAGAACAATTACTCACATAAAAAAGATAAAGATAAACTACTAAAATATTAAAACCACTACAAACAACCAGAGGCCATTGAAAACATGTACGTTTTAAGATTTGTCTCATCACACCAGTTTCAGCCTCGTTACATCGGCTCCACGTTTGTTTTAGGACTGACTCTGACTCTTCACGGCTCCAGAATACATTTCAGACCTGTTAGTCTCTTATGAACCTCTGTGTAGTTTGAGAGGTCCTCTGTCTGTCCCAGAGTCCAGACTGAAGACCAAAGGGGACAGAGCTTTTACAATCAGGGCCCGAGGCTCTGGAACGACCTGCCCGAGGACATAAGGCTGTCTGAGTCACTGTCTTTGTTTAAGTCTCTCCTAAAAATGTATTTCTGTCTGACAGCATATCCTGATTTTATCTGAGCTATTTTATTGCCATCTTCTTCTTCTTTTTTGGATTTTATGTCCCAGTTATTATCTTATTTTATTTTATCTCTTACTAGATGACATGTTATGACATGTTATTTGTTTTATTCTCTGTGTGTTTTAAATTTGTTCAGTTTTATTGTACAATAAAACTAGTCATTTTGTAACTGTGCTTTATAAATAAGGTTTATGATTATGATAAAATGTTTCACGTCTGTCATACATTATGGCCATTATTTAACATAGCTTTTTTTATTAGGAGTTATGGATGTAAAAAAAAAAAAGGTCTGTAAACATACAGTATAAACAAGTTGTGTTGTACAGCAACAAAAACGACAAACATTTCTTGAAGAAATTGCAGAGTGAATGCTGGATGCTGAAGAGCTGGCTTTTCACTGAACTGCTTGTTTAAATGTTTAATGAAGTGAAGGAGTAGGAAGAGTTAGGAAAGTGGGAATGGATTCAATTTGTATGAATGTCATTAAAAAGTTGAATAACACCAATAATGTAAGAGATTACCACAATCAAACATTAGGATGGAAGATTCAAAATCAAAACATTCTCCTGTATTTCAAACTCTTATGTATTCAATCATACTTTACATGAGAAAATGTTTAAAATGTTCCACGTCTTTCATACATTATGGGTATTACTGATCTTTTAAAGCTAGCAGTGCAGTGTAGCGTCAGATTTGCAAAAGAAAATGTAAAATATTGCAGATCTCTTACATGACTGGTTTACATTTTTCTTTTGCAAATCTGATGCTACACTGCACTGCTGACTTCAAACGCTGAATAAGACCCATGATGTATGAAAGATGTGGAACATTTTAAAGTTTCTCGCTGAAAGTATGAGTGAACACGCAAGAGTTTAAAAATCATGAAAATCTTTCCATTTTGAATATTCCATCCATTTATTTGACCGTGGTATTTTTTCTGAAAACCCTGAATATTTACTCAAAGTATAAAACCTATGAGTGATAAAATTAGTAGCCGGGATTTCGTGACTGAGCTGAATGTTTTTATGTTAATGTTAAATAAAGTTTCTACATTAAAAATGAGGAAGGAGAAGAGCACCAAAAAACAAGGCAGAATAATAATAATAAACCATTTTCAGCATCAATCTGGATTTTGAATTTTTTTCAGCGTACACCCAAACACACATCACCACTTGTTTCACGCATCTTTTAAGTAGCAGTTATAGATTCAAAAAATATGTACATATACAGTATATATTACAAGTAAGGAAGACATAAGTTCCTAATTTCATCTGTACAGGTGAATATATGACAGCACATGTTAGACCATGTACTGTGTATTCGTATAACAAATTGTAAAAAGTATGAAAGACAACACCACGTCGTGCAGTCTTGGAAAGAGCATAAAATGTTTATTACATTTTCTTTCAATACAGAATACATGTTTCTATGTCGACACGAAAACAAAACCAAAGAGGGAGTCTGTGTACAAAACCGATTGTCGTCATGGATTTGAACTCCGCCTGGTCTGTGTAACATCATCATCATCATCGGTCATAACACAGCAACACCATCAGTTTAGAGGAGACAGGAAGAGGGAAGTGTATTCACGACGTGTCCTTCATCGGGGGAGCTTGATATAAAAAGTATTTTTTATTTTCTTTAACAGCATATTGTACAAAACTGGTACATTTATACGATTGGTGCCGGGATGAACATTCAGCGACGTGTTATGTTACATGAACACATTTATTTTGAAGTCTTTGTTTTTTCTTTCTGTTTCAGGAGAATGAGGAGCTTTTCTGGCTGATTATCATCAGTTTCAAACTCTCCACGTGAACATATCTGTTTTTATTATTCAAAAACATTCGAGCTGTTACTGCTGGATGGAGCAACGTTCAGACCAATAACAAGGCAACACAAATGAAAAGCTGCATGTGTGGTGGTGGCTTAAACAAAAAGAAAAAAGAAAATCAAAGGTACTTTTAAGACAGTAGGTGAAAATGGAAAAAAATAGAATTTAAAATGGTAGTTCGGAGGTGAAGGAAGCAGTAACAGGATGCTACAACGTAAAAATAAAGTGAAAGCCCTAAAATTTTACTTAAAAGTACAAAAGTATTGGCAGCA
Organism: Epinephelus fuscoguttatus; assembly: GCF_011397635.1. Lineage (NCBI taxonomy): Eukaryota > Metazoa > Chordata > Actinopteri > Perciformes > Serranidae > Epinephelus > Epinephelus fuscoguttatus. The sequence continues at coordinate 1,363,149 of NC_064752.1, read as the reverse complement.
AATTATACTTAAAATATCAGAAGTGCTCATGAAGAGAATGGTCCCTTTTGTAGTGTTATATATATATTTTAGGAATATCATCACAGATGTCGAGGCGGAACTGATTTTAACTATTCTATAAAGTGTTGGGCTTTTTAATCTGCAAAACCTCACTCTTACAAAATCATTTCTGTTTGTGATTCAGTCCTAACACCTGATTTTGCAGTGAGAATATTTCAACCCAATTTCAATCAACTTGTTTTATAAATGTTCAACAAAGCAGTGTCTGTGTCTTCAATCAATCCAGAGCGAACAAAGCAGATTGCTGCATTAAAGGTTTGGAAAAATTTGATTTTCACTTAATTAGTGAAATTAGCCAGCTGGCACCGGACGACCATACGATGTCAGAAAGACGTTGGACAGATGTTAAATTTGGGTTGGAATGAAAATCGGGTTGATATTTTAAATATGTCACAGTAACAATGTCGCGATTTGCAGACGTTGTGTTTTGTTCTCTCATAGCTTACGACTAAATGTCATTACGTCATGGTGACGCCGGCATTTGACGTTTGATTTTAGTTAATTAACGCCGCGACTTAATACCAACAAAATATCATCATCATCTGTCGTCAGTGTTCTACATCAAACTGACGATGTTGTCCTGACACTGAGTTTGGTCACTGATGAAACAACCTCGATTCAACCAAATATCAACGTCTAATGACGAGGGTTGCAGAGATGTACGGGGTTTTTAAGGTACACCGTGATATAAAAGCTGATATTATCATACTGTGTACATTTGCTTATCTACGATATTGAAAAAAAAAATTATACTTAATGTTGAATCTCCCTTTTATTTTAGTTTTTTTCAAAGGGGAGACTTTTTACACAAACACAAAATGGTTTGAACCCTTCTGCTTTCATTCCTTTCAGGCTCATTCTGACTGATAATAAGATAAATTCTTTAATACCGGGATACCGTGAAACCACAATATTTTCTGAGCCTATAAAAATTTAGTGTTGCAACCCTGCTAATGACGCTGTCAGCCAGCTGGGAGATGAATTCTACTGAAAACAGATTAAAGTGCTACAGATGCTGCAGATGTTTCACTTTTTACATGAAAGGAAAACTTTATCGACTCATTTCCAGACGAATATTACTTTATAACCAGGGCACTTTTTTCACTGAAAATCACACTGTTTTACCAGCAAGTGTTTGTAAGTCAAATAATCTGTAAAAGCAGAGTACGAAGTACAAATGTAACAGAGGCGTAAATGGAAATACTCAAGTACAAATACTATTAAAATAGTTACTTTCCAGCACTGGCAGTTCCTTTGCGTTCACATGGGATCAGGCAGACGGTCGACAGGAAACAGGATGTCATTTCAGAGCAGAGCAGTAAAATAATGAAAGGTGGCAGAAAATACCAACAATGGTATCAAAGGTTTAAATATCTTAGCTCTTTGCCGTCCACCCATGACAGGATTTACATCTGGATGTTGCGTAGCTCCTGGACACTTACTGGAGTAATTACATCAAATAATAAACCCAAAATAGTTTCATTTAATATATTTTATTCCATTCTTTGTCAACAACTCGGCATCACCATCGCAACAATTTGTCATGCATGTTTAGTTTTACTGTCCTGACATTATATCGTTTGTTTTTCCTGTGCCGTCCAAAAGCTGCTTTCTGTCTACTGTCTGCCTGACAGAACCAAAGAATGAAAACTAGGCTCCACATTAAGATGTCCATTTACAACAGAGACACTGCCTCTTGCAGTGCGCCTAAATTACTTCAAATTTGGGACTTTTTTTTGTTCTCTGAACTCCTTTCTTGTCTTAAGTAAAGCATTTTGAATTATACCTCAGACATGCAGACTGTGGGGGTCAAAATGTAGTTTTACCTGACATTTTATAGATGATTAATTAATTTAAAGATAATTAAAGATGAATCTATATTAGTAATAGTTAGCTGCAGCCCTGTCTTTTCTACTTGCAAATGCTCTTCAACATCATGTTCTTTTAAGGGATAGTTCAGATTTTTTGAAGTGGGGTTGTGTGGGGGGGGTACTTATTCATAGTCGGTGTATCATATACAGTAGATGTCAGATGGTGCACCCCCAGTTTGGAGAAGCAGGCTGGAGTCGGACATGGAAGCTAATCAATCTACTGCTGTGAAGGGGTCAGCAAGAAAATCAGTTTTAGCCACCTAAAAAAGTCCCACCTCAAAAAAAAAATCAATATCAGTTTAAGTGTACGTTATATTTAGAGTATTTTCATTGACTTACATTATTGTCAGACAGTGATCTGGAAAATGAAGCGGTTACATCACTTTCTACAAAGCCAGACTCCATTGAAAAAAACAGCGATTTAACATTTGCTGAACACGGGAGCTGCTGCTCTACTGCTGCCTCTAACAGGTGTTCTGTTTGTGTTGTTGTGTGGCTTTGGCATTCAAAACGGTTAGTTCACATTCACCAACGTCACACAATTACACCAACGAACTAACTGATAGAGGCAGCAGTCGACCAGCGGCTCGTGTGTTCAGTGAGCTAAAATTACTGTTTTTCTCAATGGAGTCTGGTGGCTTTGACAAGTAGATACGAAACTGAAGCCATTAACGCCTCCCTGTCAGAACAGGCTGTCTGACACAAGTGTACACTTAAACTGATATATATTTTCTAGGTGGCTAAAACACGTTTTGTTGCTGACCCATCCACAGCAGCAGACTGATAAGCTTCCATGTTGACTCCAGTCTGCTTCTCCAAACTGGGGGCGTGCTGAATAACATCTACTGTATGTGATACACTGACTGTGGGTAAGCACCCCTCATTCAACCCCACTTCAAACTATCCCTTTAAGATCTAGATGTGTTTTGTGTCCTCTTAACTTTTACACAGTAAGCTGCTTGTGCTGTAAACAAACAAACATGTCAATCTTTAGTCTGACATGTCGTCTAGTTCTTCAGTCCTCGCTTCACTGAGCAGACGCAGTGTTTACTGCTCCTTTTCAAAGTAAAACGACGACAGTGTTAAAATCTGAACACCATCAGGTTTAATTTCCTCATGACGTGACAGAATGGGAAACATTTTCAGGCTCTAACCAACCTTGATCTGGCGTCAGTAAAACACCAGATGGAGTAAACGTAGCCGACGTGCAGCACAGAGCTGAGATGATGAGAGACGTCACCAACACCACCCAGACTACATGAGGTATCACACGTCTTCTATAGGAGCTATACATTCTCATTTGGTTGGTGCAAACAGCAACGAACACACAGATAAACAATGTAGAGGTGAAGAGCTGCCTGTTTCCGTGACAACTAGCCATCACACACTAACAACACTTCATTTCCATGACAACAGAGTAAGTGCCGTCTGCCATCTTAGGTGAGCAGAACTATTTCCGCATTTTTTTTTATTTCTCTGCCCTCTAAGGTTTCATTCATCATCATCGGGGTGGGACAAGTGTTTTTCCTCTGACACATCATCTTGGCACAAACATTCACTCAACATTAATGGTAAAAAATTAAGTCAGCGCCGGTTCAGTTACAAAAATCCCAAGAGATTAATGCTGAAGACATGAAGACATATCTCTGCAGCTGTTGGAAAAGATTTAGCCTGAGGTGAGTCTGACTGAAATCAGCACGCATGTGTTGCTTGTATATTTCTAGAGATAATTAAAGAGCTTTGAGGGAAATTTAAAGGGACAGTTGGAATTTTTTTAACTGGGTTGTATAAGGTACTATAACAGTCAGAGTATTACCTAGAGTAGATGTCAGTCGACACGCCCAGAGTTTAGAGAAGCAGGCTGCTGCACCACCGTGGGAGCTCAGCGAGGTGCTGCTGTGGACGGGCGCAGCAACAAAACATATTTAGCCACCTAAAAAACAAATCAGTGTCACGTTACATGTAAGCTACACTTCAGCACTTTACCTCGCTGTCAGACAGAGATTCTGACGGAGACTGAAGCTGTTTTGTATCCGTCTATGCTCTCTCTTTACAGCCGCCAGACTCCTCATCACTGGTCTACCTCTGACTCCACTGGCAAAGAAGCCTCCTAGTTTTTGCTTTGACACCAACTTCTCCACCATTGTCTTGTCTGTCAACTGTCTTTACGTGAGAAAATCTCACTCATAATGTTAATACGACAGCCTGGGCGTTTGGCAATTAATGTAAGCTGTGTATGCCCAAACACCATGTAACACCAGTCACAGCCAGCCTAGGTTACTGCTATCACTGCAAAATGTGTCAGCATTATGTCATTGGGCCCCTTTTGCCTGGTTAGCCTCTCCTGACGGGACATCTGTGTGTGCCGTGTGTCTCTGGTGTTTAATAGGTTAGTTTGGATTCACCAAAGTCACACAACACAAACTATCGAGGCAGCGACAGGCGAGCATGTCCCGTGTCCAGTCTACAGTGAGGAAAAATGTTTTTGTCAATGGCGTCTGGTGGTTTAAAAAAGAGCAATGTAACAGCGTCAGCTCCTCGTCAAAGAGGCTGTCTGATGCCAAGATAGAGTGATGAATATATTTTAAACAGAGCGTACATTTAAACTGATACTGATTTTTTTTCAGTGTCTAGAGTATGTTTAGCTGCTGCCCCCGTCCACAGCAGTACATCGCTTAGCATCTGTGGCTGCACACCTGTCTGCTTCTCCAAACTGACCACCATCTACAAAGGCAACACCCTTTTAAAAACACAGGTGAACCAACTACAAATAGGCTGTAGACTCTTTTCCTGTTGCCAGCACACGAGAGCGGCTCTGCAGCAGACGAGTCCGCCCTTCTGTGTGTGTTTTTTTTTTTTGGGTGTGTCATGTGTCATGTTCAACGTCACGGACAGGCCGGAGAACAGGTAAACAGTAGTAGGTTACTTGTTTCTATACATCTCTTCGTGATTCAGTCTCTCTTTCAAACTCGGTGCAGACCCATTTGGATTGATGTTTTTAGAGCAGCATGTGTGGAGATAGACGGTGTTTTGTTGCATCTCACCAGTAGAGGAGCTGAAATTAGCACGTTTGCGTGATTCCTATTAGGGAGCGTATCTATGTTTCCCAGGTTCTATGTTGCCTGCTCAACCAAGCGGGAAACATAGAGCCCTTTTTGGTTGAGTGGGGAACATAGAACCCGGGAAACATAGGGATGACCCCTCCTAATAATGCTGTTCGGAGTCTGAGGCGACACGTGTCTGCTGCAGTGATTCGACCCCGGTGTGAATGCCGATTAAAACCTTTCTGCATTAAAAAGCCAGATATTGGCAGGTTTGTCGTGCAGTGGGACAGCGGCTTCACACAATGACTATGGAGAAATACCTCACACAACCCCGCTTCAAAAAAATCCAAACACTCCCTTTAAAGTCGGTGCAATCACTTTAAGCATCAACTGTTCTGGTTTCTACACCAAAATTCCCCGTAAATGACGTTCGCACTAAGAGACCAGGTAGACGTGAGTGAAGCTACAGTGACGGCAGATGAAAAGAGACAGGAGCATGGATGGATGACAGATGGATGGATTCATGTATTAAAACTGAATAAAAGCCGTTATATAATATAAAATCCGAACTAGTAACATGAACAGACCTCGCACCAGTATGACAGCGGAACACGAATCTCCAGCAAACTGAAACATCTCAAGTGACGACAGGTTTCTGAAAGACAGACAAGATATAGCTTCTTTTTTTTTCTCTTTTCCTGCATGCAACGACAGACCAAACCGACACGCTCACAACTCTCAAAACAAAAAGGAAACTGGAATGGTTCAATTGATAAAACACTACCTATGTAAAATACACAGTCACAGGGACGGGTCAGGAAATTCACTTTTGTCTCTACTGGCTGTGGCGGCTGGTGCTTTTAACAAAAAGAAATAAAACCACGTCACAACAGTCTCAACCTGCGAGTAGAAGCCAGTAGAGCACACAAACTGGAGTAGCCTGAGCCAGACTCAGCTGGCATCACTTTCCCACTCAGTTTACAGTACAATCACTTGGTATAAAACCTCCCAGTCCCACATATACTGGATATACAGAATAACTTCTGATAAAAGGAACACAAATAAAGTAAACAAGCATATAAACAAACCCTCAGATTTAGTGTCGTATGTTACAGCTTAGAGTATAAAAGCAACAGTGCTGCCAGTGTGTGCGGCAAGCCTTTCATTAACGTCCCCTCTCCTTTAAGTGTTTTTCATCACAGACCGTTTTAACGTTTAATTCCCCCGGTGATGTAACATCGTCCTTAACTGCCTGTAAATGTGACGACCAGTCAATCGTCAGCGTGAGGGAGACATGAAGTAATAAATGAGGAAGAGTAGAAGAGAGACGCGTAGTGTACGTTGCTGTGTTTCATTATTAAGATACTGGATAAAACAATAAAATGCATCTTTGTGAAATCAACATGGAAGTATTTGTCATCAGGCGAGTTTCCTCTCAGCTCGCTGTGTATGTGTGTGTGTGTGTGTGTGCATGCCTTTAGTGTCTGTACATGTATGTTCTCCTCAGTGTTAAAATCAATTAGTGTCATTGACGATCACAATAACCATGTGCTCCTCGTCCAGATTACCCACAGTCCTTTTGGCGGCCTGCAGGTACTGTTGTGAGAACACTCCAGGTGGGAAGGCGTACAGCATGGCCCCAGGCCCCCCCTCTTTTGCAGCAGGCAGGCTCACGACTCCAGCGGCCTCCTTGTTCCGCAGGTAGGTCACCAGGTGGCGGAGCAAGCGTGCCTGCAGGCCTGGCTCGGGGGTCGGGGCCTGGCGGTCGATGGGGCCCTGGAGAGCCAAAAGGATGGCGAACCCATCAGGCCGCCCGAGTTTAATGCGCCGCGACACCTCGTCAAGTCGGGTCTGGTCCATGCGGAGCCTCTGGGCGATCTTCAGCTGGCTGGGCTGGTTCTGGCTCTGCAGCTTCAGGGTGTCCTTCATCACCGTGTTGAAGAACGCGGAGCCCCCCTCCAGCATGTACAGGTCTGTGGGGAAACTGCTGTTCTTCAGAGCAAAGAAGCCGTGCCACGATTTGGAGAGCGACGCCTGGGCGAACTCTGACAGCGTGCTGGGGGAGGAGGAGGTGTGGGTGTCCGTGTGGATCGCAGGGGAGACGGCGGCGATGACCTCGCTGTTTCGATGGTGATGATTGTTGAGATGCTCGCTGGACCTCTTGCTGTGGTGGCGGCCAAATGGTGGATCTTCTTCGTTGCTGGCGGAGTGTCGCCCTCCTCCTCCGTTCTCGGGGGAGTGGTCTCTGGGCTCTGTGGTGGAGTCAGGAGCTCGAACCCGCGCTCTGTCTGGGCTCGCGTCAGGAGAGACAGCCCCACCCAGACCTCGAACCCTCGACCTCCCCCTCTCCTTCTCCCTGTCTCTCTCCCTCTCCTCTGTCAGCCTGTCAGTGGACACACTCCTGCTCCTCCTCCTGCTCCTCCTCTCCTCCCTTTCCTTCAGCCACCTCTCCCTGCTCCTGCTGCGGCTCCTTGCTGCTCTCCCACTCCTCCCAAATGCTTCCACTCCTCCCATTCTCCTCTCCAGGCTACGGGTGGGGCTGGTGGGGTAGTTTCTCTCCAGCAGGGCCCTCTCCCTCTCCCTCTGGGAGAGGAGGCTGTGGGAGGGCGGCGACGAGCGGTCCCTGACTCCCCTCAGCTCCCGCTCCAGGCTGCGATGACGGCTGTAGGCCTCCCCGAGGAGATCATAGTGGGAGGGTACCGCGACAGGAGGCTGGTAACCAGGAGGAAATGGCCGGGAGGGGCTCTCCTCAACTTTAGCAAAGTCCACCCTCAGTCGCCGCTCCGGACCACCTAACGGAAACCCCCTCATCTGGGTGCAGGCGGCTTGGGCAGCGTCCAGACTTTCATACTGAATGTAAGCAAAACTGTCCCCCTTCACATAGTCGATATTCCTTATACTTCCAAAGCGGTCAAACTCCCGAGCGAGGGCAGCCAGGGAGTTTCCAGGCCCAAGGCCGCCCACCCAGAGCCGTGTGGTGGGGTTAGCTTTGCCATAGCCAATCTTTATTGGATTTCCGCCCATAAGCCGCCCCTGCATGGCCACCTTGGCCTGGTGGGCCATGTCCAGGTTCTGAAACTTCACAAAAGCATACGCCCCACCCTGTCCACGGGCTGGGCGTTTAATCACAACATCCTCTATGATGCCATACTTGTCAAACCCCCTCCTTAGTTCCACTTCTGTAACATTACCGTCCAAATTGCCAATAAAAAGGTTGCTGGTCGCCCTCTGATCATCCTCAGGTTTTAAATCCTCCACCACTGGCATTGGAGGGAAGCCATAGGGCCGGCCCCTCTCATCCAGCATACCATAATAATCCAAGAGCCTCTCCCTCTCCCTGCTGATACCCAGGGTCTCCAAGGCGTAATGTCTCGCCCTGATGTCTCTGATGTTACTCACCCCGGGACCGGGCGGGGACAGGGAGCGCTGTCTGTAGGGGTACGGCGCGTGCAGAGGCAAATATCCAGCATCTGGCGGCGTGACGCTCCGCCTCCTGACGTACATGGGTTCAATTTTAAGCTGTCGGTCACCCAAAACTAACCTGGAGGATTTGGCGTGTCTGGCCTCTTTGGCGTCCTCCGGGTGCCGAAAATTCACGTAGGCGATCCGGCCCAGCTCCGGTGTGTGCGACAGCTTCACGCTGACGTCCCCGAACTTTTTGAACTCGTGAAACAGCGCGTCCTCCACGTCCTCGTCCGTGACCTGCGAGCCGAGGTTGCTGATGAGCAGCGTTTTGTACTCCAGAGTGCCCGGTCTGGCGGCGGGGAGCTCCACCGCCGTGGTCCGTAGCGGCGGACGGCCGAGGAGGCTGAGCTCGTGTCGGTGGTGGAGCTCCAGGGCGGCCGCTCGCTCCTCCCTCAGCCGCGGCTTCTCCCGCTCCCTGCTTCGGCTCCGTCGGTGGTATCCCCGGCTCTCCGCCAGCAGCAGAGCCAGCGGCGGCGGCGGCAGCTCCTCCCTCCGTGCACTCTCTCGTTCCCTTTCCCGTATCCGTTTAGCGACGGCCCTGGACGGACTAGTCTCTCTCCCGGCCTGCCTCTTCATCTTCAAAGGATGATGGAGCCCAAACTTTTCGGTGCCTGCAGCGGGAATCCGGCCTGGGGGGCGAGCTGCAGGGGTGTTAGCAGAAACAACGTGGCAGACGACGGCTTCGACAAACACACGCTTCCAGTCCGAGCCCCGGGTTGTTGCATATATGTCGGGATAAAGGCATAAAAACGTTTAAAAACATGTCAGCCGCGGAGGGTCTGCACCTACGCCGCCATCTTGGACAATAGGAATGTGTGCTTTCCCTGAGAAGGGCGGAGACTGCGATGACGCACCGTCGGCGGCCGTCATGACGTAGCACGCTTTATTTTGGACACTAAAATAATTTTCGGACTGAAACCTGAAAATAAAAACGGTTCACTTTCAAATAAAGACCAAATAACTTTGTTTTGTATTATTTTATTAATTTATGTTTTATTTATTTTCATCTTTATTTATTTATTTATTTTTTCTGTTAACTATTTTATTTTGTCCCTTATTTGGGGCTGACATTCTTTTTTTCGTTTTCTGTTTTTTCTTTTCTACCCAGTTTCATGCCAGTTTACTTTGATAATATTTATCTTATCTTATTGTTGTAAATCTAAATTGTTCAGTAAAGTTTCTTAAGTGATAATTGTCGGACTGGAACTTTGAGAAATATTGTGACACCCACAAAATCAGAAGTCTCACTTAAAATTATACATTTACATTTATACATTATTCTGTAAAGCAGGTGCTCTCTAGATTCAGAGGTGAACTGATGGAAAATGTGCGTTTTGTAATTATGAAATTGAAATTATTTGTAACATTTATTTTGTATATATCTAGAACATTTCTTTAAGATGTTGACTGGTTCAAATATTTGATTATTTTTTTTAAAAAGAGACACTGTATTTCTTTTTCATGATACGTGTTTTATTGATTGCAAAAAAATGTTTCTTTTGAACCTCTTTATTTTATTTGGAACATTTTATATTCACAAATGTAAATGGCCTAAAACAAAGCCACACATACATAAACTGAAAAGAGAATTTTGACACTATGTTGAAACATTACACAGACTGAAGAATGGTAAAGCAATGAAAACAGAATGTGTAAAGCCTTAAATATTATATAAATTATATAGATTAAATATGATATTAAATATTGTGTAATTTGTTGTTGGTTTGTCTTGGGTATGTATTTTGTAAGCATTTAAATTCTATGCTCAACTAAGGGTCATTTACACACAAAACATTTGTTAATGAAAACAAAAAGTCAGCATTTTGTTTAACGTCTACTTAAGATACTTTAAATGTTAGGTTTTATATAATGAGTGCAAATGGTCTCAAAGAAAACTCACATGGGGGCTGGGACATTCATTTTAAATACTACACCATTAGGACTCTGATTATCTACCATGACTTGAAATCCTCCTTTCAGTCAGAATAGCAGCAGCTCTACTCTGAGCTCCCTCCACATGTCCGAGCTCCTCACCCTATCTCTAAGGCCAAGCCCAGACACCCTTCTAAGTGAACTAATTTCAACCGCTTATATCTGCGATCTGATTCTTTCAGTCACTACCCAGAGCTCATGACCATAGGTGAGGGTTGGCATGTAGCTGGACCAGTAAAGCTTTGCCTTCTGGCTCAGGTTTCTCTTCACCACGACAGTCCGGCGTGGCACCAAACAGCCTGTCCATTTCACTCCACCCTCACTTGTGAACAAGACCCTGAGATACTTTAACTCCTTTGCTTGGGACAGTAACTCTCCCCAAACCCAGAGGGAGCAATTGTCTTGCAGGAGAGAACCATGACCTCAGGTTTGGAGGTGCTGACTCTCATCCCAACCGCTCCCCACTTACTGTAAACCGTCCCAGGTCACGCTGGAGGTCACAGTGTGATGAAGCCAACAGAACCACATCATCTGCAAAAAGCAGGGATGCAATTCTGAGATCCCCAAACCGGACCCCTTCCTCCTCCTGGCTGCACCTTGAGATCTTGTCCATGAAGATTACAAACAGGATCGGTGACAAAAGACAACCCTGGTGGAGGCCAACACCCACTGAGAACGTGTAATAAAGAAAACATGCTTATATCATGCTCCATTTCTGCCTGTTTCCCCCTAAATCAAATCCTTCACACTGGACCTTTAAATACAGAACATTTGTGCACATTATATACCTGAACTGTCCTTCAGATGTAGTTTAGAAACAGTTTTAAGACAATATTTGATTCACTAAGTACAAAGTATAAACATTTTATTACAACTAACCCGTCTCACTACTGAAATATTTAAAAAATCATTAAACAACAGGTTTCTTTTTCATATTTTAATGAAAAAGTAGAATAGTACAGTTGTAACAAATGACTGGGCCTTAAATGAAAAGGTCAATGTGAAACAACAGCATATTTTAAGTTTTCATTTCCCATATCAAGTCTCATCGAGCCTCACAAACCTTTGTCCTGTTTCTTTTTTAAGTACACATTAGCTCACAACTAACAATAAAACATCTATCCCTTTGGAAAGACACGAGTCTGCGATATTCTTACACAGCTGAATTTGTGAGAGGGGTGGGTGAGTGGGGTCAGACATTTTCAACGTTTGTTACCACCCAAAACAATTTTCTTATTATTATTTTAAATGTCCTACTATCCAATTCCTGATTAGATGGTACTGCAGCTGATCCCAGCGCTGCCTGGAAGTGGAAGGTGGACAGCAGGAGGCGTTATTTCATGATTTACAAGGTTCACAACACTAACATCAGCACTACAGAAACCGTCTGGGATGCATCAGTCAAATTAAAGAAAGCCAGGAAACAACAGTCAAGAAATGAAAGAAGATAATCTTAAAAAAAAAAAAGAAATCCTCAATAAATATCTTACCTAAATATTTCTTACGTCGCTGCCAGAAGGGCTGGTGTACCCTCACGTGTCAAAGACTAGCTAAATGTACTTTAACATATGTCACCCATACTCCGTGCCGTACCTCCTAATAAACCACTGACACAAACACTTGTTATGTTGCGCCTCACGTGTTATTGGTTGAATCATTTCCATAAAAATGTGGATTACTGGCGAGGCCACGTGGTGCTGCTGTCATGAATGAAACACAGAAAACAAGTTTATTAAAAACAAACAAACAAAAAAAAAAACAATGGCACAATTTGTTGGAATACAGGTGACGTCAACTGAAAATTAAAAAAAAGACTAAGTCGGAGGTTAAAAAGGGAGAGTGCTGCAGGTCTGGATGTCTCTACAGTAGAGTGGTCATGGGCCTCAAAGGACAGGTTCACTCTTCTTTCCAAGTCTATCTTAGCACAACACTCACATGCCTGTAAGTACACCGCAACTGTTGTTGGTTGCCGTAATCCTCCTGTTCACACTGGGGACAAAACACACAGCTCTCATTTTATGTCAAAATGTGTTCTTACGTTTAGCTGAAGCTTCAAATTCACCCCAGATAAACTTTAAATTAGATTCTGCACAGAGCAGGACAGTGGGTTTTGATCACATCAGACTCCTCGAGGAGCCGTATCAACAAGAGGAGTCACAGCTACAGATTATTCTTTTAACAGTACAGTGTGTCGGTTTGTTTTAAGACAGGCTTCCCTTTAAGCATCAGTATGGGGTTCATCAACATCAGTGTTCCTCATCCTCCTCGACAGGATGGCATGGAAATCAGGGAAAAGTCGGAGGAAATGAAACACATTCTTTAAAACATGACAACTTTCCAAAAAGCATCTCAGACTGTATAAAACAAGCGGACGCAGCCACTGTGACGTCACCTGGACTACTGTTTTGAAGCCTTTTGGCCATCACCATCTTTGTTTTTCTTTTCTGGGCCAGAAGTGACCATATTTGGACCATGGATGTATTACTAGAACTGGATGCTGAACCTAAGGATGGAGCCTTTTCAGTCCAGTGAGAATTGCTTGCGTATATTAGGCCCCCCAGGAAGTGCAACGGTGATCCTGAGTTCGTCACGTGATGTCATTGGTCCCTGAACGACTTTTCCTCTTAGCCCTACATTGGAAAAGAGACGTCTGTAAATTGATAGATCCTTTTTTTTAAAGCCTCACAACCCCTGTGAAGTGGCTTGTTACACTTTCATTTGATCCATTTGGGAGGTCTAGAAGAGCCACAAGATTAATCAAGTCAGCGTAGCGCTAAACCAGAAGTAGCTGTGAAAGTCTTTAGTGCACAAGCTGTATATGCCCAGTGATGCAGAAGTAGCGCCGGTCATCTGGTTCAGAGATTTTTGGCTTCATGCACCACTGAGCAACTTTTACAGGAATGAATGAGGGCCTGCCGCCAACGCTGTATCAGGTACATCCACGGCATATATGCCAAAGGTTTCTAGCTTCTTGTTTTACAACCCACTGAATATGCGCAGTAGTGTTTCTCCCGCCTGCTCCGCCCACGAGTTCCCACTCTGCCCACAGACTCTGCACTGTGATGACATCATAAATTTTAGCCTGGAAGAAAATTTTAAAAATATAAAACCTCCATGGATGAAAAATGTATAATAAAAAGAGTCATAATTGATCTATTTTGCAGTTCAAGGCGTCCTGTCGATGGTTTTACAGACGGCTCTTTTACAACGGTGGCCTAAAGGCTGCAGGGGATTTTCTTGCTGCAATACCGCGAGTGGCCACTGGAGGAAAACAGAAGCAAGGCTGAGCAGCGTTCCCGGGCGCCTTACTTGGACGAGAGGGTGAAACCGGGGAAGAAAATTATTGTAACAGCTCTATCCTGATTGACTCACCATGGTAGTCACTTGTCAATCACAGGTGAGCCACGCCCTGAAGCATAGCCCAGCGCAATCGTCCATTTGACTCTACGTGGGACCATAATTTATAAAACGAACATCAAGCTGTGTTGAAGAAGGCTTGGAACTAGTAATTGAGACCATAAACTCTTTGGGAAAATGTTTACTGAGGTAACAAACAGGTGAGACGTAGACGCCTTTTCTCATAGACGTCTATACAATTGGACTGGAGTCGCCCCCTGCTGGCAATTAGAGTGTCTGCAGGTTTAAGGCACTTCTGCTTCACTTCACAGACCCAGAGGCTACGTCCACGTCTTTTATACAGTCTTAACTCGGCATCAAGATCTTGTCGGGTGGTGTCGGCAGAGGCTGAAAAAGGGGTGGAAACTGTACAGTGACTAATAAACATGCTCAAGCTGCCACTTAACCTCCAACTGCTCCGGCACAGCTGCTCACTGCTCTATGACTTGATTCCACTAACAACTATCAATTTGTGTGTACTGACCCTGTTGGAGGATCAGTCACGTTTTAAGCCAGCGTACTGTGTAAGCAGAAAACCTGTTCCCATTAATCAGTGCTCCTGTTGTATGAATTCCTCCCCAACCTTAAATCTGACGACTGTTGCAAACACTGTTCAGTGGCCTCACGTGTACACACCAATATCTATACTTCTGAATCAGTGTAGCGTTACCAGATGAGTGAACACCGCCCAAAACCCAAAAGACTGAGACAAACATGTCAGACAAAACTCCCCTCCTCCTCTCCTGGTCCCCCCTCCTCCTCCTCCTCCTCCTCCTCCTCCTCCTCACTGGATAGCAGTCTGGTCCAAGTCAAGTCCAAAGCTGTGTGAATGTGTTTTTGTTCCTCATTACAGTTCTGTCCGTGCTTTGGCAGCCGCAGGAGCGTACTTGGGCATGAGCTCTGTGATTTTGCGGATGAAGTCGGTCTTTTCGGCGCAGCCTTTGCAGGACTCGCCCCACTCCTCCAGAATCTTCTTCAGGTCCTTTACTTTAAGCTTTTTCAGGTCGACTGTGGTCAGGTCCAGCTGTTTGTCTACGTGGGAAACACAGGAAAAGACACAAAATGACGCCTTTACAGCTGTAATCTTTAAACGGTGCCCCGTAGAGTTTTCAACCTCTAGCTGTTTGTCTCGTGCAGTCAGATCTCAAGATTCACACGATGCGTTCTACTGGGTGACACCAAATGTTACTGAGGGTAGCTTTCAATGCATTCGCTCATCTGTCTTCTATCAATGATATGGCACAAGCAGAAGAAAGTCCCAGGATATGAAGAAGAGACAGCAAGGTGGTATTTTCCACAGTTTCTCATCGCCTTCATTATTCATGCTTGGTGCTTATGAATTTTAGCAGCCAAATTTAATATTCTTACTGCCAGCTCAGCTCGTATTAATTAATTTTTTATTATTGCCTTGCATTCATAAATGCATTTGGAGAAATACAACTGCTGGGTTTAATACATTATTCATCTATGATAGAACACCTACACAGAGACATTTGTTGCTGTCATACACTCACATGACTTCTACCACTGCTACGCTGCTGCTGCCGCCCACACATCAGTGCGTTCCTGGTTGAAATCTCAGAGTGGATATTAAGGCACCACCTAAAGCTCAAGACTGACCCTGTGTTCCTCCAAGGGGAAACGTCCCCTAAACTAGACCTGCCCAACACCATGATGTTGGCGAACTGTCAGCCCCCTGTCAGTCGCCTCTACAACACCAAGATTAATCTATAACCTGTAATCACCAGGGAGGCAGCCCAGGTGATTATCCAGGTGCTTGCGAGCTTGAACTCAGTTGATTTTATTTATTTTAACCTGCTGAACTGACTTTTGTCATTATGAAACGTTCTGTTAAAGTAGCCTTGATCAGCAGCCTGTGCTGACAGCATCATGGAGCTAAATCCACCTTGTATTACATTGGTCATGAGCAACACGACAAAATGATTCACCCAATATTATTGTGATAAGAGCAGTGTAGGTCATCTGGAGACCAGCTGCACAGAATGATCACGTAGCAGTGAAGGTACAGTGGAGTTTGCGGTCTGTGCAGAAATAAATGCTGAAGCTCCTGGAGACCAGCAGAAGTCCTGTGTCTTATTTCCCGACAGCTGAGAGGAGTGACGGGGGTTTGCTCCAGAGTGAATATCGACTCTGGCTCTGGCGATAAAAACAGAGCGTCTCCGCTGTGCGATCACCGTTGGGAAGCTGGAGCCCGAAAAAGCTAACATTGTGTTTGTTAATAAACGGACTTACAGAGCAACTCCTGTCTGACAGGCTGTGCACAATTTCCTGCAGAGCCAAAAACAACACGAAGATCAGATTTCAATAGAATTGGGAAGATGCGCACGGTGCACGCTGTGTTAGTTTACTTGAAAAATCACATTTTTTTGGGGTGATGAGACAATAAGAACGCTCTCTTTCATACAGCCTGTTCAAGGTGGGAATGCTACACTTCATTCTGCCTCACCATTCTCTGCTTTTCTCACATTAAGCCAGCCGCAGAGGATGTGACAGAAGCCCCTGTTCATGGCGGGAATACTGAGCCTTTATGCTGCCTTGCTATTCTGCATAAAAATTAAGAATGCAGCAGGGAGACAGAGTTGTCTCGCCTTAAAGCCAGCGGTGGAGGTGTTGCCAGTGCTGAATTGACGTCTGTGTAAAAGGGTCGGCCGGCAGGGTGGGACCATGGACAGGATGGGTGTGAAGTTTTGACAATGTGTTATGTGTGTGACCCTCTGCCAGGAGATATAAGAAGCAGCTAGCAGCAGTTAGCAGCTATCTTAAAAAAGAACAGCAGCCCAAAATGTCCAAAAATTGAGAAAACAAGAGGTCTGGGAGCTCCTTAAGACCCTGACGCACCAAGCCGACGGACGGCCGAGACCAAAGTCGGGCCGTCAGTGAGCGTCTGCCGGTCTAGTTTTTGCGGTGTGTCCCGCACCGTCGGCACTTCGGCGTCTGCGGCTTTTCGGCCAATTGAGCATGTTGAATCCGTGGCGGAGCTCGTCAGTGAGAGAGATCACTCTGATTGGCTGTTCAGGTTTTATTTCCTCACCCCTGTAGCGAGTGAATCTGCCTGTAGTGAAACCGGGGCTAACCGGTGCTTCCTCCTCAGGCTCCACTTCACTCAGCTGCCCCACAGACCTGCTGCTTCTTCCCACTTTAACCTGAATAACAAACCGGAGCTAGCTGGGAGCGGCTAGCGGAGCGTTAGCCGCAGCATGACCGGAGGGAAGCACAGCCAGTTAGCCTCCGCTAGTCTCTGAGCTAGCCCCGGCTCTCCGTTTGGATCCAACCGGAGCACCGAGCCCTGGTTTGTTATTCAGGTTAAAGTGGGAAGAAGCAGCGGGTTTATCGGGCAGCTGAGTGAAGTGGAGCCTGCGGAGGAAACACCGGGACCGTCTGGATGTAATAGTCCGTGGAGGTGCTGCGGTGCTCGGCTGCACAGATAGGAAACCCCTCGGCTGACAGGATGTACCACTCTCTCACTCCGCTCTCTCTCACGCAGGCGCAGAACGTACGTGCTACTTGGCCGTCGGATGTAGTCCGTGTAGTGTGTTCAAATGCAACTGACACAGGGCGACGTGGGGCGACGTAGACGACGCAACAGGTGGCTTTCAACGTCACTAGTTCTTTGATGTCGATTTGGTGTGTCCGCACCTTTACCCTCCAAGCAGAAGATGAGATCAGCCACCATGTAACATGGACAGTAAATGATTGTAAGTGACACGTTATGCTGTTTTTATCGTTTAGACAACACTGCCGATGTCACACGATTGTCTCTGTTCAGGCTCCACAGTGGAAGATTGAACTCCCCACTGAAATCAGGACATCAGAGTCACTGCCCATCTTCCCCCTCAGGCTACAGACCACCTTTTCAGACTGCGTCTCAATGAGATTTACTCACTTATGTCTTGTTTCAAAAAACTACAAACATCTCTCAGGGCTGATATTTCAGTTAGCTCTAGCTTCTGCTACCACCTGGTTCCACTACACTTACTGTAAGTCACTTTGGACAAAAGTGTCTGCCAAACTAAAGCAACATAACGCATGTGCAACTCAACTCTTCCTCCTCTGCTCTCCTTACCGTATTTCAGTTCACAGATCTGACTGTCCTTCTTCTTCAGTTTCTCACAGATCTTTTCCACTGGGACGTGGTAGCTGAGAGGTTTGGTCACCTCGTTGATCATCTTGGTGGCTGCGTCACTTGTTGCCCCGATGTAGTAACACTAGACACATGAAACAGAGACAAAGAAATCTCATTTGACTGTTTGTAAAGGGTTCACAATGTGTACACGGTCTCAGAGTTTTCACTCAGTCTCATAACCAAACAGTACGGAGGCTTTCACGCCTGTAGCACGGTTCATTTGGTCCTTACATTCTGGCCTGTTTCACATTCACACTTTTTTCCAACAAACCAAAAAAGAGTAAACATGACAATAAAGCTAATGATTGGACTGTTTGGTGAGGTCATCGTGCCTCATCAACGCTACATGGACCCATGTGGGAAATCTAATTCTGGAGACTGACTACAGGTCACAGTATTGATCTTAGTTCCTCTGTGGTCGCTGCTTTTCACTCACTTTTTATGAGGTGAATTGCTTAAGAACACAAAACAGGAAACAAGCTCAACACGGTGTGACACCACCTTAAAACTGATCTTACTTCATATACGAACATTTAACATTTCATTTCGCAATTTTGTCCTTAAATGAATAAAAAAATACATCAGTTAACAAAAATCTAATAATATGGAGTTTACTTCTATCACTCTACACATCTACGTCCAACACACACACACACACACACACACACACACACACACACGCGCGCGCGCGCGACTAAAGGACTAATTCAATCTGTAATTTACTTACAAAGCGGTTTTCTTTGCTTTTAGCATCTTTGCAGCTCTTTATGAGGAATTTCTCGATGTCTCCGCTGTTGAAGTTTATGTTGTTGTCCTGTAGTGACTGGTAAAACTTCCCGAGGAAGGTCATACACACTGAAACAAAGAGGACACACGTATTAAACACCTTTTCACAGGAAGCCACGGAGAGGGATTTAACATGGTGACAAATAAACAACCCATTAGTCAAACACTGTGTGATTTCTGCTGAGTGGTGGTTTGTTAAATATCCACTTCAGACTAATACTTGGATGGGCGAGGGTGTTTGTTTCCGGACATGAATACATAACCAGATTTATACTTTACGTGTTGATGCCGACAAACGGGCTCTACTTGTTGCAGCAATTACACTTTTCTGCAGAGTGACAGATGCTTGATAAAAGAGTAATTAACAGAAAAATGCAAACTGTCAACATCAGCACGTGATACTCTTTTCCCTCAGTTAGATATTCTCTTGTTTACTACAAGGAACATCTCCTCTTTTTACTCTTGTAGAAATAAAGTCCACAAAATATCTAGTTTTCAAACCGTGGTTTAACAAACTTTAACACGTCAAAAAGTGGGTTTGAAACTGGGAAATAGATCAATATAATATAGAGAGCTGAAACAATAAGCAATCAGAAATTAATCTGCACCCATTTTGATTGTTGATAAATGATTTCAGTCTATTTTCCAGCAAAAATGCCAAACATTCACTGCCTCTATCAGCTAACGTTACAGCTGCACAATGAATTGAATAACAATCAAAACCGTTAACACTGGATCTAGATTGGGACATTCACATTTTTGCATTGGCCACTGAAGTTATCAGCCCCTCTGCTACGAGCAGCATCAGATAAACAGACCTTTTAAACAGGAAACTGCGTCAGTGTTTTTATCGGTTTTATATCGAGCTGTTTGTTTCAGAGAGGAAGAGACCTCTGCTGATTGTTCGGCTCTCGCTAAAAACCACCTGAATGTCAGAAAAAGGTGAGCACACGTTAAGTTATGTGAGAGAACAGGTGAGCACATTAAGGCTGCAGCTAACAATTATTTTCATTGTCGACTAATCTGTTGATTATTTCTTCGATTAGTCGACTAATTGTTTTATCGAAAAACGTGTTAAAATGTTGAAAAATGTTGGTCTGTCTCTCCCAAACCCCAAAATTATGTCATCTAATGTCTTGTTTCGTACTCACGCCAAAGGGTTTTAGTTCACCGTCATGAAAGAGTGTGTAAAGCTGCCAATATCTGAACGTAAGAAGCTGCAGTAAGAGTATTCTGAGGTACTTTTATATGAAAAATGACTCAAACCGATTAGTTGACTACTAAAACAGTCACAGATTATTTTAATAGTCGATTAGTCGACTAATCGTTGCAGCCCTAGAGCACATATTTGCAGGGGCTGAGCTATAGAGGCCTGTATCTGACATGCCAAACAGCTAGGGATGTCCCGATCCTATCGGCTCCGATCACGTTATCTTTACAAAATCAGAATCGGTAATAAAAGATCAGAGGAATCAAAACAATAAAAATGGCCAGGTTTTTCATCTATGTTGTTCTTTGTTGCCTCCGTTTTGCAATGTATAAAGATATAGGCCTATTTTGTTTGTTGAAGACAAGAAGATATTGAATTTGTTTACATTTTGTGCTGCTGAACCACCGATAAGCTTTTTGGATACTATTTAAATAAAAAACAAACCTTATGGGACAACTTGGATGCATTTCTTTTTTTTTTTTCTTACTTAATGCTTTGCAAAGTATCGGATCGGATGCAAAAAAAATGTGATCAGGACATCCCTACAAACAGCATCATAGAAACACTGATTTGTAACATGCTAGTCATCACAGCACTGTCACTTTACCGTGTGTACCTACACGTTATGTAATGGATCCTCTAACTTAAATTTAAATGTATGGGTTATTTTTACATACGTCCTATGACATAATGTCTAAGTAATTCTCATTTTCTTTTTTAATTTATTATCATTATATTATTGCCGCTAATTTCCTGATATTGTATATACTTTTATTTGTTTGTTTTATGTATATATGTGTAGTTTCCCCCTTTTACCTTATTTACCTCATTTTATGTTTAAAATGTTTATCTCTAGGGTCCACTGCTTTACTCCTAAATGTTCCTCATGTGTCCCATAGAAGACCTGGTGAGAGCGCTTTCTGTTTTTACGCCCCCCAGATTGTGATATTCAGTACCACTGAATATTAGAACAGTAAAGTTTCTCTGTATTTTTAAACGTAAATTAAAGACCTGCCTTTTTAATCTGGCTTTTAATGTGGAGTAACATCACTGTCTTGACTTTTAAGTTTTAACCACTGGTTTTTACCTTCCTTTATCTCTCCTGTTGATTTTTATTTTATTTATTTACTTGCTGTGTTTTTATTCTATCGAGTTTCAATCATCTTTTTTTTGGCTGGTTTGCTTTTTTAATATTTTATTGTTTTGTGTGTCATCCCAGTTTTGCCATGTTAAGCACTTTGGGCTGCATGTATATATGAAAAGTGCTGTATAAATAAAGTTATTTTTTGGTCTCTGCATGTGTTAAATAATCCTCATAAATGGAAAAAAAATCAACTCCTATTTTAGTTTATGAACCCACTTTTATTTCTGTTGTTTTATGTTGTTATTTGTATTTATTAAAAAGGTTTATCTTATCTTAAGTTCATGCATCTGTGTAAAAACGATCATTATTAATGTAAAAAATAAATAAATAAAAATTAATTTTGTGTTTACTGATTGATTCAGGTGTGACTGTGGCAGTTTTGTTGGCGGTGAGCTGATCTGAGGCTCATTTTACCAGGTTTATTTATATCAAAACTCGCTTTGTGAGCAACAAACAGGTAGAAAATTATTTTACCTTTTGAGACTACTGCAGGTAAATGTGACAGCATCACTAACAGATGTTACACCACCGTTTCAAACTCTCCCCCATCATCACCACATCTCTCTACAGTCCACAGAGAGCTCGGGACTCCTGTTAAAGGAGGTTTGTGCTTCCTGTTTTATTTCATTTTAAAGTTGCCATTGAGCTGATGCTGCGGCTAACAGCAGCTAGCACACAGACCTTACCTTCACACTCTCCTTCCTTCAGGGCTTCAGAGGAACCGGGAACCAGAGCGAGCGCGAGAGCCACCGACAACCCGCCTAAAGTCAACATTTCGACCCGATTGACCGACACGTTTGTCGCCTTTAACCGCTGCTGGAGCAAAAACGTTCAGCTGTGTGTGAGGTTCACTCTCATGAGTCGCTACAGACGCCGGTAAAGTGAGCACGCAAGCGTTCCTGATTGTACGGGCTTTCCGGTGCTACGTCACACTATGCGGCCACCTTATTGGCCGAGAGGTCTGACTCTTCCTGTGCTCTTCCACGCATTTTGTTCTGATTGGACGAAGGCAGAACATTCCGGGAACAACGTCCAGTTGGCGCCGTCTGATTGGACCACGGCCGCCCCGTGCTCTCATAATGTCATTTCACATTCTAGGAAAATTAGAAAATCAAAACTTATATAAACACACACACATACATGTTCATAAATATATATTATTTTTTCTATATGTGCATTAATGCAGGTGTATATAGTGTAGATAGTGTTGAGTGTAACGTTGTGTCTACATTTAGCACTTTATCTTACTATATAATGACAAACTCTGTGTGTGTGTGTGTGTGTGTGTGTGTGTGTGTGTGTGTGTGTGTGTGTGTTCCACGTTTTTCTCCTCACTGACTTGGTCAATCCATGTGAAATTTGGCACAGTGGTAGAGGGTCATGGGAGGATGCCAATGAAGCAATATTACATCAATTGGCCAAAGGGGGGCGCTATAGCAACCCATTGAAATGTCAAACTTTGAATGGGCATATCTCATGCCCCGTATGTCGTAGAGACATGAAACTTTGCACAGAGATGCCTCTCCTCATGAGGAACACATTTGCCTCAAGAACCCATAACTTCCGCTTATATAGATTTTCCACCATTTTGAATGTTTTGAAAAACACTTCAAATGGATCTCTTCCTAGGAAGTTTGAGCGATCTGCATGAAACTGGGTGAACATAATCTAGGGACCAATATCTAAAGTTCCCTCTTGGCAAAAGTTGGAAAACTTCCTAAAACTGAGCTTCTATAAGGCAATGAATATTGTGGAGGGCGTGGCTCATCACATAAAGGTGTAGAACATCTCAAGGGTTTCACCCATCACCACGCAACTTTGTAGGCATATGACCACACATAATCTGAGGGGACCCCTCCATTATTGACCCCATCAAACAAAATGGGGGCGCTAGAGAGCTCATTTCTTATCTAGGCCTAACCGCCATATGGATTTTTACTAAACTTGGTAGATATGTAGAACTGGACGCCTCAAGGTGACGGGAGAAATTTAACTCTAATTGGCAACTGGGTGGCGCTATAACAACAGAAAAATGCTTCAAAATGGCTAAAATGCGACCGATCGCTGTGGCTCCCCCTGTGGACCAATGTTGGTGTTGTTTCTAATGTTTGGTATGACTAAGTCATGGTATGGTATGCTGTACATAATCATGGAAACTGTCAGTGTGTCATTCTGTCAGTCAGTCATTCTGTCTGTCCCACGTTTTTCTACTCACTGACGTGGTCAATCTATGTGAAACTGCACATAGGCATTGAGGATTGGCATAGGTAGAAGGTGACAAAGCTACCAATGGCTATGGACTAGTATTTTATATTTTTCTAATTCTGATATATGTCTTTTTGTATTTAATCTTTATTCGATGAGTATTTTATTGCCATTCAACTTGCTTTTCTATCTGTGCTATTTGAGCTGCTGCAACATGTGAATATCCCCAGTGTGGGGTCAGTAAAGTTTTATCTTATCTTAAATTAAGTGTTATATTTCCTTCTTTTTAACTGTAGGAAACAAAAGCCTACAGTTCATAACGGTGCTGCTTGTCTCATATATCAGAGACAGAGACAGAGGACACAATAAAACTAATAATTCAGAAAAAAATAATCAGTCATAAATACTTTATTGTTCTCCAGAGGGATAAATGTAAAACGTTACAGTCGCTCTGATGTGATAGAGTGGAGAATTATAGGAGGTTGAAATAAGAAGTATAAAGTACGAAGTAGAAGAAAATATTTATGTTTATTATTTAATGTTTATTTGTATAAGCATAGCATACATAAATGCCGCACACGCTCTTCCCGTTTTCTGTTTTCTTTCTATTTTCTCCATTATTTATTTATTTATTCCTCCTTGTTTTGAATCTGAGTTATGTATGAATTACTCTTCACCGGTCCTATCACTTGATGGTGCTGTTGCCCTTTTTTGTTTTGCTCTTGACTTTACAATGTAACAAAACTGTACTTAGGTACAGTACTTGGGTGAATACATTTTAGTTAGTTATGTCTATCAGTAGACTTTTTACTTAGGTAAAAGCAACAATATACCACAGGGTGCAGACACTCAAATTTTTACTTTAGTAATGTTAAAGTACTCATGGTGTGGAATAAGCCATTTCAGATTGTTATGTATCTTCTGAATTACAGTTTATAGTTTTTTGGGGGTTTTTTGTACAATAACAAAAAGGCAAGGAAAAAGAAAAATGCAGTACAGTGCAGAGAGAGGCGAAAACCCCAGAAGGCTGATTTGAAGCCTCCACCTAATACATTAAAAACTCAAAAGTACATAAAGATAAAGAACAGTACATTAATTAATACCAGTGATAACAAACTACAAATAACAAAATATGCTTGATTGCAAAAACAAACAAACCCCCAGAAATAACAGAATCCATTTAAGAGCAGAAAATTATACATACCTACACAATATATATTACTAATGATTTGCACTACCTAATATACTTCTTGGACGCATAATAACACATCATAGTTTATTAACTGATTTATATTCTGTATTTTATAGGGATAGTGCACCCAAAAATGAAAATTCAGCCATTATCTACTCACCCACATGCTGAGGGAGGCTCAGGTGAAGTTTTTTTTTTTTTTTTAAGATTTTTTTGGGCGTTTTAGCCTTTAATTGATAGGACAGCTTAAGTGTGAAGGGGGAGAGAGAGAGAGAGAGAGGGAGTGACATGCAGCAAAGGGCCACAGGCTGGAGTCGAACCCGGGCCGCTGCGGCAACAGCCTTGTACATGAGGTGTCTGCTCTACCACTAAGCCACCGACACCCCATCAGGTGAAGTTTTAGAGTCCTCACATCACTTGCAGAGATCCAAGGGGAGAGGAGGTAGCAACACAACTCCACCTAATGGAGGCTGACGGCGCCCCAGATTCAAACGTCCAAAAACACATAATTGAAACCACAAAATATCTCCATACTGCTCGTCCGTAGTGATCCAAGTGTCCTGAAGCCCCGACATAAAAAGTTGTTTGGAAAACGTCATTTGAACTCTGTTTTTAGCCTCATTGTAGCTCTGACTGCCTCTCTGGGCACCACGCTCACGTGCGCACAGACCGTGAGACATGGGTGGCGCGTTCATGTGTGTTCACGTGGTTTTGCTGGTCTTGCGCACGCACACGTGAACATGGTGCACAGAGGTGCACTTGGATCACTATAGATATAGATATAGATATAGATATTTTGTGGTTTCAATTATGTGGTTTTGGACGTTTGAATCTGGGGCGCCATCAGCCTCCATTAGGTGGAGTTGTGTTGCTACCTCCTCTCCCCTTGGATCTCTGCAAGTGATGTGCGGACTCTAAAACTTCACCTGAGCCTCCCTCGGCATATGGGTGAGTAGATAATGGCTGAATTTTCATTTTTGGGTGCACTATCCCTTTAACTTGTAAAATAGGTGCAACAAACAAATATAGTGCAGTAAAAAATACAATATTTTCCTCTGAAGTGAAGTAGAAGTATAAAGTACAATAACACAGAAATACTTAAGTACCTTTAAGATTTAAGTTGGCCAGCAGTACCTGTACTTAGCAATGTACTTAGTGACCTAACTAGCCCTGTCTCCTGCATATCCTGCACACACCTGTAGCCTACAGCTCTCTCTTTCTAAAAACAGTTAATATTTGTACATATTTATTAAAGCATCTTTTTCATATTTTTATTTTGCAGTGGGCTTCTTTTCCTTTCTTTATGTTAATATTTTTATTGTAGGCACCAAACACCAGGCAAATTCCCTCTAAGTGAACCTGTAGTTACCCTGATTCTGATCATCAATAGCAGATAATCAATATCTTATGGTGGCTGGTGGGCTACCTCACCCAGCTAGTGAGGCTGTGTTTACAGCTCTAATGAGTTTATGTTTTGATCTGTTGGCAGGAAGGAGACTCAGAGAGGAGAGGAGTTCTCACATGGATCTAATTAACTGTGCCAAGCTTTGTTCTCTCCTCCAGCAGCAGCAGCAGCAGCAGCACACGGCTGTCTGGGTGTCTGTTATATAACTGTGACGTAATAAACTCTGCTCCCGTTCAGTCAGTGGCTCTTTAACTATTAACCATCAATGTGAAAGGCTCATTATGTTATCATATCCTGAGCTGTGTGAAACATAAAGTTTGATATTTTCTTACCTGCCTACAAAGGGCAGAGAGTGACGTCAGGGTGAGTCTTTTTTTGGCTGGTTACGTCAGCAGCGCTGCGCGTTGTTGCAGAGTCACTGCGACTGGTTCGACTGTAAACAAGGGTGAGGAGAAAGAAGAGTCGCCATTTAAGCTAGGCCTTCAGCGGCTCTGATCTCTGTCGTTTCTAATAACTCTCAGTCTTTCGTGAGTGATTTCGTGATAAGAGTCTAAACATACATGCGAAGTGTTTTAAAGAAACACGCAGGTTGTTGTGTTTTCGCGGAGACAAGTCGCACAGAGCTAGCGCTTCAAGCTAGCGACAGTCAGTACGTTAGCTTGTGTTAGCTGTAGCTAGCCTCGCTGGCTAATCAACGTCCGAGGGCCTGTTGCGAGGGAAACACCTTATATGCCCTGGGTATATCTCTCTCTTCACTGTGACCAGGATATCCTGAACCGTGAGTATCACCTCTCGTGATTTAAAAGGTTTCTAAACTGTTAAAAATGACGCACTATGACCAGCTAGCCAGTTAGCTTTGCAGCCAAAGTAGCTTGCTAGCATTAGCCAGTAGGGTGGGAGTGCTTATGGAATCCACTGTTTACAAGCAGTGGTTGCCAATGTTGTTGATGTGGTTTTGTCGAGGTCCATGCAGACACGTGTGACACACTCTTAACATCTCAGTAATGTAGCTATAACTCACCTCACACCTTGTGTCTTTATGTTTGTGGCACTGTCAGCTTGTCAGTCACATGATGTGTGGTAAACAGGATCAGTGATACGTGAACAAACTGCGGATGAATATCCCAACAGCACCTCTGATTTAATGTTCTTTTTTACTGCACATATTAATACTTAGTGTCAGGATCCAGGGCTTTAATATCAGTTACTGCTGCTGCTATACTTTGGCTATGTGTCGTGGAAACCTGTCAGTTTGGGTTCCACATCAGGTGCCTGACATGTAACTGTTAAGCAAAGAATTTAAGCAGACTACTCAGTTTGATGTCTGTGAAGATTCTCAGTCATCTAGGTCATGGTAATCTAAGAGGCTTCTTCAGTTTGAACTGAATACTCATAAGTACATGAATAAAGACCAACATTTAACCAAACAACAAAGACAACAGTGAACACTGAAAACTCCACTAAAAATGTGTCTGGAATATCAGTTTTACAGTCATCAGTATAAAGTGAGCAGAATAGAGGAGAGCTCACACTGGGGTGCGCATGAGTCACTAACAGTGGGACTTGAATATGTCTGATGAACTTTCTGGACTCTGTTAGTAAGAAATGAATGGTACCACTGACTCAGGTGAAGATTAACCTTTAGTTGAATCCTCTTTGCCAATAAAAGCTCTGTCTGAATCCTGTTAAATGCTGATGTAAGAGAACCCTAGCTGTTGTTTTAGGCTCATGTAAAACCCACGATGATAATCCATGTTTCAGTGATGAATCACTGTTGTGTGTTTGTGTTGTAGCTGGGTGGCTGGTCAGAGCAGCCTCCTCCCACCATGGAGGCAGGAGGGAAGGACTGTGAGGAGGAAACACTGCAGACGGCGTTTAAGAAGCTGAGGGTTGATGCTGAGAGGTAAATAACAGCAACCTGCACGGACCGAATCTCTGGTTTCTTGACTCTTGTTTTTTTGCTGCTGTGGTGTAATGCTGGTTTGTTCTTATCACATACTGGCTACTGCCATCATGGCAGATGTAACTCACTCTAATAACATTACTCCGTGAGTATTTCTGGGTCTTCCACTGTGACACTCTTGGCATCTCTACACTGTCACTACAGTGTAAAGGCACCTTTTGTCTTTATTGACCGCATCACATTGTTTATTTGCAATAACCTCCACATAGAAAATACTTAGGTCACGTACATAAAATCTAACAGCACTGAGCAAATGCTGCGTTCGACCCCAATCACACAGAAAGGGTTTTGCAGGTTGCAAAACGCGAGGCGCAGCACACTAGTAAAAAAACACACTTGCTGTGCCTTTTTATGGTTGCCAAGCAACCACCACATCATGTCCTTACCCTAACCTTCCGGTGTAATCAGTCACCTGTTTATTTTACTTTATTTATATCCCAGTAATCATGCAGTTGCTGCCATGTTGAGGCAGAGGGTACTGTCTGTAGCTCTGGTTGAGGGTGAGAGGCTGTCAGCAGATAAACAGAGATCTGTGTGGGTACATGAGACCCTAAAAAAGAGGCTGGATCATGGGGAGTATCACCAGTTGGTCCAGGAGCTTCTCCTCCATCATGGACGTTTACAGGCAGATTTTAGGATGACTCAGGGGCAGTTTGACAACCTGCTGTCTGTTCTCAGCCCTAGCATAACAAAAATGGATCCGAACTACTGTGAGGTCATTGGTCCTGCCGAGCAACTGAGCACCACCAGTTTCTCCTCCATTGTTTACTAACTGTAAACTTGTTGTCGGGACCACCACAGAAGGCCCGCCTCTCAAATCATCCCATTGGACAATGGGAAAAAAGCAGAGATGACATGGGGCGCTTTTCTGCTCTGAGCTGAAGTTTTTTCAACTCCAGGAGTTCAGAGCGCTCCGGCAAAAACACCTGGCGCCTAGATCGCAGAAATGCGAGGCGTGTAGCAACGCCACAATCAGCGAGTGCAAAGCTTAATTCTGATTAAAAACAATTACAAATAGCTGCCTCCAGCTGCTTAAACACTTTCCGTGTGATCAGGGCCTGAGTTAGTTTTTAGCCACCCAAAAAAAAGGCCCACCAAAAACTCAATCATATCAAAGCCACCAAACTGCACTGACAAAAACAGTCATGTAACTTAGCAGAACACTGAGTTGGTGGTCTAACGTGGCCCTGACTGGTTAATGTGGAAGGTAAAGCGGAGGAAATATTCAAATATTGTGTACACTTACACTCATATAGATTTTTTTTTTTTAGGTGGCTAAAATGCGTTTTACCGCGGCCCCGTCCACAGCAGGACATTGCTCAGCTTCTGTGCTGGTAGATTTGGTTTATCAGAGATGATAGCAAAGCAACAAGTAAAGTTGTGACAACACAAATTCAAGAACTCCTAACGACTTGTTTAAAGGTACAGTTTCTGAATACTAACTGTAAGCACTTCTGTGGACTCAGAGTTTTGATACTTGCACAGTACTGATAGAGCACCTATACCTGCTTCATTTTTAGGAAAGACCTGGAAATCTGACTTTTTACAACCTTTAATTCAAAAGCATGTGTGATAATCAACTTCAGACTAGTTGACAGGCAACTGACGATGTTTAACATCCCAGACTTCTCTGCCTCATCAGTAATGGCAGCAATGCTTTGAGATGCTGTGATGAAGTTCCTGTAAGTTTACATGTTTCTCTCTTCTCTCCAGTTTACCCGGAGCTGTGAGTGTCTCGGAGGCGTTGGCTCCCAGAGTGCCATCCCGTGCTTGTCTTGACCCCAGTGGAGTGAAACCCAAACTCGGCTGCCCGAAGGACAACTGGCATGGGTAGGTGGAGGCGGTCACTGCTCAGACGGTTGATGTGAACAGAAGGTTTAATTTTTGGGCTGTGAAGAAGTGTTTCAAAACTGCAAGCCTGCTTCGTTATAATAAAATTAACTGTGGAAGGGAGGTGGCTTTTGTTATGTCACTGGCATTCAGTTTTTTTCATTCATTGTTAGTAACTGCATATCCTGGAGCATGGTCATGGGGGGGTGGAGCCTATCCCAGCTGACACAGGGCGAGAGGCCAATGTACATCCTGGACAGGTCACCAGACTATCACAGAGCTGACACATTCACACATACTGGCAATTAATAGTCACCTAGGGTGACCATATTTTGATTTCCAAAAAAGAGGACACTCGGCCGGCCACGACATAGCCTATTTAAATGATACTCGCAGTTTACTCAAAGATGCCTTATCATTTTAATATATTTAAAATTTATATGTATGGATAGAAAATTCAGTTATATTACAAAATAATATCTCTCAAAGACAGAAATCCAGATAGGCCCCAATAGGGGACACATACACACACTAGAGTGTGGCAATCCGAGCTCGACGGTACCCGACGGGTCGGGCCGGGTTCGGTCAAAAATGTAGCTATAAATTGTATTCGGGCTCGGGTCGGATTCGCTCAGCTTTCAGTGAAAATGTAGTGTAAAAATAAATAAAATCCTATTGTCTGTTCTGTTTATTGCTTGGGCACTGTTATTTACGTGACAACACCTGAATATAACACACACACACAGACACACACATTGGCTGTTTGTTTCTACCTCTGCCCTCGCTGGAAGTCTCGGACCTCCAGCCGCCCGCCTCCACCTTGATTAAACGCTGAAAATAAAATAAAGGAGGGAGACAGGTTTTTCCTATTTTATCTTATTTTGTTTTATTTCTCCCTCTCCTCTCGCTGGAAGCGTCGGACCTCCCGCCTCCCGCTCCCGTCTCGAACACGGAGGTCTCCCTCTCCGCTGAGCACGCCCGGCCTGTTAAATGCCCTGTAACCATAACAACTGTGTGACACAAACTCAGTGCTTTGGTCATTAAATAATGTCGGGTTCAGACAGAAATATGCGGCCCGTGCCGCACTCTAACACACACACACACACACAGAAAAACCGGACATTATCATCAGTTTATAAAAAAACCCCGGACGCGAAAAGTGGACATGTCCGGGCAAAAGAGGACGTTTGGTCAGCCTATAGTCACCAGTTAACCCAATCGGCATGTCTTTGGACTGTGGGAGGAAGCTGGAGAACCCATAGAAAGCCCATGCTGACATGCTGAGAACATGTAAACTCCATGCAGCGGGACCCAGTCGGTTTAAACCCAGAATCATCTTGCTGTGGGGCAACAATGCTAACCACTTCACCATTGTGTCACCCATTTACAGTTTGTATTTTGCCAGTTGAAATAGCTCAAGTCTGGAGGAGAACACAGTGAAGTCGTGGACTGAATCAGTGTGTTTACATGACACTAAAGAAAACTGATTTATTGTGTTAGTCTGGCTGAAATCTTACTAAATCAAATTTCTTAAAGTCGGACTAACACACCCAGATAATGTGATGGGGAGTGAATACTGTTGGACCCAAACTGGCCGTGGCGCTCTGAGCATGCTCCACAGTTTCCGCCCCGGGCTTTGACCCGGAAGTCCAATAGCATTAAATGTGTAAGAGAAGAAGAAGAAGCCGGTAACAACATGGAGAAATCTACATCCAGAGCCGTGACTTTTTGGACGGACCAAATGTACAGAGCTGTAAAGTTGTCCACCATGGTAGCAGTTAGCTGCTAGCTAACCGTAGCTAACTTGTTTGTCCATTGTTTGGTCTGTGACGTAATAGGTCAACAGGAAAAAGGTCCAATACTAACAAGCTGAAAGGGGGCATATCTCCACCTATCGTAGAGGAGTCGCACATACTTGGCTCAATAAATGGATTCCCCTCCCGTGCTTGTATACTGGGACAAGGACAGTAGGCCAGTTAGATGTCCTCGTAAAGCTGTGACCGTAACTCGACATAACTGTGCGTGTAAATGTACTGAGTATTATTTCGAGATTTGAACATACGTTAACATGTCTGATGTGACAGATTATGCCCAAGAAATTAATCTGAAATCTTTGGCAAAACACTATAAAAGCCAAAGTGTGTTTGTGAAGTTTTCTGAAGTACTTCACATAAATTAATAAATAAATGGACGTGCAAAGAGTCAGAACTGTTTCTGTTGTTGTTGTAACCAATAGTGATGTCTCCTTCTCCTCTGGCCTTCCTCTTTCTTTCTTCTGTCCATCTTTAGCTGCATGAGGAAAACTTCTAGAGGAGCATCCAGAACCCAGCGGCGTCGGAGATCCAAGTCCCCCATCCTCCACCCCCCGAAATTCACCTACTGCAGCACCACTGCAGCGTCAGCACTGTCGACCTCTAGTGGCTGCCTGAAGCACCAGCGCCTGGCCGTGCCTGAGCCTGTGGAGCCTCGTCCTGCAGTCGACGGGAGAACAACCTCCTCTGTCGCTGTCCCGGCCCAGAAAGAGCTCTCTTCCTCAGCCGCTCCCGGCCACAACTCCCCTCTGGTGTTTGGATCTTGTGCTGGGTATGAGACGCACGTTGGAGCTGTGGTTTCCCCGCCATCCTTACAGGAGATCCCCTCCGTTGTTACTACTGTTGTGACATCATCCGGGCAGGACGGAGGAAGCTCTGCAGAGTCATGCAAGGAGAGTGACCCAGAGAAAAGTGCCTGTGAGGGAGCAGAGTCTGGAGCAGGAGCAGCTCGGGTATCCGTACCTGCAGAAGCTGCTGACTTCAGAGCGTTATCAGAGCTCCACGGCAGCGCCTCCGCAGAAGGCCCCCACGTTCCCTGCTCCTGTGCCTGGAAGAGTAGTTCGGATTCCCAGGAGGAGAGCAGGCAGGGGGCTGAATCTGAGTGCCAGTGTCAGGGCTGGCAGGGCGTGGAGGTGTACTCCTTCACAGGGCTCCGCAACGTCATGTCAGAGTGCGAGAGGAGCCTGCCGAGCCGCGGGGACGCCCCCAGAACTCTCAGCACCAACAGTAATGCTGCCACAGCTTCGTCACCTTCATCATCGTCGCCAGCGTTGTCGTCGGGCTCCCCTCGCTCCTGTTCGGAGCAGGCACGGGCCTTCGTCGACGACATCACAATAGAGGACCTTTCTGGCTACATGGAGTATTATCTCTACATCCCCAAGAAGATGTCACACATGGCTGAGATGATGTACACTTAAGATGATTAAAAAAAGAAGCTATTATTATTATTATAATATCATACGGAAATCATAAAGTAAAGAGGTTTTTTCTGTTGTTGAGGGAAAAGGTGGCCTCGAAGGAATGTCAGTAGTGGGTAGAAGAATGGATCAGGCATGACAGTTGTAATTTAAATAAACAACGTTAATTGATTTTAACCCAGGTTGAAATGTCTCCATTGTCCCCTGCCCTCCGTTTGAGCCCCGCTCCTTTTTATTAAAACTGACAGAAACAAACAAACACCTGTTTCTCATTAGTTCTGTTTGTGCTGCATTTGATTCTAATTTCAGTTTACAGATGAAGTTGCCAAAGCTCTTGGTGCAGGGTCTTGCAGACTTGTGATGCCAAGTGTTTGTGGTGTTGTGACATGTCTGGATTTCATTTCACTCAATAAAGAAACAAACAGTTTTTGTCTGAAAACGTGTCGTTGTCGTCTCTTCAGTCAGAGTTAATGCACCAGTAATGAAACAACAGTGTTTATGCTGGTGTGTGTCTTAGTGCTTTACTTCCTGGGATACACACTGGTCATTAAAACTATGGGAAAATTCATTAAGTAACAACAGATAGATATAAAGATGTATAAGTAAACAGGAATAAATAAATAAAAGAATAAATACAAGCTGAAATAAATACTTTAATAAAAAAAAAAAAAACAAACGCAGAGGTTAGGACCTCTAATTACCACACACACACAAATACAGAGAAAAATAAATATAGTACAAAAATGAAGAAATACATTAAACAACTATATGTTTAACAACTTATTTATTTATGCATTTATATATTTACTCATCATCTGGATTTCAGTATGTGTTTATTCTGTATTTATTAATTTTGTTTTTTGAATATTTATTTAAATATTAATTCCTGTATTTATTTGTATATGTATTTATTATTGTATTTACTTATTGTGTATTTTTATTTAGTGTTTTTTATACAGTAGGTGTTTTATGCTATGTATGTTTTTATTGTCTTCTTTTGCACTGTGTGGGCTGAGCACCCATAATGTCGTTGTACCCTGTACAATGAC
Source organism: Epinephelus fuscoguttatus (assembly GCF_011397635.1). Lineage (NCBI taxonomy): Eukaryota > Metazoa > Chordata > Actinopteri > Perciformes > Serranidae > Epinephelus > Epinephelus fuscoguttatus. The sequence continues at coordinate 1,329,224 of NC_064752.1, read as the reverse complement.
AATAAGATCGATTCCATTCTATTTATTCATACATTAATTTATTTTTTCTGATCTATTATTATATTATTTTTATTCCAGTATTTATTTGTAATTTTTTAGGTATTTATTTATTTATTTATTTAATATTTTTATTTCTTCATTTATTTATACATTCATTTACTTAATTATCTAAAAAAATTATTACTGTTTATTCCTACTTATATATTTATTTATTTAAATATTTATATATTCTTGTATTTTTTTATACATTTACTTATTTCTTTATTTAGCTCTTTATTGTTTATTTCTTCATTCATTCATTCATTTCTATACATATTTTTTTTATTACTGTATATATTTATGAATGTATTTTACTGACACTTAAATCACTTATATCCTCCATATAAAACACACCAAGAGAATGGTGAAAAAATACATAGATGCCGATCATAGATCATAGATGTTACAGTCATATAGAGTTCACTTCTGTAAGCAAAAATGCAAAGATTGACCTTGAAAGCAGCAAAAACACCGTTCACCACAGGAGACCCAATTAGACGGGTGTTTTCTCTTATATGGGGCCCTAATATAATAAGACAATCAGATTGACAGCCACTGGTTTATTGTAGTTTATAGGATTATCGTGTCTTTTTTAAACATCATCTTAAAGTAAGCAGTAACTAAAGCCAACAGATGAAATAAACATTTCCATCTGAGCTGAAGTGGATCAGAATTATAAAGCAGCATAAACTGGAAAAACTCAAGTAAAAGTAAATGAGCTGAGTCACTGATGAAGTTACAAGAAAAGTGTTTGTGTCTTTGGGACTTTTCCTCTGAGGTTTCTCACAGCTGAGTCTGTGGCTCCTCTTCACAGCACTGAGCTCAGCTACAGCTTCAGTCACTGTCACAGTGTTTATCTGCTCTGTGTCAGAGAATCGATCACAGATTACGATGCTGATATTTCCCAGTTAAAGGTGTGTGTGTGTGTGTGTGTGTGTGTGTGAGTGACATGAAGAGCTCTCAGTCAGCCTGTTCTGATAAAATCATTAAAAAGTCTCAGTCATCACAAACACTGGCAGTGAATCATAAAACAGTCAACACTTGTCACACCAGTCTTTGCTGAAACAGCAATAATTCTTCTTCTCTGCAAAACACAAAATCAAATTATCTCAAAAAATAAAAATTCACACAGTGATCAGGTAACATAGTTTTAAAACCTGCCTGAGCCTTTAATATTATTGAACCAGTAAAGAGAAAAAGTTTGGACTTAAATTCAAGATGAAAGTCACTCTTACTCTAACTCACAAACTAAATAATAAAAGATATTAATCACATTTCTCAAAACTTAAAAATGTCAGATTGAAGATACAGAAACAGACGAGTTCTGGACTGTTCGTACAGAAAATCACTGTGATGAATGACGAGACAAGATTAAAAAGAAAACAGCAGCAAGGTGCAATAAATAAACAAATGAATCGATAAATAAATAATGATAATAGTAATGATAAATTATTTGAAGCACAAAAGGAGGGCCAATTAAGCATATTGTTTGCATTTTATTGGAACATTTGACAGTATGTCATTTAATTTAAGTTATTTCTTTTTTAAAAAATGTTTTGCAAACCACAAACAAAGCAGGGATTGATTCTGACTGCATTTAATTTATTGTCAGTGCAACATTAAATTCAGGTTATTATATAATTCCTCTGATGTACCTCGTCTTCCAGCAGCAGTTGTGTCCATCTCTTTCTTATTATTTCATCCTTAAATTATAAAGATATGACATGTTTGTACAGGTTTTAAAGAATAAAGAATATGGCAGACGGGGTTAAAAGCAAAGCTTGTTTAAATCTTCACAAGTTTAATAAAGTCAGACTTGATTTTAGCCTCCAGACCTCGTGTTGAACACATAGTTCATGTGAGGACAAAGTGTCAGCTTATGTTGCAAAACATATATATTATATATAACAATAAATATCGTAACTCCATGAAAATGTCATCTTGCACACTCCACACTACATCGTCTGCCTTTTTTTAAAAAAAAAGTTTGATGTGAACTTTCAGGTGCTTTTCTGTCCGTGTTTTCTGGAGAAACTTTGAGATGTCAATCGTCAGTCAGGAAATAACAGCTTCCTTTCCAGTGCATTCAAACCAACCACATCAGAGATGTGTTGTTTCAATGAGAAAATATCGCTTCACATTATGCTGATCTGTGCTCACCTTTTTCCTCCAGTAACTTAAGATCCAGACGTTCAGGAGGTTTTTATTGAGGGCTGAGTTATCCTCAGAGGTCTCTTCCTCTCCTAAACAAACAGACCAGCTGATTGAAACCAGTAAAAACACTGAATAAAGAAGTTTCAGTTAAAAATGAGTCGTTTTTCAGATGCTGCTTGTTGCAGAGGTGCAAACATGAAAGCACCAGTGGTGTGATGTCATGAAGTGATCCTATTTTATAACAGTTCTGAAGTATTTAATGAAAGTGTCTGTACTTGAGTTGATTATTTATATTTCTGTCAACTTTTACTTTAACTACATTTCCTAAATAAATGTGTTCTTCCACTCCAGGTTTCCCCTGAGCATTTTAATTACTTTTACAAAATAAGGAAGAAAGGAAGGAGGAAGTGACGGACAGACAAATGAAGGAATGGGAGGGAGAGACTTTGTTTTCTGAATCCTTACAGTTGATCTTGTTTTCCTTTAAGTGTAATTTACGCTTCATATTTAAAGGTGGTGTACATGTTAAGAAGAAATAAACTTCATAATTCTCAAAATTCTGACAGCTTGCTTTCACTTTTACTTTCAAGACTTAACTGCATTTAATATAATCAAAAACACTTTTGGTACTTAAGTCCAGTAAATATCAGGTACATTAAGACTTTTACCCAAGTAGCGACTTTAACTTCTACAAAAGTCATATTCACTTTTACTCAAGTGTGGCTTTCACGTACTTCATCAACCACTGGAAAACACAAGTGTCCCTGTATGGAGCCAGTGTTTGGTTTGTCCATTCTGGGCTACTGTAGAAACATGGTGGTGCAACATGGGGATCTCTGCAGAGAGGACCTGCTCCCTGTGTGGATGTGAACTGTTCATTGTAAGGTCATGAAAACACAACGATTCTTGTTTTCAGGTGATTATACACTAAAGAAAACAGCTTAATATTTTATATTACACTCTGCAAATATATCCCCCTGAATCCTCCACTGGACCTTTAAATGTATCCTTAGGTCTTATTTGTTGGTCTTCAGTTTGGGAGTCAAAGTTAAGGATTTTTATTTTCACTTAATGAGCTCTGATAAATTCAAGCCGCTCTCTGTCACAGTCACAAGCGGCCACCAGGAGGCAGCACTTCACTGTGTCTCTCTCCATGGATCACAGTGGTGTTGTTGCTCTGAGGGGATCCACAGTTGACTCACTGTGGGACCTGGAATGATTCATCAGGGTGTGTCAGTTCTCCTCAGTGCCCGGGGATGAAACAGATCTGTGGATCATTCAGGAGCCAAACAGAAAACAGTGAAAGGACCAACGCGGTCGGGCCAGTTCTGGACCAACGGAGCCGCAGAGAGGAAACACACAGCTGCTCTCACTCAGAGGACGCTGTGTTTGTTTACAGTCAGCGCTCAGTCTCTGGCGTTCTCTCTCTCTCTGTCACAGCCTGTGTCTCTCTTTGTCATCTCTTCTTTATTAACTAAACAGCTGAAATTCATTTGTGTTATTCTGAAAAATAAAAAATATAGTTTTATTCTCTAAATGTGTATATATATATATATATATATATATATATATAGCCTACATATGTTTACCTGTTAGGTACCAGCAGGTGCCCGTCCCAGTGCAGGACGCTGGTGTGACAAACCCAGAGACAATCATCATCAGCTGTGTTGACTGTTTGACACGCAGCACCTTCAGCTCCAGGACACTGGACTCCATAATCCTCTAGATGAGCAGCGGGTCTAGTCTTACGACCAGGACGTCGAAGAGTTGCATCTGATGGCTGAGAATCAATGATAACAGTCTGACTCCAGCCTGACTTCAGAAGGAGAGGTCGTATATCATGGGCATCAGCCCCTGAAATGTCCCTTTCGTATACAAAGGTTTATTTCCAAACTGAAGAACTTGTAGTTAAACAAAGAGGGGAGCAAACACACAGGAGTTCGTCATCGTCACATGCGGTGGCAGTGCTGATTCAAACCCATGTGTGGCTCATGCATTCTGACCAGAGCCCTCTCCTTCTGAACCTCGTCCTCCTCCTCCTTAACATGGGGGTAGAGAAGCTGTGGTTAATATTGTCCCGATGAGTTTAGACACTGGTGGAAGAAGTGAAGAGAGGGATGGCTGAAGGATGAGGATGATGAGCAGGACCAGGCAGTGATGAGCTGAAGACTGGAGGTGTTCGACCTACACAGACATGTGACAGCAGCAGAGAGGAGAACAGTTTTTAAAAACTTGACAGCAACGACACGACTGGCTCAGGGAGATCGTGGCAAAATGTGGTCGGATTATTTGGTGACGCCCAAAGCCAGCTGATGGAGTAGAAAGCGGAGAGGAGCAATAAAGTTATGAATGTAATAAGAAGAACTGAACTTTCGCTGAGCTTCATATCAAGCATTTCACAGACCTGACTCTGTTCCTGCAGATGTATTTTGGCATGGTTCGTTTAGTTTACAGAGAAATGAAACACTGAAGCCCAAATAATGACGGCCCTTCAAAAAACAGAAACCTGCTGATAACTCCTTATGTTTAGTCGTATATTTAATCTACAGATGCACCTCAATCCCTCATGCCACACGAGACTGCTGACCAGACAGGAAGGAGCGACCTTTGACCAGAAATCTACTGAGTCATCCCTGAAACTGTAGAAAATGGTGACATCACGTAATCACGGAAAGTTAAGAGGTGTTATATAACACAGTAGTTTTTAAAAAGAGGAACCAACACTTTCCTAAAAATCAGAAAGTAGGAACAAGAAGTTTCTGTTCTTTGGAAGTGAAGTGGATTTGCGGTGTGAGTTGGAGTCGGAGCTCCGGGAACAGATTTCATGGCAGAAAGCTGCTGCGGTTGCGGTTTGGTGACCCACATTTAACAATGACCACAAACAAATGGCTCCCAGAAAACAAACTCCATAAACAACAACCACAAGAGTTCTCCAAGTTCAGCCTGCAGAGAGCAGAGGAAGCCCTGCAGCGCTGCTCCTCACAGTCACAGTTACAGTCGGGTATTTATCATCATCTTCTCAAATATTCTGTCAGTGGGAGGAAAGAGCATTTCTCTTGTAGCTGTACACAGAGGTGTGATGAGAACAACCCAGTCACTGTTTCTGCAAACAATGAATATGTTACATTTGTGATGTATTTTGTAGCAGATATATTAAAACTTGTGGTCGTGTTTCGGCACAAAAACCACGTGGTTATGGTCTGGAAAAGATCATGCTTTTAGCTTATAATACCTGCCTTTGGGAGCAGAATCGCAGCTGGAAATACAACGTTGTCTCAGTAAAAATGATCCACTTTTCATTGTACTATGTCTGATGGAAAAACAGTGATGGGTCACCAAGGAAGATCCACGTTTGGTGGCTAAAAAAAACGCTTCAGTGACTCGCTAAAAAACAACCAGTGCTGTTGTTTGTATGTCTTGAACAGTGGTGTGCAGCTTGGCAGCTGTCTCTCCTCCGTGTCACTCCCTCCACCATCCCCCCACCTCCTGATGACAAAGTTAGCTCATACACTACGTCACCTTGGAAACGTTGATGTGATGCGCATGAAACATGCAAATGTAACATATTCATGGTTTGCTTAAATGTATGATGACAACATTTTCTTGGGCTGCTTTCATGCACGTTTTCTAAACATTACAAAATATGAATCAGAATAATTTTCACAACCAAATTTTAACACAAGATTTTTTTTGTGTCAGTTTATGACAAAGTTTCATTCAATCATATAAATTGCACTTTAACATGTTAACATCCTGTTAACTCACAAGTTCGTGTCTGATTATATATGAAGAGTCTGCAGCTCTGTGCTGAGCTTCCACAGCAGGTTACTGAGCTAAATGCTAACATCAGAATGCTAACATATTCACAATGACTTCAGATGATCAAAGTTTAGTTTTAGTTCAGGACAAGGCAATAACTTTGTCAAGGAATGATTTTTAAAAAAGTGTAAAAACAAAGTTATAGGTGCGCTCAGTAGAGAGCAGACTGTGTGGCTGCCCGGGGCCGAGACGGTTCTTGTAACTGCAGCAGATGCACTGCAGCGTGTTTCAGAAGTCACTCATAACTGGAGTTTGAATGGTATGAACTTTGTCTGTTGGCAACAGCAAACAAACAGCAAATTAGGAAATAACAACAACAAACATTGAATTAAAAGAGACAAAGAAAATAAATCCTTTAACTCCCTGCTTACTCGCTCAAAACAGAAGCATGAATATCAAGGAAAAATTAGGCAAAACCTTTCGTTTCTGAAACACTCCCGGTGTGAAATGACGCTGTGCGTTGGACAGAGCAAAACCAGGTTGTAGCTGCACCCTGTGGAATTGTCCCTCCCAGCTCCCTTAAAGTCAAGATGGCGGCAATGATAACAAAAATGAGGATTTATTCATCTGGCATTGAGCCTAACTTTAGTGGATCAGGTTTGGAGTTAATCTACAGATGCTCTGGTTCAAAATGCGACCAAACTTTTTTCCAGATGTGACAAACCCTGACAAACAGTAAGGCTCATTTCAAGTCAAGCCGATTTCTGGAAAACCTGTGTTTCAAAATACACTTCTGTTTTCACAGGAAATGTACAGTTTGCATACAGTCTCTTTCAAAATAAAAGCACTGCATCGGTACAAAACTGCAAATTGACCTCAATTTCCTTCAACATCACACGCACATGGTTGGGTTTAGAAACAAAAACAGGAAGTGAACATTGACCAATCGCTGATTTTCAACGACTTCAGAGTGAGATCAGGTTGTGTGGGCCCTACCAGCCGGTTAAGAGGAGTCAGCTGTCAGTGACGGTATAAAACAATTAAGAAGAGAGCAATTATGAACCACTGCAGCCCCAAGAGGTCCTTGAGCATACAGTCATAAATGTGCACACAAAACGTTAGGCTGATGGGTCCAGTAGTTTGCAAGATTAGCTGCAGATAAACAGACACACATTTACACACACACGACCAAATGCATGATCCCCTCTGGGCTCACGCCTGGTGGAGAAAAAGAAAAAGTAAGAATATTTGGTCATTTATAACAAATCAAGATAGAGGAGACTACTTCTATGTAATAATTGTACAATGTCCTGCTGTGTGATAACTTTAAATCTCCTGATGAAGCTCAGAATGTTATAACAATGTCCCACATACACATTATTATTTTATTTTCATAGATCATTTTACAGTAAATCATCAACCACATTCCTGTCTGCCAAATTTCACAAACATTTGCAATCAGGTATTTTCCTCTAACAATAAACCAGAAACAGGAAAATACCCGACTGTAAATGCCGCTGCAGTCGATTTCCTGTTTCTCTGATAAACCTGAGCGTGAAGACGAGGGGGAAACCCACAGACGAGCCCACCACAGTTCTAACATCCTCTAACTGAGGAGAGGAAGCCGTGACCTTTTTCTTCTTCTGCTCTGAAGAAGTGTGAAACCAAACAAGTGTCTCTGAGGTGCTTCACGCAAACATACAAACATCCTGCAGCTGATGCAGCTCGTGATGTGTCTCATTTACCAGAATGTGAGTGAGAAACAAAAAACACAGTATGTCCACATATCTCAGTCCAAGATCACCGTGACGTCACCCACTGGTTTGTGGACTCCTGTTCTGAAGTTTGGCATTTTGGCACCATCTTGTTTCTTTGGAGCCAGAAGTGACCGTAGGTGGGCGAGAGGTTGGAGCTGACTCGTAGAGTGTAGCGTCAGTACGTTATCATGCACAGTGAAGTGGAGCGACAGTCCCAGCTGGACGAGGACATCTAACTGGCCTACTGTCCTTGTCCCAGTATACAAGCACAGGAGGTGAATCCATTTATTGAGCCAAGTATGTGCGACTCCTCTACGATAGGTGGAGATATGCCCCCTTTCAGCTTGTTAGTATTGGACCTTTTTCCTGTTGACCTATTACGTCACAGACCAAACAGTAGACAAACAAGTTAGCTACGGTTAGCTAGCAGCTAACTGCTACCATGGTGGACAACTTTACAGCTCTGTACATTTGGTCCGTCCAAAAAGTCACAGCTCTGGATGTAGATTTCTCCATGTTGTTACCGGCTTCTTCTTCTCTTACACATTTAATGCTATTGGACTTCCGGGTCAAAGCCCGGGGCGGAAACTGTGGAGCATGCTCAGAGCGCCTCGGCCAGTTTGGGTCTGATTGACCGTATACATGCAGGAGTCACATGATCTGATGAGTGTCGAGTGGATGATCCGTCACTGAAACAACAAAACAACGTACACGGTTCATTTTCTCACGTAGTTGCTGAAAGTGTGTGAGTCTGTGTCATGAACAGGACGTGTTAACTTCACCACGTGCACCAAAAAGAAGTTTTTCTAAAAGTTTCCCAGTGTCGACACACGGGAGAGCAGCGACACTCATTTCATCTGCAGCCTCGTTCTCTGCTGCTCTCATGAGTAAATAGTCAAGTTTACTCAAGACACATTTCACAATGTTCACAATACACTTGACAAACAGCAGATAAAGACAGGCGTGTGAGAGGTTATTTCTGTCTGGGAGTGAAGTCGATAAAAGCAGATGAAAGAGGACTGAAGAAAACAGAGAGGTCTGTTCCACATTCTGCAAACACTGAATACACCTGATTGCAGTTACACAAACACACTCATGTGTTCACACTCTGCTTCACTCTTCATGTAATGTGATATCTGCTGATCACATCAGCCTGCTCTCTTTCTTTCTGCTGAAGTTGTTGCAACAACCTGTTCACCTTCATCACACAAACACATTTTCTCAAACTTCAGGCGCACAACTGCGTGGAGTTTAGTTTTGGCACATGTTCATGAAACAGATCAAAGCTTCAGGTCTTCGTCAGGGTTCAAATGAAGATGCAGAACCTGAGTCTGACCTTTATATACGCTCATTTAGGGGCGTGTCCTGACTGGGAAATTGGGACAACAGGTGGGAGATAATCAGTGTCATTAAGGGCCTTTCCCAAAGTGATCCGTCTCCACTCCCACTCTGTCAGGGAGTGTAGCTTCATGTGTTCAAAGCTGAATGAGGCACATCCAATGAGGCATGAAGGACACGACTTCACCAAAACTCCAAAGCCCAAAAACTGAAGATAAAAATAAAGATTTTTATTGACTCAAAGAATACGTGTTGACATAAATACTTCACAAAAAATTACAGTTTTTTCATTCAGACCTGAAAAAGTAGAATATGTTTGAAAACAGATTGAACAGATGGTTTAACCCAACTCTTTATAAACAGTTATTTCTGTTGCAACTGAATCACCACAAAAATGTTGACATTGGATGTTTCTGAACCCATTATGCAGCAGATATGTTTAAACTTCATGTTTAACATGTTTAACATGTGGTGAGGTTTAGGCACCAAAATGACTGGGAAAACACCATGAAGAAAAAATGCAACTCTGTGCTAGTGCAACACCTGATTGAGGCACTGTGGAGTTAACTGTATAAAAACAGTCAACAACGGGGCAAATAGTACCATAAAGATAACAAACAACAACTGGCCCGTTCACTCAGTGTAAAAGTCAATGGTGCAGGCAGGCAGTCCAAAACTGCATCTGAGACACACTGTAGTTAAAGATTCTTCCACACGAAGACGTAACCCATTTTGTTTTTTAAAAGTTTTCCATAAACACGGAATCGTCTCAAGATATGTGTACGCAAACATGAAGCCACTGACAACGCTGTAGTATATATGCAAGGCCTGTAAGTGGCGCTGCAACGCTGCCACAAAGTACACCAAAAACAGAGAATAAGAAATGGAGCACGCGCATCAAACTTGTGCGATGGAGACAAACATGAAGAAGAAGATGGCGGAAAATACAAATGCCAAAGGAGCCCACTATGTATGGACTGATGACGAGGCAGAGCTGCTACTTACGGTCACACTTGATTACACAGCTACAAAACTGCAGGAGAATGTTGACTAGCGCATGCGGGTTTAGGGAGAGGCGGGGTTATGACGTCATCGTTTCAGAAAAGAGCCGTACTGTGTTGTAAATACGGAAATGTGAAGGTGGCGTCTTCAGATTTTTTCACTCTGGGACCCGGTTTCAAAAGTTTGCGTATCTGGGCTCCTAAAACGCTGGTTCTGTGTTTACGAAAGGTCTATACGATAAAAAACCTTTGCAGAAACACCTAATCTGGTCTCCGTGTGGACATGGCCTTAATGGATTCATAGATAAACCAATGCAGAGTTTACAGGTAGAGTGTCTCAGATGCATTTTTGGACCGCCTGCCTGCACCATGGACTTCTGCACTGAGTAAAACTGACTTGTTTTTTTATCTTTACAGGAAAATATCATGGAAAAACCTGGTTTTGGGGCACGACATCTGCTGGAAAAGCAGCAACATCTCGGTAGAGAACAACCACATGTGGTGCCTAAAAAGTAGCTGTAATCGAAGCAGTGACTCTTATGTTTCGGCACAAAAACACTTGGTTATGGACAGAAAAAGATCATGTTTTGGCTTAAAATACCTGCTTTTCTGGAGCAAAATCCCAGCAGGAAATGCAATATTGTCCCTGTAAAAATGAATCGCTTTTCATTGCACAATCCCTGCTAGAAAAACAGCGATGGGTTGCCAAAAAAGATCCATATTTGGTTGGTAAGTTGCTGGAGACGCTGCGGTGACTCGCCAAATAACTGGTTTTGTTGTTTGTTGGTGTTAAACAGTGGTCTGCTGCATGGCAGGGATCTCTCCCCGGTGTCATCCACCCCCAGATGACAGAGTCAGCTCATATACTATGTCACTTTAGAAACGTTGATGTGATATGTATGAAACTTAAATCTAACATATTTATGGTTTGCAGAAACGTCCAATGCAAACATGTTCTTCAAATCATCAGCATTTGACTTTTTTATTGCATAACTGTGTTGGCAGAGTCATTTATGAGGGTTGAGTGCATGCTGAGATGCACCTTCAGTCTTTATGTTTTGTGTGCTAAAGTTTTGAGATTCCTGCCTGTGAAACTTGTGCTGTCAGCTGAACCTGATGTCCCAGTTATCAGAGCATATCTACTGAAGAGTGAGGTCTGTGCACATGGACGTGATTTCACAAGATGATTAGTAAAGTTATTTTCATATTAATGATCATGTATTAGATTTAGGATGTAGACTCTTGGTACTTGGATTTCTTCACAGTCCCTTTGGTAACACCTCCCTCCTTTTTGTTTGCAGGAATGCAGGACGTCAGATCGGGTTGCTATAACGCCACAGATGAAAAGCGGGAGAGAGATACTGTTACCACAGAGAGAAACAAAGACAGAGACGAACTGCAGCAGAGAAACAGAGGGAAAGAAAAAGATTTAGACTGATAGATGTTATGAGACAAAGGGTTATTTGGAGGCTTCGCACAGGAGGAAGTTGGGTTTGTGTGTCGTAAGAAACATGTTTACCAGATTTGTTCTGATAATTAGCGTGTTGCTTTGACATGTTGGTTGAGATGTGAAGTTAAAGAAGCATGCAGCCACAAAGTTACTCTGTCTGAGCTGACAAAAGAAGGTTGATAAAAAAAGAACCGGAAAGAATCATCTGGTTCTTTTTAAATGTGTGTGATGAATTTTCTTCATAGATTAATAGTCGTACACTAAATAGACTTTTTGGGCCTGAAGTTTAATCCTCGCTGCACCAACATTACAACACAGCTCAGCTTGTCATGCTAAGAGTTGCTGAACTTTGAGGGACCTGACTGCAAACGATGAGCAAACCTGCCTCATCAGCGGTGACACAGATGGAAGTCTGCACCTGGGTTATCGTCCACAGAACGAGGCTGCACGCCCACATTTTCACAACAAAATAGAACAGGCTGCAGTGAGAGTCTCTCTCCATGGGATATTTCAAAATAGCAGCTTTGTGCATTTAGTCCTTCTCAGGCAAGCTCAGGGGTTTAGTGCTGCTGTAGCCCACAGGAAGTGAGGATTAGAATATATGACCTTCACATAATCCGCTCCAAATGAATCTATATTTTTAAAGTCATTACTAAAAGTGTGTGTCATATAAAAACTAAAGTGATGGTCAAAGTTGTCACAGTGAAATTTAAGGTGTGCTGATGGATTCACGTCATCAACTCATGCATTGAGTAACATTACAAGTTAACGTTCCACCTTAAAAGTTGCCGGCAGTCGGCCCAGTGAATGAAGTTATTTTTTTCTCTTTCATTTTATAGTTGTAGTTTACTGATGTATGAACAGAGGTTACATAAAACCAGAGTGAGCGTCCTCTACTGACCAATCAGACTGCAGGGTTTCTAGCTCCACCTTTTAGTACCAGATCTGTGTGCTAGGTACCCCAACAGAGGGGGGACCAAACATGGGGACGCTAAGGAACGCTTCTGTTGGGACCATCCACAACTTTCACTGTGGGAACAGGAAAAATGCGTACTGAACTAAACTGAACTGAACTGAGCTGAACTGGCCTGCTCAGTGGAAATGGGCGCCTTTGATGTCAGCATGTTAAGAGTTAATCAGCTTGGGAGTCCACAGTAGAAAGATGGACTGTTATAATTTTACAGGTGAAAACTTTAAAACCTTTTGTTATAATGGATGGAGAGATCTATGGTCAGACTGATGCTCAGGCCGTATCTTTCATTTAAAAAAAACATCTTTCATAATTAAATTACATTACAACTCATCAAATGGAAAATACTTCCAGATGAAATGACTCCCAGGCAGTTGTTTCATCCAGAAAACAAAAAGTAATTCATGGCCCCACCGAGAGACGCTCTCATAAAGACCTCTGTATGAAAATGTACTGATGATGTTGTGTTTCTTGTCTTTTGTTCCTGGGAGGCCTGGACTCCATCCTGGTGCTCAGCCCTCTCCTCTGACCTCTGACCTCTGTGAGCGGGTTCAAAGGCCTCACTGGGTGGTGTTTAGGGGTGACGGGGGACACGGTGATTTGGAGCTGCCAGCTCTAAATGCTTCCACATGCTTCCGCCTGTACGTCCGTGAGTTTGGACGCGTGGGAACTAAAACTGTGGGAAACCAGAATTCTCCAGGAAACGTTTGACGTTATGTTTTTTTTTTTTTTATGGTGTTTCTTTATTAAGATCATTTCCTGTTCCTTTTAAAAATGGAATTCTTGGAGCTGTGAATGAATCATATTTGTGCTCAGAGTCATTAAAAACTACAGGTGTTAACATTTTATGATTAATTAACTGACTCTATGAAGGGAAAATAGGCCAAATGAGCACAATTATGATGACAGATACCAGTGGTTATAAATATAACTGACATTATTTTGGTTTAGATTTAGTTTTGCCCGTGCTGGATGATTTGTAGAAATGATGATCTTCTAACACCAGTGTGCGACCTCTTATGGTCCAGACACACCAAACTGACTTCAGAGAATTAGCAGCGATGAAGGCCCCTGCTGTGTCACCTCACAGAAAAAGTTGCACATGAACACACCGCAAAGACTACAGCTGACGGCCAGCCAGCATATAAGTTCTGCGCCTACGTGAGAGGAAATAACTCTCCACACCAGCAGATGGCGGTCATCTACATTCGTCATTAAATAAGAGAAACTGGAAGACCGTCTTGACGCTAGTTAGCCCGTAACAACACAATCCAGTGTTGAAAGAACAGAGCATATTTACTGTGCACCAGTGAACAATAACACAAACCATCGGAACATTTTTCTGCTTAAGAGCTCAGTGGATAAAGAAAAATAATTTTACTTTATGTAACAAGTTTGTTTTGGTCTCACTCCCTCTTGACTTTACCTCTTTGTTTACTTTCCTCACTTCCGTTTCTCGTCTTGTGCGCTGAGCTGACCTGCCAATCAGAGCGATTTCATTCAACAACAGACTTAATTGATGCTGACACTGATTTAACATGCTGAATCAGCCAAAAATAAAATCCGACAGGGGCCGACGAGTGGCAACAGTGTGGGACACGCTGCACCAACTAGGGCGACAGATTTTCACCAACGGCCCAACATTGATCATGTTACAGAAAAATATTGAATGCACAGAATCAGATCCAAAGTAAAACTATTCTGGGCTGGAAGCAAAATGTAAACACATCGTTTCAATTAGCAAAAACTCCACAAATCTGCTCTGACAGCCGGAGCTGACAGGGTGCTGTGACGCCGGCCGAGCTCTTGTTGACCTCTGCTGCCGCCCGCTCGACCTCACATAAGTCAACACTGACGGGAAGACGCTCATTATCCAACATTCTGTCCAATCAGAGGCTCTCGAAAAGTCGAATGCATTTATGAAAACAGCCAAAGGCAAAGGCACACACACACACACGTTTTTGTGTCTGAAAACAATTTTTTAAAACAGATTTGTAGTAAAAATGAACATTATGAAGACTCAAGATTCTCTGTCTAAGAAGACGATCCCTTCTCCTACAGATCACATTCATATGCTGATAATTTACAACAACTCTGAAAGAAATGTAATTACATTTTTAATTTAACGATGATTTGTCACAAAATGTTCTTCATCCCAGAGAGGATGGTGGATGGCGTCAAACCGAGGCAAGAGGCCTGCGGAGCTGCAGACCACTGTTCAAAGTGAGTCAGTGAGTCAATGATGCGTTGCCGGCAGCATTTTAGCCACCACATGTTGGTGTTTTTTAGCCAGCTGTTGCTGTTTTCCTTGTTGGGATAGTGTCATGAAAAGTGATTTCTATTAAGAAAATATCAGCACTTTTCCAGCCGGGATTGTGCCCCCCCAAAAATTTGAGTCTCTGACCTACAGCAGGCAACTGACGAGCAGATGGGTACACTCATGCTGAAGCGCGTTGCGGGAAAACACCACAAAGCCACAGGCAGACAGAAGAGGCAGAGTGGTTGGGGACAGAAGGCTGGTGAGTTTACAGGGAAACAGACAATGTAGGCAGGTCAAAGACAGGCAGGGTCGGTAAGTCTTGCATGTGGGCGAAGAACAATCCGGCAATAAGTGAGTGAGCTGTTGAGGCTTATATACTGGGCTGATTGGAGATGAGCTGCAGCTGTGGAGGCAGGTGAGAGGAGCTGAGCTGATGAGGTGGGAGTGGCTGGCAGGTAGAGTGGAAAATTACTGAGGGAGAAGGAGAGCAGGGAAACTGGCAGAGTGGAGCTGTGACATTTCAAGCTAAATGCTCACATCAGCATTTTACTTTCACAAATTAGCGCAGGAAAATTTGCTAGTTAGCACGGAACACAGAGTCCAGCTGAGGCTGATGGGAATGTCATTAGTCCTGCAGGTATCTGGTCACAAACCAAAGTGATGGAGAAATTTAAAATGTTGACCTAATAATGGCGCCAGATGAAAAGTCAACCTGGTTTCACTTTGAAGTTGTTGAAAACCGATGTAGTCGGTAATAGTCTCGCCATCAGACAGTCAGAGATCTCCGGCTTCTGATAGTCTGGGGACACTCCTTTCTAAAGTGTGTTTAACACACCGGCGAAAACGGCCGGCAACAAAGCAACGCCTCTTGCATTTTTGAAAAGGACACGCCTTCTCGGAAATGTGCGCTCCCCCTTTTCTTGTCCGCAAGGAAACAAACACACAGAGAGCTTGAAAATGGATGCTGCGAGATTAAACTCCGTTTTATCAAACGTGTGCTCATCCATGAAGAAAATATTTTGTTCCAGCGGATGTCTTAGTTACAACATGATTGAGCTAACTGGAGTAGTTTCATGTCATATCCGACAACGGGAGGCTTTTAACAGATGACGTCCTGATGTTAGCTTTGCTGCTAACTTGGTGTTAGCTGTCCCTGTCAGCTGCAGCCACTGATGCTTTCTAGACATCGTGATTTCCCATAACTGAATAAATACCACACATAGCAACACAAAACTGCTTTGCTAGCTCAATCATGTTGTAACTAAGATATCCACTGGAAAAGATATTTTTTTAACGGACAGTTTAATGAGTTATTACCTATTACAGACACCGCTAACGGCTAACAGCTAACGGTTAGCCCAGCTAAACGTGCACACAGAAATAGTAATGTTTGTTCAATCATTGTGTTTATAGACTTTACAAACATCGGATTCGTCTAAACGGTGATACAGTGATGTGAAAAATGTGAGATATATATATATATATATATATATATATATATATACACACACACAAACAACAAGGCGATTCCCTCTATAGTCCGGCCGGACGGATGAGTCATGGCCTTGTAAAAGATTGTTTGTTTCTTTTAGTTGGTGAGAAAACGCGTCAAACATCCACTGACTTTGACGGCGTTTTCTGCGAGTGCGGCTGAGCCATTTTGTACCGCTACACATGTTTTTAGTGGGACTATGTTTACGAGCACAAGAGTTCAGAGAGCCACCGAAGGACCGCCCTGCAGATTTACTATTGGTTCTGCAACGTAGGGAGTTTTTTTTAAACTCTGAAATTGTATCCGCCCATCTAAACACAAAATCAGGGAGAAAGACATCAGTCTTTAGTTAAGCAAAGCGTCTAAAGACTGACTTGTGAGTCTACTTGGGCGGTGACTTGCAGCGTCAGACACTGATGACAAAAGCCATTAACGTCAGCATGGTACGCAGCTGATCACTGATATAATTTATCGGTGATCGGTGGCTTCAGGTGGAAACATGGTGGGACAAGAGCCAAAGTTAAGGTGGCAAATGTCTGAGTCTGGTGGGTCGGAGTAGTCTTGGATGGGTCCAACAATCACTGACTTTCACCCAGAAGAGCGGTGTTTGCACTGCGCAAGATTGCAAAGCCAATCCCTGTTCTTTTGTCCAAAACCCAACCACGTGCTTTTGTTGTTGGAGAAAAAAAAGTCAATTGGTGGTGTTGTGCTGATGAAGTGCTTTTATTTTGAAAGAGACTGTATGCAAACTGTACATTTCCTGTGAAAACAGAAGTTTATTTTGAAAACAGACAATGAATGTAACAGGCTGAAGTTGACACGGCATAGCAGAACAACAACCAACACACCTTTCACATCGTATCAGGACATGGAAAGTCCATGACCAAACATCGATATGTGACGAGGTCAGGATGAGAATGTGTTAGAAAAGTCAATGTGTCACCAAAGTTCATCCTGAGGGGAACATGAATGATGAACCAGCTTTCATCAAGATCCATGCAGTAGTTGTTGGGACTTGTAAATTAGCGAGCACTGTAAATCAGCTGCTTTTCCTCAGATCAACACATCAGAGGATAAAAAGCTGTGATAACTTTCCGTAGCTGTAAAATCCTTCCCCCTGGTATTATAAACCACTCTGCAGTGTTTTAACATCTGATAAGCCTTCAGAGTCGTGGATCTATGTCTCAAACTGGACTTTCATCTGTGCTTCATCCTCCTGAAACAACACGCAGCTCCTCACATTATTTCTGAGCTATTTTGGGTCTGAACACACGCTACATCAGATGTGGTGGGTGCTGGGTTTCTCCTGCACTCAGAGGAACTGAGCGCACTAACCCTTTTATCCACAGCCTCATTAGAAGTAAATATTATGATGAAGGCTGCCAGGTATTAGACAGGGTCCTGCTGTGCAATGAATAGATCCTGTGTGGAGTTACTGGAAGTGTCTGATCCTATTCATGTCTTATCTGAGTGTTTTATTCAGTGAGAGTTATTTAAACTCTTTGACCCTTGAGTGATCATCTTGAACTCCACATCAGTCGATTAATTGATGAGTCGATCACCAGAAAATAAATTCATAGGAGGATATATTGGCAGAGATGGAATATAATATTCATAACTATGTTTTCTTTAATGTATAATCACCTGAAAATAAGAAGTGCTGTGTTTCTGTTACCTTAGCTGTTCATGTCTACATACAAAGCAGGTCCTCCACGGCTGTTACCTCACCACTAGATGCCACTGAATCCTATAAATCCTTCTCACTGGACCTTTAAGTATGTTTTTAAGCAGAATATACTAATGATTAATTTCTGGCGTCAGCTTCTCAACTTTAAAGGGAAATTTTGGTTTATTTCAACCTGTCTCCTATCGTTCTAAATTTGTTTCAAATGACTAGTGACATAGAAATAATAGTTAGCATGTTAGCCGTTAGCCTAGATACAGCCGGGGCGCATAGTAGCGTCAGACCTGTTAAAACCTAAGTGAACGGGCAACCTTCAAGTGCAAAGTTAGTCCACTAAACAAGCTTTTTTTCCACAAAGACCGCCTCATATCATTAGGATAAATGTCAGAGAACATATAGAAAACGACATGTAAATGTGCTGTCTTACCTTACCGGTGTGCTGCCATGTTTGTTTACCATTTAGCTCTGCTTTCCAAAGCGCGGCCGAAATATCGCGAGAACAAGCAGCAACAGCTGGAAGGCAGAACCGGACAGTAGCCTGAAAAGTTCATTCATTTATTTTATGAAAGATTTATAGAATAATGACTGACTTTTTGCCAGACTTCGACTTTGTGGAGGAGGAATTTGATTTTGCAGAGTTTGATGGCCGCCCTTATTTATTTGAGCCAGAATACACTGACGAAGAGCTTCGTGAAATTGAAGAACAGA
The DNA here is from genome assembly GCF_011397635.1 of Epinephelus fuscoguttatus. Lineage (NCBI taxonomy): Eukaryota > Metazoa > Chordata > Actinopteri > Perciformes > Serranidae > Epinephelus > Epinephelus fuscoguttatus. The sequence goes on along the minus strand of NC_064752.1, from coordinate 1,310,612 downwards.
GGAGGAGAGAGAGAGAGGCGCAACATGTAGAGGACGAGAGAGGAGGAATGGCTGCTGCAAGGCTGCATAGCTCTGGAGATTGGTGGTGTACCTGTGAATGCTGTGCCCCAGTGCCCACAGAAGAGGAATGCCTCTGTTGCAAGGAATGGGACCGGTTGCAGCCTTATTTTCAAGGTCTGGATGTGACCGAGGACGAGACACCTCCACCTGGAGTAGTATCCAGCTGGGCTTTATCTAGAGCTCGCCAGATATATTTCGGCTGCGCTTTGGAAAGCAGAGCTAAATGGTAAACAAACATGGCAGCACACCAGTAAGGTAAGACAACACGTTTGCATGTCATTTTCTATATGTTCTCTGACATTTATCCTAACGATATGAGGAAAAAAAAAGCTTGTTTAGTGGACTAACTTTGCACTTGAAGGTTGCCCGTTCACTTACGTTTTAACAGGTCTGATGCTACTATGTGCCCCGGCTGTATCTAGGCTAATGGCTAACATGCTAACTATTATTTCTATGTCACTAGTCACTTGAAACAAATTTAGGACGATAGGAGACAGGTTGAAATAAACCAAAATTTCCCTTTAAGTATTTGTTGCTTTACATGTTGTATATGATGGTAAACTGAACATCTTTTGGGTTTTGGATTGTTGGTTGAACCAAATGAAGACGTCAGCTTGAGCTCTTAGAAACTCTTTCTGACATTTTATGGAAAACTTTTAATCAGGAAAATAACTGGCAGATAGAGATAATGAAGATAATCATTAGTTGCAGCCTAATATGCTTTTTCCAGTAATTCAGTATCCAAGGTGGCATTTTCTATGTTTGCACCACATCCACAAGTTATCTACTGTACAGATTCTATGTTAGGCTCAAGGTGCATTTGCTGTTTTTCTGTCAGAATTGACACATTTGCAATGACGGTTTGTAGTAATCATAGACTATATGAAATAATGGATGGAGCTACTGTGACATTTCAACATGGGTGTCTGTGTAGATTGACTGACCCCTGAAGCCAGCCTCAAGTGGCCATTCAAGAAACTTCAGTTTTTGGCACTTCCTTGTTGGTTGCTGGTCTTGAAGGTTGCTGAAAGTATTTGTGTTCCCCAAGAGGATGGCTGAATTTGAAAAAGTGACATTTTTACAACATGAGGTATGGATCAAAATTTACATGTATCGTGCCAGTTTTATGATGAGCTGTAGCGTAGAGCAAAGAGTAAGCGTTAAAAGTGTAAGGAATGGATTATCTGCTCTAACAAAAAGATGCAGACGTTAGCATGCCTGGCTAACTTGCTAACCAACACCTGAGCCCAACAGATTTTTCTTATCTATCCTACCTTGTTTAAATGCTGTTAATAATGTGTTTCATGATGACCCTGATGAAGGCCACGAGCCAAAACACATTGTTCTTGCAATAAAGAGTTTCGACGCCTTTGATTTATTTCCCCTCTCCATGCACCTTGGAAGCACGTGAAGTTGCTCCCTCACCCTGCTTCTACAATTCAGCCCAAATGCCAGACGAAAATGTTGCCATTGTACGTTTCTGCGAACCAGGAATACATTACACTTTCACATTTCATACATATCATATCAACGTTTCTAAAGTGATGAAGTGTATGAGCTGGCACCTGGAGGTGGAGGGGATGGTGGATGGTGTAACACCTAAGCGAGACACCAGCCAAGCTGCAGACTGTTCAAGCCCAACAAACAACAAAACCTGTTGTGATTAAGCGAGTCATCGATGTTTTCCTGACGACTTTTTAGGCACCACTTGGGGGTGTTTTGTAGCGACCCATCACTGTTTTGCTAGCAGGGATTGTGCCCTCAAAACCGGGTATTTTAGCTGTCTGTCCTTGCACCATATGAAAGAATTACACTGTGCAATAGACTAAAATCACTCCCACACATGAACAGCACACACTCTGAGACAACCGCACGGTTTGACCCATTTTAAAGGAATTTGCTGCATTGAGGGGAAAAATGGGGAAAGGTCTCTAACACGTCACTAAAGTCTGAAGCCACTTCCTGTCGGAGCGGCTGGATTTTCTCCCTGGCGCTGGCTGATATTTGCTCAGGCTCGTGGAGGGCTTGAACAGGCGCTTTGAAGGGTCGGGTTTGCACGCTGTGGAGTGTAGAGCTCAAGGTTTGGGTTAATCCTCACCGTCTCACAGGTGCTTTGGGTTTAAAGCTCCAACTCAAACAAATAAGACAGATTTACAGACGGGCAGAGAGCGGGCTGACGTCTGACTTCTTTGACTTTATTTCACTCTCATGTGATGCTGTATGTAACTGTGAATGTCAGCATGTCAGTTATAAATATCCTTCCTAACGGCTGTTGTTCCACCACATGCATTTCATTTGCTTTAATGAAGAAGAAAAACAAGCTGAGATGAGCGAGAGTTTCTGCCCCGAGCTAAGGAGTTCAAGTGTCTCAGGGTCTTGTTCATGAGTGAGGGTGAGATGGAGCATGAGACAGACAGGTGGTTTGGCGTGGCATCTGCAGTGATGTGGGCGTTGTGCCGGACTGTTGTGGTGAAGAGGGAGCTGAGCCAGAGAAGCAAAGCTTTAGATTTACTGGTCCGTCTACAAAACATAGACCCTCACCTATGGTCATGAGCTCTGGGCAGTGACCAAAAGAATGAGATCGCAGACATAAGCAGCTGAAATGAGTTTCCTCTGTGTGGTGTCTGGGCTCAGCCTTAGAGATAGGGGGAGGAGCTCAGACATTTGGAAGGAGCTCGGAGTAGAGCCGCTGCTCCTTCACACCAAAAGCGAAGGAGCAGCGGAGCAAAGTTTAGGTGGTTCAACATCTGATCAGGATCCTCCTGGGCGCCTCCTGTTAGAGGTGTTCCAGGCACGTCCCACTGGTAGGAGGCCCCGGGGCTTTCCTGCTGCCTCGGCGACCTGTCCCCACATAGGCAGATGAAAATGGATGGATGGATAAATTCACTGGGGCTGTTCCTTTTACACTTTGTCACACTGTCTTTATATTGATGCATCAACTTCTCCACCTCAGCAAAGTTTAACAACTTTTTGTAGTATTTCAACATTATTACAAACTTTCGTCATTTACACTTTCCATTTTTTTATGTCTAAATTGAGAGTGCACATAAAGACAGGTGGATGGAAACGTATTTACAATAAGGTTTCCAGGACTGTGTCATCGTGCCTTGTCAGTGGACTTTCACGTCTGCTCGTGATGTGCTAGGTATCCTCCTGCATCTGCTGGTGATGTTCTGGGACACTGCAACCAGCACCAGGATGTCAACAAAAGCACATGGTTAGGCTTAGAAAACAACATCGTGATTTGGCTCTCCATTCATGCGGGAAGCAAACACCGGGATCCCAGGTGAAAGTCCAAGGTTGAGTGGACCTATCCACCCAAGCTGGTCTCACTCCGAGGTCATCGGACACCACTGCTTGGTCAGTGACTTCTGGCTTTGAACACTGACAAATAAAGCCGTCCTTTCACTTTGTTGTTGAACGGCACCTGGTGGCGTTGGGGGGAAACACTGTGGGACAACGACGTAAGTTAAGGGGGTGAGATCCGGGTAGGGCGGGTGGGAGTGGTGGTGGATGGGTTCAAAAACCATCGCCTTTCACCCCTTTCGTCATGGTTTGGCTCTACATTCATACTAGAAGTGAACACTGGGCTCCTGGGTGAAAGTCCAGGGGCCTATCAAACTGCCAAAAAGTTGCTATCTGGCCGACTGGCAGCACATCATAACATCGTGAAAAGTTTGCGTATCGTACTACTTTGAAATGTGGCTTTATGCATCCTTATCTAACAAACGCACAGATCAGTGACAAAGTGGTGACATTTCAAAAGTTCAGAATGAGAACGGGCTTCTACAGACACCAAAACCCAAATCTGGCAACCTGCGCTGCAGCATGAGACGCTGCACAGACGTTCACAGGGCGGATGGATCAGTATAAACTCAATATAAAAAGACACTTATTAATGAAGAGATGCACACGCAAGAACACCACACACACAGACACATACAGTCAACAAAGTGTGTCCAAACACACAGAGCTACACACACACACACACACACACACAATGAGAGCGAGGGAGTGAAAGAAAGAGAATCATGTTACTTTGACTCCATACATGAAGTATGCTGACTTTACCTCTTGATGTGTCCCCTGAGGGCGGGGTCTCTCAAACAGCCTTCAGTCAGCTTTGCTTTTATCCCACCCTCCCTAAAGTGAACCCGGGGGCAGGGTGCTGGATTTACTGTACCTTCAAACACACATGGAGCTGATTTAGCTTGACCCTCAAACAAAACCCCCAAACGTCTAATTCTTCTTCCACAGCCTGTCAAATACGTCTCAGATTCTCCCCTCTGCAGGCGATTCTGGTGTCAGGTCAAATTTATTTATAGAAACCAACACGCTGGTTCGTCACAGACTGAAATCACGCCAATGAAAGCTATAAAAATTAGAAAAGAGAAAAATAAAATCAAAATAGGCTGAACCATAGACTGTATTTAAAGATGGACGACGCATTATTGCTTCATCTGTACAAAAATGAAGCCAAAATATCCTGGATACAGTTGATGACATCATTTGGAGCCAGAGTCTGCTCCATAGCAATCTGTGTGGTGCAGTCCATACTCCTGTCCGACCAGTCGCGAGCAGCGCCATTGATAGCGAGCACACCAGTTGGCGCACACAGCTGTCAATCATGCCGTCTAACCCATTTTTTACACATTAAATCACTAATTAAAACCAAACTTTGCAGAACAACAAACATCAGCATGATAAGAACTACCTGAAATGACAGAAACCATCTGAAGAAAAAAATTATTTTACATGTACTTTAAGTTTTTAGTTTGGCTGATGTCTCATCTGCAAACATAAAGGGGTGGGGTTGATACCCTATACCGCAGCCAGCCACCAGGGGGCAGTCAAGATGTTTTGGCTTCACTTTCAGGGAGAAGTCACACAAGCACCTAGATACCGACGCGCACAAGCACCTAGATACCGACGCGCACAGGCACCTAGATACCGACGCGCACAGACACCTAGATACCGACGCGCACAGGCACCTAGATACCGACGCGCACAGACACCTAGATACCGACGCGCACAGGCACCTAGATACCGACGCGCACAGACACCTAGATACCGACGCGCACAGACACCTAGATACCGACGCACACAGACACCTAGATACCGACGCACACAGACACCTAGATACCGACACAGACACCTAGATACCGACGCACACAGACACCTAGATACCGACGCACACAGGCACCTAGATACCGACGCGCACAGACACCTAGATACCGACGCACACAGACACCTAGATACCGACGTGCACAGGCACCTAGATACCGACACAGACACCTAGATACCGACGCACACAGGCACCTAGATACCGACGCGCACAGACACCTAGATACTGACGCACACAGACACCTAGATACTGACGCACACAGACACCTAGATACCGACGCGCACAGACACCTAGATACCGACGCACACAGGCACCTAGATACCGACGCACACAGACACCTAGATACCGACGCACACAGACACCTAGATACCGACGCACACAGACACCTAGATACCGACGCACACAGACACCTAGATACCGACGCACACAGACACCTAGATACCGACGCACACAGACACCTAGATACCGACGCACACAGACACCTAGATACCGACGCGCACAGACACCTAGATACCGACACACACAGGCACCTAGATACCGACGCACACAGGCACCTAGATACCGACACACACAGACACCTAGACACAGACGCGCACAGACGCGCACAGACACCTAGATACCGACACACACAGGCACCTAGATACCGACGCGCACAGGCACCTAGATACCGACGCGCACAGGCACCTAGATACCGACGCACACAGGCACCTAGATACCGACGCGCACAGGCACCTAGATACCGACGCACACAGACACCTAGATACCGACGCACACAGACACCTAGATACCGACGCACACAGACACCTAGATACCGACGCACACAGGCACCTTTTGCGGTGGTATAATGCGCAACAGACAGCAGCAGTTGTTGACGCAGCAGCCAACAACCGAACTTGTCAAATACTGGTGCTATGTCAGTGGGTGTCAAAGTAAGACACTGACGCACAAAGGCATGTGGTGTCATGATAAGCACCAGCTGGCAGCAGTTTGTAGCATCGCCGTCAACTGTATCATAAAGTGCGATAAGTCTGTAGAGGGCCAGCAGGGGCGCTGGATTGCATGCATTCAAATGTTACTTTTGTTTTATGTGGACATCCCAAACCATCACCAGCACCACTTTATGGTTTGGGACATTCAGGTACATTTTCATTACCTGGTGTAGTTTGGGTTATATCAGTCCCTGCTGCTGTTTGTTTCTGGAATATGAGCCATGTTAGCGCCAGAGCTGACACACGTTTATCAAAGTGCAGTAAAAACACTTCTAAATACTGGTAATATTCATATTACGAAAGGTCAGAGAAGCTTAAATATGCACCACGTAAGCTTTTCTGTCCTCTGAGGTGTTTGTGAACAGGAATCCATTGTATTGTGTGAAGAATCAAAACGATACAAATAAGTTCAAATTCCACTGATTTTGTCTGAACACCTGTAAAGTATCTTTGTCCTGATAAACTGTGTAGAGTAACTCATTCTGTCCTCTCACAGCAAATTGATTTTGTCGTGAAAACACTCGTCTGCACCGCTTTATTCCAGTGAGTTCAAGGACCCTCTAACATTCAAAACTGTTGAGCCAAAATGGGGGTTAGCATTGTTACCTCACAGCAAGAGGGTTCCTGGTTCGAATCCACCGGCTAGCGGGAACCCTTCTGCGTGGAGTTTGCATGTTCTCCCTGTGTCAGCGTGGGTTTCCTCCAGGTGCTCTGACATGTTCTCCCCGTGTCAGCGTGGGTTTCCTCCAGGTGCTCTGACATGTTCTCCCTGTGTCAGTGTGGGTTTCCTCCAGGTGCTCTGACATGTTCTCCCTGTGTCAGCGTGGGTTTCCTCCAGGTGCTCTGACATGTTCTCCCTGTGTCAGCGTGGGTTTCCTCCAGGTGCTCTGACATGTTCTCCCTGTGTCAGTGTGGGTTTCCTCCAGGTGCTCTGATATGTTCTCCCCGTGTCAGCGTGGGTTTCCTCCAGGTGCTCTGATATGTTCTCCCCGTGTCAGCGTGGGTTTCCTCCAGGTGCTCCGACATGTTCTCCCCGTGTCAGCGTGGGTTTCCTCCAGGTGCTCCGATTTGTTCTCCCCATGTCAGCGTGGGTTTCCTCCAGGTGCTCTGACATGTTCTCCCCGTGTCAGCGTGGGTTTCCTCCAGGTGCTCTGACATGTTCTCCCCGTGTCAGCGTGGGTTTCCTCCAGGTGCTCTGACATGTTCACCCCGTGTCAGCGTGGGTTTCCTCCAGGTGCTCTGATATGTTCTCCCCGTGTCAGCGTGGGTTTCCTCCAGGTGCTCTGATATGTTCACCCCGTGTCAGCGTGGGTTTCCTCCAGGTGCTTTGACATGTTCTCCCCGTGTCAGTGTGGGTTTCCTCCAGGTGCTCTGACATGTTCTCCCTGTGTCAGTGTGGGTTTCCTCCAGGTGCTCTGACATGTTCACCTCGTGTCAGCGTGGGTTTCCTCCAGGTGCTCTGACATGTTCTCCCGTGTCAGCGTGGGTTTCTCCAGGTGTCACATGTTCTCCCGTGTCAGCGTGGGTTTCTCCAGGTGCTGATTTGTTCTCCCATGTCAGCGTGGAGCTCTCCAGGTGCTCTGACATGTTCTCCCATGTCAGCGTGGTTTCTCCAGGTGCTCTGACATGTTCTCCCTGTCAGCGTGAGTTTCCTCCAGGTGCTCCGACATGTTCTCCCGTGTCAGCGTGGTTTCTCCAGGTGCTCTGACATGTTCTCCCATGTCAGCGTGGCTCTCCAGGTGCTCTGACATGTTCTCCCGTGTCAGCGTGGTTCTCCAGGTGCTCCACATGTTCTCCTCGTGTCAGCGCGGGTTTCCTCCAGGTGCTCCGATTTGTTCTCCCCATGTCAGCGTGGGTTTCCTCCAGGTGCTCCGACATGTTCTCCCCGTGTCAGCGTGGGTTTCCTCCAGGTGCTCTGACATGTTCACCCCCTGTCAGCGGGGGTTTCTCCAGGTGCTCTGACATGTTCACCCCGTGTCAGCATGGGTCTCCAGGTGCTCTGATATGTTCTCCCATGTCAGCGTGGGTTCCTCCAGGTGCTCTGACATGTTCACCTCGTGGTCAGCGTGGTTTCCTCCAGGTGCTCTGACATGTTCTCCCTGTGTCAGCGTGGGTTTCCTCCAGGTGCTCAGACATGTTCTCCCTGTGTCAGTGTGGGTTTCCTCCAGGTGCTCTGACATGTTCACCCCGTGTCAGCGTGGGTTTCCTCCAGGTGCTCTGATATGTTCTCCCCGTGTCAGCGTGGGTTTCCTCCAGGTGCTCTGACATGTTCTCCCCGTGTCAGCGTGGGTTTCCTCCAGGTGCTCTGACATGTTCTCCCCATGTCAGCGTGGGTTTCCTCCAGGTGCTCTGACATGTTCACCCCGTGTCAGCGTGGGTTTCCTCCAGGTGCTCTGACATATTCACCCCGTGTCAGCGTGGGTTTCCTCCAGGTGCTCTGACATGTTCTCCCCGTGTCAGCGTGGGTTTCCTCCAGGTGCTCTGACATGTTCACCCCGTGTCAGCGTGGGTTTCCTCCAGGTGCTCTGACATGTTCACCCCGTGTCAGCGTGGGTTTCCTCCAGGTGCTCTGATATGTTCTCCCCGTGTCAGCGTGGGTTTCCTCCAGGTGCTTCGATATGTTCTTCCCATGTCAGCGTGGGTTTCCTCCAGGTGCTCTGACATGTTCTCCCCGTGTCAGCGTGGGTTTCCTCCAGGTGCTCCGACATGTTCTTCCCATGTCAGCGTGGGTTTCCTCCAGGTGCTCTGACATGTTCTCCCCGTGTCAGCGTGGGTTTCCTCCAGGTGCTCTGACATGTTCTCCCTGTGTCAGTGTGGGTTTCCTCCAGGTGCTCTGACATGTTCTCCCCGTGTCAGCTGCTCTGACATGTTCTCCCTGTGTCAGCGTGGGTTTCCTCCAGGTGCTCTGACATGTTCTCCCTGTGTTGGTTGTTGACGTTCTGGGACGCCGTGTCAACTTCAGCCTGTTACATGCATTGTCTGTTTTCAAAATACACTTCTGTTTTCACAGGAACTGTACAGTTTGCTTTCAAAATAAAAGCACTACGTCAGTACAACACTGCAAATTAATGTATTTTTACTTCAACAACACACACACATGGTTGGGTTTAGAAAAAAAACAAAAACAGGGTTTGGCTTTACAATCTTACAGGAAGTGAACACTGGCCTCCTGGGTGAAAGTTAGTGATTGCTGGACCCATCCACCACCCCTCCTGCCCGCCCTACTCAGACTTCTGCCCCCTTAACTTGTGTTGTCCCACTCCTATTTCCCCCGATGCTGCCGGGAGTATCATGGCGACACGAAAGGACAGCTTTTTTAATATGTCTGATGCTGGAAGTCACTGACCAAGTGCCGGTATTCGACAACTTCAGAATAAAGCCAGGTTGTTAAAAAATGTGTTGAAACATTTCAGTCTGGACCAAAGTGTTGGTGTGATTGACAGAGATCCCTCGAGCCATGCTGCAAGCAGGCTGAAAATAATTTAAACCAGTGGTTCCCAGCTCATACAGCCCCAGATTTGTCATTGTTCGGAGGTCCACACAGTTTAACACATTGAGAGTCATACTTGTGTTTGGCCATGTCGTTGAACTAGGAAACAGCACTTCAAAATAAAATATTAGAATATTAAAATAAATATTGTACTACAGCTTCATCACCCTCCTAAATTATACATCATCTCGATGACGTTTTATCGCCAAAGACTTTTAACATTTTTCATCCTTCTGTGCAGTAGTATATAAATGTTCTTTTCACTAAGACTGAGTCTCTTCTGATTGAAATGTTTTCAGAGAAATGAGACATTTCATCTGAAGCATCAGGTGAAGAGACGTCTGTTTCTGATGACAGCAGCAGCTGGTCACAGCTGGATCAGCTGTCAGCTGTACGTGCACTGGTGTGCTCGTACTAATAAAGGCACAAAGTCCTCACTGGCAGACAGCAGGTTATTTTCTCTCTCACATGAAGAACAACCTGTGTTCTGTATTTATATGAGTCCTGTTCAGAGGGCACTGAATGCCTTTATGTGATTCATATGATGATTTATGTGACTTTATATGATGCATGACAGGCCACCAGGAAACGCCATCCGTCTCCATCGAAGCAGTGTCAGAGTAACGAATCAAGTCAGTCCGAGTTTGAAAGAGAGACTGAATATGTAAGAAATATAAAAAAGAAGAAACACTGTCACTGGGCTCGGCTCAGGTCTCATCCTCTGTTGGTTTCAGTTCTGACTAACCTGTTTTCCGGCCTGTCCGTGATGTCAAACGTGACACACCATTTAAAACTCACAGAAAGGCATATTGCTGCAGAACTGTGTATATGACTGGTCTACTGGCAGTGGGAAAGGAGTCTAGCACCCATTTTTTGTCGGTTTTCCCGTGTTTAAAAAACGCACATACACCCGATCCGTTCTTATTCCAAAGCTGTCAAATACCTCGCTTTGTCAGTGACTTCAGCGTCAGACACAAACGCCAAAGGCCAGCTTTTGCGGCACTCTGAGCATGCTCCACAGTTCCCTCCCCGGGCTTTGACCCGGATGTCGACTAGGAATAAATGTATAACAGAAGAAGAAGCCGGTAACAACATGGAGAAATCTACATCCAGAGCTGTTCATTTATGGACGGACAAAATGTACAGAGCCGTAAAGTTGTCCACCATGGTACCAGTTAGCTGCTAGCTAACCGTAGCTAACTTGCTTGCCCATTGTTTGGTCCTTGGTCAGTTAGGAAAAATCACCCATTTTTAGCAGGTGCTAGAAAATCCTGCATACACGCAGCCTGTTCTTATTCCAAAGTCATCAAATGCTGCTGCTTTGTCAGTGAATTCAGCATCAGTTTGTGACATGGCTGGACGTCACCAGTATGACATGAAACGCACGTAATCTAAAGTCGCTATAGGGCACATGGGAGGGACAGTGGATGGGTCTAATAAACCTCGGACTTTCACCTGGGAGCCTGCTGTTTGCTTCCTGTATGAATGTAGAGCCAAAGCATGATGTTATTTTCTTAACCTAAGCATGTGCTGTTGTTGTTCTGGTGTTGGTACCAGCGTCCCAGAGTGTCAACTGCAGATGGGGGAGGATACCCAGTGTGTAATATGTAAATGTGAAAGTCCACTGTGACGACTTGGGATGAGACGCGCTAATTCTGGTGAAGAATGGGAACAAGTCACGTCTCCTGAGAAGTATTAGTTCAAGTACAACTCTGGCCGAGGGCGCAGTGTGTATTTGTAGTACTGGTCTTGGGATTTTGACTCTGACTGCTCCTGTCTAGTTTCTATTTTTTATTTATATTATATTTGTTTCACGCCCTTTACTTTTCTCTGTTTATCTCTATGTGTCTCTGTGCTGATGCAACAGCTGAACTTAAACTCTGAGGATCAGTGAAAGATTATTTTATTTGACCTCAGTTTGTCTTTATAAAGAGACACAAGAAAGAACAGAGCAGAGTCACACTGACAGATTACATCCACTCTCAGACGACGGCTGATTTATAGGTGTTCGACTGAGAGAGACGGAGAGACAGAGAGACAGAGAGAGAGCCGCCATCACTGCCATTCAGGAAATTCCAGTCATTCTTCAGTAATTCCTCCTCTCATTGCTCATGACTCTCTGCAGTTGCTGCTCACACACACACACACACACACACACACACACACACACACAGAGCCTCCCTGTGTGTCTCTTGTCAACACCGCGTCTGTCTTCCACCTCTCACCCTTCACCTCTGACCCTCCAGCAGACTTAATAACAGGAAGTGATCGACTCCCTGCTGCTGCGGTGGGAAGAAAAACGAGGCGAGGACAGCGTTTAACTGGTGTCACACTAAAGAGCAGATTCGAGTCACCGAAAGCTGAAATACACGTTAGTGTGTCGATTCAAGTCGAGCTGAGACTGTTAGTAGATTCACTGATTAGTCGATCGTCAGAAAATTGATCAACATATCTGATCTCCTCAGTTCTCAGAGTCAGGAAACTGAAGCTCTTTGTGTTCTGGTATTTTGGACAAAACAAATAATTTTATAAGACAATTTTAATTATTTTTCTTCTGTTTATTGAGTTTAAAAGAGTGAAATAAATTACCAACATCTCCATGCTGTCTAGGTGCAATATGCGTATTTTCAGATTTTTGTTAAATGAATTTTTTACAGTGGTCTGAAATCTGCTTTTCCATGCATGGACGGCTGCTAAACCTGCACGTCTGGCTTAGTCAGTTTGTGAAGCTACACATGAACTGTCACTGACTAATTAGCTCAGTGAGATAGAACTTGATTCTTAGCTTCAGAGGTTGTGAGTTCAAGCCTCAGCTGATGCAAAAGGCAAATTGTGTTGCTAAATTCCTAAATGTCTTCCAATTCTTCTGCTTGTTGCTCAGAATTGCCTAAAAATGCCCGGACCCATCGCTGCGCAGCAGCTCTAATTTAATTTTAGCTTGATGGCGTGGATGAGAAATGAACCCACGATATTTGGTTTGGAAGAACAGTACCTGCTGCTCGGCCACAGTGTCTCAACACTTGTGCAAATCTAGGTTTTCCAACTTAACACAAGGCTTGGAAACTTGTTTAGTTCTACATTCGTCCTGGTCGACCAGTAAAGAAGTCCATGTTATGCCTTACAATATGCAGTAAGATTGTTTCCTACGGCACACACTTGAAACAGTTTCACGACTCCCACCTTCAACAGACATTTAATGAAGTGAAAAAACGCTACATTTACGATGTTGGTGATAACACGACACACCTGCACCCAGCTAATCCTAATGACACACACATCAGCTCATCATCAGTTCCTTAGAAATAAAGAAGCCTCTTGGATGAGCGGTGTTTCATCACATCATTCAAGAAACTCAGTCCAGTCTACCAAACAGCACTTTGGACTACACTTCTGAGACTGACACATGAAGCACCAAAGCTTATCAGGCATGGATGGGGTTCGAACCCATGATCTTTGGTTTACGAGACCAACGCCTTACCACTTGGCCACCACGCCATACTGCCTCAGCAGTAATCTGTATCATGTTGGGTAATATAGATTACTTGAAGATTACAGTATACCATTTATCTTATCTTATCTTATCTTATCTTATCTTATCTTATCTTATCTTGTTCAATGCTGAATCAAAGTAGGTAACTGACCCTGAGGAACACCAGATTCACTGTGAGATATTACGGCACAATATGAAATATAATAAGAAGGGTGTTGAGGCAGGTTCTGCATTGTTACCAAGTCTTTCATATTTTTGTATTGCAGTCTCCATCAGCTGGACTGACAGAACAGAGACAGACAGTAAATCCACGGAGACAAAGGGACTCTGACACGATGCAGCAGAGGCGCTGCTACGCTGCTTCGCTGTTACAAACGGAAACTTTTAAGCGTGTTGTTTTTCTGGCCACACCCCATCATGAGTGATGTCACCTCTGAGATTTCTGGCTCTCAAACTGCTGTTGGAAAAGTATCAAGTAAACATACATGACAAATCTGTGTTTGCATTACCGTGGTTAGTTTTTTTTTTTTGTGTGCTTTGATTTCTCTCTTAAAATCAAACAAACGTAAACAGAGACGTTCCCGCTGAGAAGAACCTGAAGGGAACAAGCTGTTTTCATCAGTGCACAGAGTGTGTATTTGTGTTTCAAGACGTCATGTTCAGAGTGTAGTCGGTGTTCTGCCAGTAATGTGTTCACGTCTGATGATCAGGAGTCTGACAGCAACAAAAAAAAAACCTCCCAAAACTTTCCTGAAATCTCTGATGCTCACATCAGTGACCCCCGGTGTGGTTGCACAACAGAACAGCAGAAAAGTTACATATTTCCCCTCATGACCCGTGTGTGTGTGTGTGTGTGTGTGTGTGTGTGTGTGTGTGTGTGTGTGTGTGTGTTTGCTAACCTGTTTGTTTAGCACTTTGGAGAAAAATTACAGTGTGTGGGGTGAACAAGTCCAAAGTTCAGGTGGGTGTGACATTCACCTACTTGACAGCCTCCCCCTCCACCTCCACCTCTCATTAGTCAGTGACTCATTTTAAAGAAAAGAAAGAGCAGCGCTTGAAGCAAAGTGGGAGAAGAGTTACGGGAAAAGGGTGGATGAAACTAGAGAGACGGGAAAATGGAAACGGGGTGAAGACAGAACATGACATGACATAGAAAACATTCAGGCCGCACAGAGCAGCTGACAGGACGAGTGCAGTCTGAAGAGAAAAACAAATGAACATAAAACTCGCATTAGTAAATAAACGAGGAACGTCCATAGGAATGCTGTTTTTAGAGAAGAGAGAAGGCACAGACTGTACACCTTTACAGGAGCTATTGTGCATGAACTCATTAACAGAGCGCGTTCAATAAACTTATGTTTTTGGTCAACTGAACGCATCAGGTTGCATCTGATGAACGTAAACCTCGAAACAGTTAACAATGCTCCTTACGGCACCTGGCACGTCAACACTTCACAAAGAACAACACTGGCAGACCAACACATTCTCACTCCGCCCTCCTCACATATTGAAGTTTTGGTCATGGACTTTCCACGTCCACATATCCACACCCAAGGAACCCTGGTGTTCGGGGACGCCGTGTCAAGTTGAGTGTCCCGCTCAGACTTTGATCGCCTTAACTTTCATCCTCATCCCGCTGCATTTCCCCGTGACGCCACTGGGCGCTGTGAAACTATAGCCCCTTTTACACTGCCAGATGTTCGGCGAATGTTGGGCCGTTTTGCCGCCAAGCTGCAAGCGTTTAGACACACAGAGCTGGATTGGCGAGTTGATCCGAGGTGCCCAATTTTCTGCCTCGTAGGGTAGACATATTGGAGGAACCTTTCTGGTTTAAACAGACTGAGGTGGCCTTCTGCAACGGGAGGGGCTGTTGATGACTTGTGGGAGGAGCTGCTGATGACGCTGCACGTGCGAGCCACTGGTGGTGGATAAACAGGAAGCAGCTGATAGCAGGAATTAGCGAGCAGCTAGTAGCAAGAGGGAAACACAAACCTGACAGACACTGTAAAGATGAGCAACTGGGGAGACAAGGAATTGCGCGCCCTCCTTGTCCTCGCAAACGAAGAGGCCATTAACCGTCAGATGACGGGGACGGTGAAGAACGGGCCGACTTATGAGAGAATCACCGAAGGACTGACCAGCCGCGGCTTCCCTCCCACGTCACTGTTTACGTCACATGCTGAGCTACACGTTTTGTTACTTGCTCACGCCCCCCATTGCCCCGAAAAAGGCACATTCTGTATAAACAAAAGTAGGCAGGCGGCATTTTGCTGCACTCCCCGATTTTGTTTTTATACTGCCAATGCTGAAAAAACACTGATTGGGCTTCCCTGCAAATTTGCACAACTCCTGTCTAAAAAGGGTTTATAACAGCAACAGGCCGCTGATGTTAAAAGACAACTTTTTTTGTTGGTATCTGACGCCACAAGTCGCTGCCCAAGCACCAGATTTCAACGACTTCAGGGCGAGACCGGGCTGGGCAGACTGGGCAGCTGGCCGTACTGCTGCAGACAGTTCATGTGAATATTTAAAGGACGTTCATGAAGAAATCAGAACAGACTGCAATGGAAAATATCTCATATTTATATACAAATAAAAAAAACATGTCCAAAAAAAGAAACAACTTCTGGGACTGGAAAATAAAGCCAACATCAAAGTGCCAAAAACCGCAGTTCCTCTAATGTCCACTTGAGGCTGGTTTTGGCCTTCAGAGCTAATTGTGCTGTAGTGAGTGAATTTTTTATATAACTCTCCCGTTTACATTTTATGAAGGCTTAAAGTTCTGCATATTTAAGGACAGAGCTGCTTTGAGTGACAGGCTGTCTGAGGTCTGAGTCAGCTCCGCCCCTCGCACCTCCACAGCTCCACTCTCTCACCCAATATGGTCACTTCTCCAAAAACCAAGATGGCAACGGCTGAATAGCTCGAGGCTTTCAAACGGGAGTCCACAAACCAAGGGTGACGTAACAACAATCACAGGATTTCATTTAGAATTCAAATTGTGAAGTAGGCTGCGTTATTAACTAAATTAACGGCATCTGTGTCGATCAAATGTGCCAAAGCAAAAATTTTACATCCACAAAATCAATAACAATATAATATATATAATATAAGTTATATGCATATTGGATAGTGTCATAAATTAATAAAACCAAGAATGCTGGATTTACCTCCATAGTTAACATCGGTGAAATGTAGTGAAGTATTAGAGTCACTCTGTGTCAGGACCTGGACATCAGTGAATCAGTATGTGATGCAATTACAGAAGGAAGCACTTATAAACTTTATAATAATAATAAAAAAGAACTTAAACACTGAAACAGGAGTCAGAGCCGATGTAACTCTGAGCTGCTGAACATTGTTAGTAATGTTGTCTCAGGCTGGACACGACGTCGCCCCTCAGCCTCGCTGTACTGCAACACAAAAATTCCCCTGCAGCTCAAAAAGCATTTAACCCTCAGACTTCACTCTCCAACCTGTGCAGCTGTTGACAGGACACCTTGAACTACAGACACGGCCAATTATTCCTCTTTGTGTTCTGAACTTTGAATGCTGGAGGTATTAAAATCAACCCAGTTGCCAGAAAAAGTGTTGGTATTGTACGTTTCTGCAAACCACAAACACGTGGATCAGTTGAAATTTAACGTGGGTTACGTTTAGGCTCAAAAGCCACTGGGTTATGGTTTGGAAAAGATGTTTTAAAATACCTGATTCTGAAGACAGAATCTCGGCAGGAAAAGCAACTGATTTTTGTTTCACTGTCCCATCTGGAAAAATAGAGACGAGCCGCAAAAAAATACCCAAGTTTGGTGGCCATGAAGCCGTCTGTAAACAGTGATGACTCCTTAAGAAGCAACTGTTTTTTGTTGTTTGTTGGTCTTGAACAGTGGCCTGCAGCTTGGCAGTTGTCTCACCTACTGTCACACCATCCACCATGACAACGTCAGCTCGTGTACTACATCACTTTAGAAACACTGATATGCATATGAGATGTAAATGTTAATGGATTCATGGTTTGCAGAGATGAACAATGCAAACAAACATTTTCTCATCTGTCATGAGCAGATGAGAAAATAATAGTTTTGACCTGGAAGCGTGACAGTAACGAGTGTGTGCAGAGCAAAGAGGCAAATGGTTTAGGAGCTGGTTTAAATGTGCAGGGATATATAGGCTACTGCAGGGATGATGAGAGAAGTGGGAACAGGTGAGCAGGAGGGTGGGGCAGTCAGGTGATGGGGAAAAGGGGAGTTACTGCAGGTCAGGAGGGAGTGGTAGGGTATGACCTGACAGGAGGGTCAGTATCACAGCTTTATGAGTCAGGCTGATATTGTGACATTGCTCCAGTTCTTACAATACATCCATGATAGAGTGTGCAGGAAATATATCAACCAGCATCTGACAAACAAACAGTTTGAACGGTGGATTGCCCCCTCTGGGTTGGGAGAGAGTTACGGCCTCAAGAGACGGAGTTCAAGTGTCCTGTTCATATAAAAGCTGATATCTGAGAAGTGTGTGTTCATGCATGTGTGTACTGGGTCTGTTTCCATTTTGGGCATAACAGGTGGAGGAGACACAGACACACCATCAATTTAGGCTGCTAGTATTTGAATAATTCCACTGTTGCTGGGTTTATTTTAAGTTTTAATGATAAATGATCTAATCACGCTTTAGTGTAAAGAAAAACAAAAGAAAACTTTCAGATGAATTAGAAGCAGGCACCAGTGCTGCTCATCATTCGGTCAGCCTGGAGCCAGTCCCACAGAGCCAGGACGCTGTCGGCTGTGAAAGAGAGCGCACGAAAGTGATCAATATGTGGCTGCAAATACTCAACTCAACTTTATTTATACAAACATGCAGCAAGTGCTTCACATGGCAAAACTGGAATGACACAGACACAAAACAACAGAATATTAAAAAAGCAAACCAACCAACACAGAACAGACGTACAAAAAAGATGATTAAAACTCCATTGAATAAAAAGAGAGTAAATAAATACTTAGATGATAGACAAAATACGGTCTAATAACAATTCTCCAGGCGGCATGGTGGTGCAGTGGTTAGCATTCATGCCTCCCAGCAAGTGTGGAGCTGACATGTTCTCCCTGTGTCAGCGTGGGTTTCCTCCAGGTGCTCCAGCTTCCTCCCACAGTCCAAAGACATGCAGGTTAATTGGTGACTCTAAATTGTCCGTAGGTGTGAATGTGAGTGTGAATGGTTGTCTGTCTCTAAAGCCCTTTTTAGACAGGAGTTGTGCAAATCTGCAGGAAAGCCCAATCAGTCTTTTTTTCAGCATTGGCAGTATAAAAACAAAATCGGGGAGTGCAGCAAAATGCCGCCTACCTACTTTTGTTTATACAGAATGTGCCTTTTTCGGGGCAATGGGGGGCGTGAGCAAGTAACAAAACATGTAGCTCAGCGTGTGACGTAAACAGTGACATGGGAGGGAAGCCGCGGCTGGTCAGTCCTTTGGTGATTCTCTCATAAGTCGGCCCGTTCTTCACCGTCCCCGTCATCTGACGGTTAATGGCCTCTTCGTTTGCGAGGACAAGGAGGGCGCGCAATTCCTTGTCTCCCCAGTTGCTCATCTTTACAGTGTCTGTCAGGTTTGTGTTTCCCTCTTGCTACTAGCTGCTCGCTAATTCCTGCTATCAGCTGTTTCCTGTTTATCCACTGCCAGTGGCTCACACGTGCGGCGTCATCAACAGCTCCTCCCACAAGTCATCAACAGCCCCTCCCGTTGTGGAAGGCCGCCTCGGTCTATTTAAACTAAAAGTGTTCTGCCAATATGTCTACCCTACGAGGCGGAAAATTGGGCACCTCAGATCAACTCGCCAATCTGGCTCTGTGTGTCTAAACGCTCGCAGCTTGGCGGCAAAACGGCCCAACATTTGTGGAAAATCTGGCAGTGTAAAAGGAGCTGATGCGTCAGTCCTGTGATAGTCTGGTGTCCAGTCAAAAGTTACTCAGGGTCGTTTAAAATGGTCAGAGGTGGAGAGCAGCAGAGGTCTGGCTTCCTGCGTTAGAATACATATAAAGAATCATTCCAACATGTCTGACAGTGTGAGAGTTTATTAGAAAGAGAAGTCTTCATGAATCAGAGGATTATTAAAAAATATTTTCATTAGTGGTTGGAATTTTGTTGCCTATTAAAGACTGGTGTGTATCAATAGGTTAATATATAATGAGATGGAAAACTGTGAGAGTATGGGAGTGCAGCAGAGGAGCAGGTGGTGACTCACTCAGGTGTAACTGAAGGCTAATAAAGCTCTCACTGTTGTTGTAGACTCTATAATGTGTTACTGCAGACGCCTCGTCATTCTTTCCACTATTATGAAGTTAAACAGCTGGAGAGGCCCGCCGTGTTACCGCGGCAATGGCTCACCATCACATTCTCTCTCCCGCTCTTTCTTACACACACACACACACACAGATTGACACATAAACCCATAAACCCACACACTCAGTCTCACACACAATCACATGCACACACATACAGTATAGACACACTTTTCACTGTCTTATACCTGCTCATACTCCCTCTCTCTCTCTCTCTCTCTCTCTCTCTCTCTCAATCACTCACACACACACACACACACACACACACACACACACACACACTGTACAGAGATGCCTTCAGGTCATCACTGTGTCCCTTTAATCCGTCTAAGCAGCTTTATAAACTCTGTTTTGGCCGGTTGCCTGTTTGGAGTCTCGTCACCATGTGCTAGGAGATTCAGTCGCACCGATGAGCTGCAAGAGGTGACACAAAACATGTAAAACTTGCAGATTACAACCAGCTCAAACTTCTCCTGGTTAGAATTCCTTCAGTGTTCATTGTTCAGGAGATTTTTACCAGGAGCTGAATTTTCCACAGAGGTCTCTTCCTCTCCAAAACAAGTGATTTAATCTGATAAAAAACACTGTAGAAAGCAGTTTGACACTAAAAAAAATGAAGTTCTGGGTCACCTGTCGTGTACGCCCCCTATAGGCTGAGTCCTTTGCAGCATCTCAACCTGCAGACCTTTTCTGCTAGCTGGGAGCGGCTAGCGGAGCGTTAGCCGCAGCATGACCGGAGGGAAGCACAGCCAGTTAGCCTCCGCTAGTCTCTGAGCTAGCCCCGGCTCTCCGTTTGGATCCAACCGGAGCACCGAGCCCTGGTTTGTTATTCAGGTTAAAGTGGGAAGAAGCAGCGGGTTTATCGGGCAGCTGAGTGAAGTGGAGCCTGCGGAGGAAACACCGGGACCGTCTGGATGTAATAGTCCGTGGAGGTGCTGCGGTGCTCGGCTGCACAGATAGGAAACCCCTCGGCTGACAGGATGTACCACTCTCTCACTCCGCTCTCTCTCACGCAGGCGCAGAACGTACGTGCTACTTGGCCGTCGGATGTAGTCCGTGTAGTGTGTTCAAATGCAACTGACACAGGGCGACGTGAGGCGACGCAGACGACGCAACAGTTGGCTTTCTGCGCCGCTAGTTCTTTGATGTCAGTTTGGTGTGTCTGCACCATAAAAGGCCGTGATCTCACAGGAAGTGTTTCGCAGCTTCAAAAAAATTCCATGCCACACTAAAAAAACCTTGCTTCACCTTTTTAGTGTTGCCAGGCAACCACCCCAACATCTCATACATGAGACCCTAAAAAAGAGGCTGGATCATGGGGAGTACCACCAGTTGGTCCAGGAGCTTCTCCTCCATCATGGACGTTTACAGGCAGATTTTAGGACGACACGGGCGCAGTTTGACAACCTGAATACTACAGGGAGTGACTGGACACCACCAGTTTGTGTGACCACCACAGAAGGCCCAAATAATCTGATTGGACAATGGGAAAAAAGCGGAGATGATGTGGGGCGCTTTGCACTTGCTACACGAGGCAAAAAGCTTCATACTCAGTAAAAACAATTAAAAAAAGCCGCCTCCAGCTGTTAAAACACTTTCAGTGTGCTTGGGACCTCTTAAAGGCAAAAAGCCCTAGAAAATAATTTATGTTCTGTTGCGGGTTGACAACAAGATATACCTAATATATGCATATGTGTAGACGTATAGTCTCCATGAATGTGAGTGAATTTGATGTATATCTCACTAATTCAACCTCCTTCCTTCCCTTTTTTTTCATTTTCTCGTCCCCTCTGACATCACTGCCTTTCTCTGCTGGTGTGGGTGGGTGGGCTGGTTTTGTGGATTAATCTTTTACTCTGTGTTTTCTCCTGGAGACTATTTTGTGTGTGAGAACAAGTTAATAAATGAATTACTGAAAAAAAAGGAGGCTTTAAACACTGCAAAGTGATTCACCTCAATCGGCAATAAACCTCAGCAACAACACAATGAAATAAAATCATTATAGTTTCTGAGTAAAAAACCTTGAAGTCATAACTGACTCTCACTGGTACCTTAAGAAATCCTGACAAATATACAGAGCACATCTACTGGCACTCGTACACATGCTAACTGCCAACTTATTACAGTTAAAGACTGTGAACACGTGTGGAGAGGAGACAAACAGTGTGGCAGAGTTTTGTTTCAAAGATGACACATTAACAAGAACTAACTGTTCTCACAAACACCTGCAGGACCTTGGTGCACACGTGTAAATCATTGTTGTGTCAGGGAAGAGAATAAAATGTAACTTCCTGAGTGATACATGAACAAGTTTCGGTCAGCTCGGACAGAAATGCTTTTGTGAGGTGAAGTTCGCTCAGGTTCAGTGAGTCTGACGTGTGAATACTTTCTGTAGGTAGTGCTTAAGACAGCTGAAACCTCCAGAGGGAAAATAATCTCTTGTAATATAGAGTGATAAATATTTGATCGTCATCATAAAGAATATTTTAGTTCCACATTATGTTTCAACTCCGAGGTTGATCCGGCCTGTTCTCATTCCCAGGCCGTCAAATACTGAAGCTCTGTCACGCACCTCGACATGTGATATGGACCAGAGTCCTGCATCTGGTGACCATGGGTGACCCACAAAAAGCTGAATTTGAAAAATTTACATATATATGTAAACTTATGGGTAAAAGTGAACTCCACATGGGCAGGCAACAGGTGAGAACAAAAATCTGTTTTATTTTTCAGAGTAAAACGCAGTATAAAGCTGTGCAGTATATCTGTAATATTCTGACATCATCAAGCTGCAGTTCCTTTTATTCTGAAAGTCAGTGACACCAGTGTAACCTTTGACCCCGTGGTCACATTGGTCACCGACGTGGAGGACTCCAGCCATGAAACTTTGCAGCCCGAGGATGAGGTGGCAGCCTACATGGAGTTCAAGACACCCAAGGAGGATCCTTTAGAGGTTTGATGGTGGTGGAAGGAGCATGCTAACATGTTTCCTAACCTGGCAGTGACTGAATGTTTTCACCATCCAGTCAAAGAGACATCCAATTCAAGAACGGAGACCCAGCTTCATGTGAGGGACTGGAGCCTGGGGGGGTTGATCATGGGTGGAGGGTCAGGTCAGGGCTTTTATTAACGGGTGCAGCTTTGATTTAAGGTGCGGACACACCAAACTGACATCAAAGAATTAGCGGCGTCGAAAGCGTCGTCTACGTCGCCTCACGTCGCCCTGTGTCAGTTGCATTTGAACACACTACACGGACTACATCCAACGGCCAAGTAGCACGTACGTACTGCGCCTGCGTGAGAGAGAGCGGAGTGAGAGAGTGGTACATCCTGTCAGCCGAGGGGTTTCCTATCTGTGCAGCCGAGCACCGCAGCACCTCCACGGACTATTACATCCAGACGGTCCCGGTGTTTCCTCCGCAGGCTCCACTTCACTCAGCTGCCCGATAAACCCGCTGCTTCTTCCCACTTTAACCTGAATAACAAACCAGGGCTCGGTGCTCCGGTTGGATCCAAACGGAGAGCCGGGGCTAGCTCAGAGACTAGCGGAGGCTAACTGGCTGTGCTTCCCTCCGGTCATGCTGCGGCTAACGCTCCGCTAGCCGCTCCCAGCTAGCTCCGGTTTGTTATTCAGGTTAAAGTGTGAAGAAGCAGCGGGTCTGTGGGGCAGCTGAGTGAAGTGGAGCCTGAGGAGGAAGCACCGGTTAGCCCCGGTTTCACTACAGGCAGATTCACTCGCTACAGGGGCGAGGAAATAAAACCTGAACAGCCAATCAGAGTGATCTCTCTCACCGACAAGCTCCGCCGCCAATTCAACATGCTCAACCGGCCGATAAGCTGCCGACACCAAAGTGCTGACGGTGCGGGACACAAAACTAGGCCGACAGACGCTCACCGACGGCCCGACTTTGGTCGACGGCCGACCGTGAGCCTTCCAGGTATAGGCAAGTGCAGGTTTTCAAAAACTGACCCATGCAGGACTCTGATATGGACGCCAAAGGCACCCTTAAGCCTAGTGAACCTGTTTGGACCTGATATTAACACGTAACACTTCTGCCAGCTGCTCTGTAGCATGTTTGCAGGTCACATTATCTGCTGTGTCAGTACAGCTGGAGATATTACTGACAGTAGATTTCAACATGTCTCCTTCCATAGGGTAAAACAAGGGATGGTCACACAACACTTTGTCCAACTTGACATTAAAATGGGTAAGTTACAGAGCTTTTAGCGCAATGTGACCAAAACAACCACCAGGTCCTGTACACATGATGTAGTCCTTGTCGGGGATGCATCAAGACACGTTAGTGTTTAGACTACAAGATATGTGGTCAAATGGATCCCAGACCAACTCGACAAGAGGTCAGAGTGATGCGATCACAATGGGCTGTAGTTTCGCGGTGCAGCGCAGGGTGGCAAACCCCCGCGCAGAGCTAGTTTTGAGCAGCGCAACCCGAGGCGCGCTCAGTTTGGTAGCTTGGCAGACCGAGGTGCGCTGAGATGGGTGTGGTGGCGCAGCAGGGGGAGGTGTCGACAGATCCAGCTTGGCGCAGTGACAGTTTCGTGCCAAAAGGCTTTGCCGAAGGTGCGCTAAAAGCTCGCCAGCTGAAACCAGGTCTACTGTCAGCGCAGGCGGAGTGCAGCCGGTGTAAGCCAAAGTTTGGCTGACCGACGGACAGTGCGCACACGTCACCAAAACCTCACAGGCAGGTTTCCAGAATGTCAGGCACATTAACGATGCAATAAATACCCAAAAACCACTATTCAATGCAACTATCTGCAATCAGCACATAAATGTCTCTCGACTGTCCCGTCACATCTGATGTCAGATCAAAGGGGATCTGTTCCATATATTCAGACACTGCGAGCTTGGACCTCCCGGACCAAAACATCAGTTTCCTCCTGGGAGAAGTTTGGCCGTCTGACGCTGCTGCTCTCTTCTGCCATGGCGAATTGAGTAAACTCTCATTACGCCTTTGCGCGGCGCATTTAAGGGTGAGGAGAGGGGCTCATTTGATTGGTGTGATGTGTGTAAAACCCACTCCACGCCTTCTCTCCTCCCTCTTTCCGACTTGCGCAGGTAGGAGGGACGGAGGTGGGAAAGAGGAGTAGCTGCGCCAGGCGCACGGTGTGCCAAACTTGCAAAATCCACCTGGCCACACCCAGTTGGCGAAGCACAGGTGCGCTGCGCCCCCGCCCGGTCTGTGAAACTAGAGCCCAATGTGTCTTGGTAGTCATCTACACTTGTTTTTTGGATCACCCAAAACTCAGGCTCTGTGAGTCACACCGGATTTGAAATATTGGGAAAAGTCACCAGCAGGCAGGAAAGTGTTTGACATTCAAAAAAGAGCCCAAGAACCCCTCTTTAATATGTGTCCCCTCCACCTTTGTGTTAAATATGACTTTCATTTGTAGATGATGGTGGGGTGGTCTGGGACAAAATGCCAGGACCAGCTTCTTGTCCCAGTCCAATCCTGCTTCCTGTTTCCCTTATTTCCATGACGGATACAGACCACCGCCGCCTGCTGCTATGAAGAGTTGTTTCCTCTCACGCAGGTGCAGAATGCAGTTTGCTGTTGGCTGTAGTCTTTGCGGTGTGTTCAAGTGCAACTTTTCGGCTGAGACAAAGGCGACGTGAGGCGATGCAGTAGTAGTTCTTTGATGTGGTTTAAAGCTTTTCTTCCGCGCACGTCTTCAATGAGAAATGGCCTCAGAGGAAGTTGATGGATTCACACTTTCAGTCCGTCAGCAGAGAAGTTGAGAGGCTGTGGACCATAAAGGCCCGACACTGAGCTCACAGTTCTGCTCCTCAGAAACTGGGTGAAGTGACGCAGCGCTCGAGGGTTTTTTTAAAAGTAGATTCTAAAATTTCTTCACGAGTGTCGTGTCATCAAAATACCCACCTTTGTTCTCTGCTGCTGTGAAAGACAAACATGTGACTGCTGATGGGACTTTTACAACAGCTGGCTCATGTGAGCATGTGGCAACACGCATGTTTAATGTCAATGACAGAAAGATTTTAATCAAGGTCTCACTGCAGGATGAAGATAAATAATGTGTGTCCTTATAGGTGCCATTGTATGGGGACAGGAAGTAGGATTCATCCTCTGGGAGACATGAGTATTTGTACCAAATTTAACGGCGATCCAAAGAGCCAAAGTTCTTGGCGAGCAGTGAAGCAGATACTTTTATCTCCCAGAATGTGGAACTGTTGCTTTAATTAATGCCTCATTCATCTTCTCTTTTCTTCTCCTCAGCCTAATTTCTCTCCTCCTCTGGTTTTCAAAGCCAGCAGCCTTCCAGTTTTCAACAGTGACGATAAGAAGTGAAACAAAAATAAAGTCAGGTGCCTTTGAAAACATGTAGCCCTTTTGTCCATGGATCATGTTGGGATGTGTGTGTGTGTGTGTGTGTGTGTGTGTGTGTGTGAGTGAGAGTGTGTGTGTGTGTGTGTGTGTGTGCATTATGGGAACACACACTGCAGCTGCCGGCCTCCCTGACTACCAGCCGTCAAACAAAAAAAATTCTTTTCAAAACCAACCTCAGGAACCAGCGGAGAGATGATT
Source organism: Epinephelus fuscoguttatus (assembly GCF_011397635.1). Classification (NCBI taxonomy): domain Eukaryota; kingdom Metazoa; phylum Chordata; class Actinopteri; order Perciformes; family Serranidae; genus Epinephelus; species Epinephelus fuscoguttatus. The sequence continues at coordinate 1,284,559 of NC_064752.1, read as the reverse complement.
AAATTCTCCATGCGAGGAGTTCAAAAGCAATAAAAAATGAAATGAAAACATGGGCGGCGTGCAACACAAAGACCTCATTGTTGCCAGGCAAAGGAATGTGTGTGTGTGTGTGTGTGTGTGTGTGTGTGTGTGTGTGTGTGTAACTGTGGGCAGAGGCCGGGAGGAATTTGAGTTTTTGCATGGAGACAAAAGGTGGCCTATGACTGGGAGAGAGGAGAGAAAGAGAGGCAGCGAGGATGAGGCACAGAGAGGGAAACAGAGAGGAAGAAAGACGCAGACAGACAGAAGCTGTTTCCATCCATGTGTCCACAAACTGACACTTTAAAATACGCTGACTCCTCTTTAAAACTCCACTAATTAATTAAGTCAAGGGACAATAAGGGCTTTTCCACTGGCACTTTTGGCTGCCTTAATTTGCGTTTACATCATCAGTTTAAATGTGCTGAGTCGTGGCTGAGATGGACCGTCTCTGGAGTCTTGTCAAAGCACAACCGACTGCCTCCAAGCAGGGTTGTTGTAACGTTACATGGGCTTCATCATCATTCAGTGACCAGTCAGAGACCCATGTCATCATTGTCTGTTTCATTTTAAATTGCTGTATTTTGATTTAAATTGTTGGAGTTTTGTAACAGTTTGTTCACTCAGAGAGTTTAACCTCTCTGTGTGAGCCCAAACACTGAGGAAGTAAAACTAAAGTGAACACAACACACATCAGATAATAAAGTGCAGAGGCTGAAGATGGATGGAGATCTAAGAGCTTCAACATGAATGTTGATGTTACGGGGCAGTGATCATCATTCGTCATTTGTACACACACACACACACACACACACACTCATTTCCTGTAATCCCCTGTCACCTGACCTCTGTGAGCGTGTTGACAGATTGAAGACCGCCAGTTTCCTCCTCTGTGTGATGTGCCCTGTGCAGACGTCTCACTCCTCAGTCGCAGCGTCGCTTCTACAAAATGATTACTTCAATCTAAAAGTACTAAAAATGTCAGAAACATGATTTCTTGGTTTTCGAAGGGAGGGTCCACAAACTGGATGAGTGTGTGTCACATACAGGATATCTGAGTGGAAATGAAACGTAAGCCTGCTAAAATGTTCAAAGTTGCACAACGAGATGCAGCTCCATTGATGCTACACGAGAAAAACAGAAAACAAAAGCACAAGAATGAGACAGAAAAGGTCACAGTGACCTTGACCTTTGACCCATGACCACCAAAAACGTATTTATTTATTTAGTGAATGCAAATTTCTCAAGCCAAGCAGTAGCCTCTTGATCTACACTGAACAAAAATATAAACGCAACACTTTTGTTTTTGCTCCGATTTTTCATGAGCTGAACTCAAAGATCTAAAACATTTTCTATACACACAAAAGACCATTTCCCTCAAATATTGTTCACAAATCTGTCTGAATCTGTGTTAGTGAGCACTTCTCCTTTGCTGAGATAATCCATCCCACCTCACAGGTGTGGCATATCAAGATGCTGATTAGACAGCATGAATATTGCACAGGTGTGCCTTAGGCTGGCCACAATAAAAGGCCACTCTGAAATGTGCAGTTTTGCTTTACTGGGAGGGTCTGGGGGGGTCAGAAAACCAGTCAGTATCTGGTGTGACCACCATTTGCCTCACGCAGTGCAACACATCTCCTTCGCATAGAGTTGATCAGGTTGTTGATTGTGGCCTGTGGAATGTTGGTCCACTCCTCTTCAATGTCTGTGCGAAGTTGCTGGATATTGGCAGGAACTGGAACACGCTGTCGTATACGCCGATCCAGAGCAACCCAAACATGCTCAATGGGTGACATGTCCGGTGAGTATGCTGGCCATGCAAGAACTGGGATGTTTTCAGTGTCCAGGAATTGTGTACAGATCCTTGCAACATGGGGCCGTGCATTATCATGCTGCAACATGAGGTGATGGTCGTGGATGAATGGCACAACAATGGGCCTCAAGATCTCGTCACGGTATCTCTGTGCATTCAAAATGCCATCAATAAAATACACCTGTGTTCGTTGTCCATAACATACGCCTGCCCATACCATAACCCCACCGCCACCATGGGCCACTTGATCCACAGCGTTGACATCAGCAAACCGCCCCCCCACACGACGCCTCACATGCTGTCTGCCATCTGCCCTGAACAGTGAAAACCGGGATTCATCCGTGAAGAGAACACCTCTCCAACGTGCCAGACGCCATCGAATGTGAGCATTTGCCCACTCAAGTCGGTTACGACATTGAATTTCCCCTCAGGGGGATTAATAAAGTAAATAAACTTAAACTTATAAATTTAAACTTAGAACTGCAGTCAAGTCGAGACCCCGAGGAGGACGACGAGCATGCAGATGAGCTTCCCTGAGATGGTTTCTGACAGTTTGTGCAGAAATTCTTTGGTTATGCAAACCGATTGTTGCAGCAGCTGTCCAGGTGGCTGGTCTCAGATGATCTTGGAGGTGAACATGCTGGATGTGGAGGTCCTGGGCTGGTGTGGTTACACATGGTCTGTGGTTGTGAGGCCGGTTGGATGTACTGCCAAATTGTCTGAAACGCCTTTGGAGATGGCTTATGGTAGAGAAATGAACATTCAATTCACGGGCAACAGCTCTGGTGGACATTCCTGCAGTCAGCATGCCAATTGCACGCTCCCTAAAAACTTGCAACATCTGTGGCATTGTACTGTGTGATAAAACTGCACATTTCAGAGTGGCCTTTTATTGTGGCCAGCCTAAGGCACACCTGTGCAATATTCATGCTGTCTAATCAGCATCTTGATATGCCACACCTGTGAGGTGGGATGGATTATCTCGGCAAAGGAGAAGTGCTCACTAACACAGATTTAGACAGATTTGTGAACAATATTTGAGGGAAATGGTCTTTTGTGTGGATAGAAAATGTTTTAGATCTTTGAGTTCAGCTCATGAAAAATCGGAGCAAAAACAAAAGTGTTGCGTTTATATTTTTGTTCAGTGTATATTGTGGAGGGAGACTAGACCTCCTTTTAGTCTTTGGAGAGGGCAGGCTTCAATAATATGCTCCACGGTTTGCTCCTCTCCACAAGCACACACTGGGCTCAAGTTGCTCCCCCATCTGTGAAGGCTGGCCAAGCAGGGACCTTGACCAGTCCTAAATCTGTTCAAGGTGGACCACTGTCTCCTTGGGAGGTTGGTGCCAGAGACTGGTTGAGTCGGGTCTGACACTAGGGGCTCTAGTTTCGCAGACCGGGCAAGGCGGGGGCGCAGCACACCTGCACTTCGCCAACTGAGTGTGGCCAGGTGGATTTTGCAAGTTTGGCACACCGTGCGCCTGGCGCAGCTACTCCTCTTTCCCACCTCCGTCCCTCCTACCTGCGCAAGTCGGAAAGAGGGAAGAGAGAAGGCGTGGAGTGGGTTTTACACACATCACACCAATCAAATGAGCCCCTCTCCTCGCCCTTAAATGCGCCGCGCGAAGGCATAATGAGAGTTTACTCAATTTGCCATGGCAGAAGAGAGCAGCAGCGTCAGACGGCCAAACTTCTCCCAGGAGGAAACTGATGTTTTGGTCCGGGAGGTCCAAGCTCGCAGTGTCTGAATATACTGAACTGTGAGCAGACCTCCACGGGCTGATGATGCAAAGGTAGCCTGGGAGGAGGTCACCACAATTGTAAATCAATGTTGCGTTTCTCTCGTGCGCGCTCTCTCTCTTTCTCTCTCGCAGTCTCACTCTGTTTCTTTTCTTTTGACTTTTCTAAGATGACAGATGCTGAATATATACTCCCTATCTGATGCTGTGGCTGTTTGTGGTTGGCTGAGAGGGATGTGAACTCATTAGTTTGCAGCTGTGTTAATCAAATCAGGTTGGGTTTCCATTACGCGTGCCAAACGTGCCAAACGGTGCCAATCCCCTTTGATCTGACATCAGACGTGACGGGACAGTCGATATAGAGATACATTTATGTGCTGATTGCAGATAGTTGCATTGAATAGTGGTTTTTGTGGGTATTTATTGCATCGTTAATGTGCCTGATGTTCTGGAAACCTGCCTGTGAGGTTTTGGTGACGTGTGCGCACTGTCCGCCGGTCAGCCAAACTTCCACTGCACTGGCTGTGCTCCCCCTGCACTGACAGTAGACCTGGTTTTAGTTGGCGAGCTTTTAGCGCACCTTCGGCGAAGCCTTTTGGCACGAAACTGTCACTGCGCCAAGCTGGATCTGTCGACACCTCCCCCTGCTGCGCCACCACACCCATCTCAGCGCACCTTGGTCTGCCAAACTACCAAGCTGAGCACGCCTCGGGTTGCGCTGCTTGAAGCTAGCTCTGTGTGGGGTTCGCCACCCTGCGCCACCCTGCGCCGCGCTGGGAAACTAGAGCCCTCCGTGGCAACGCCAGGCTAGCATCAACCCTCTAAACTCTTTACGTATTACTCTGACATATTGCTACTCATCTAACTGATACATGAACTTCAGACTGACAGTGTGCTGATCTAAAGGAAACAAATGAAAAATAAATGTGTTAAAGTTGCTCATTACAACAAACATCTGCTGCAGAGTCAGTTTGAAGCTTCACTGTGTCCCAATTTCAGGTGAAAGTCTGATTCACCTCTACAGATGAGGAAGAGTTAAAAATAGAAACACCAAACGTTTAATGTCACTCAGTGGAGTGGACAAGCAGATGCAAATTTGGACACACATCAGTTATGAAAAACAGTGACGATATGTGATAACAACAGAGTTTCCTGTTTAGAGAAATGTGGTTGGGACAGAACAGAAAATTTGCTGTAAGTCAGCTGACACCTGCTTCTCTTACTTCCTCCTCACATTCAAATCAGAGCAGCAGGAAAAAGGACGACCTTCCTCCAGATGCAAATCATCAGAGGGAAAAAGTCAAACTGATGCATGGTGGGGATTTTCAGATGACATTTTTGTCACTGAGGTCAAAATGGTTTTCACTTTGAAGAGCTGGCTGAACGTCCAACATGTCTGATCACGTCTGAAGGAGCCTCCAGTTGTTCATGCAGACGTCAGGGAGAGAAAAAAAGAAACGAGGGGCTGAAGGTGTGTGTAAAATGAACGGGATACAAATTTTCGAGGTGGACACGAACAGACTTGGATATACGTGCTCTTTAGTGGCGCGAGCTGAGGCAAGGACACGTCTACGCGCGTTGAAAGTATTTTGAGATAAGTGAAAATTTTCCTGAAGCTGTACAACCCCACATCATAAACACACAGAGACGAGAGGGGAATGGAGACAGATGGTGGAAAATAACAGAACAGATTTGAGTTGCTGGTGAGGTTTGAGATCAGTCAGTGTCTGAGCCGTCACCACAACCTCTGCACAACTGGTACATCAGCTGTTTATGTCACATAAACACCGACTGTAAAGATACTCTGACATCTAAATTTGTTTGAATAAAGCAAATGTGGCCTGTAGACCAAGTGTGACACAGAGATGGTGGTTTAAGTTTTAAACTCTTTGGAAACCATTCATCTTTTGTGGAGCTGTTTACGCCAACAGAGGAAATTTTTATAAAAAGTGGATGATGCAACGTAGCTGATAAGATGCCATAGCTTCTCGTGGTCTGCACTTTCAGGACAGTTTGTCATCCACTTAAGTGCTTTCCTAAAGCCAGTGTATTTTTTAAATCCTCTGCAATGGGAACAATGTGTATTTACACTACACACACCAGCAGCGTTTTTGGGCGCTGAGAGCTGAAAAATGTTTGGGTGAGACGCTGCACTCGTCACTGTCACGTTTTACACAGCCGTTTGATCACAGTGGAGGAAGAACAAATACCACAAAAACCAATAAAGAATGTTTCCTGTCATGAACGCACACAGACCGGCGTGTCCGTCCTCTCCCTTCATAAAGACATCTTGTGCTGACATTTTTTCCTCAACAGATATTACATTTCTTACCAACCAGATGCATCTCAACTGAAGAAAAAAAAAGCTGTGCCTGCAAAATGCTCTAAAGCGCTCCCAGCTGGACATTCCCTGAGGAGCGCCTGGTGGACACAGGGCCTAAAGATCCAGACACACCAAACCAACATCAGAGAACTAGTCATGACGAAAGCAGACTGTTGCATCACCTCAGGTCTCCTGTGTCTCAGCCAAAAAGTTGCACCTCACGGTGCTCACTTCCGTTTCTCCTCCTGAGCACTGAGCTGGGCTGCCGATTAGAGGTCAGTAACTCAGGCCATGGGGACTTGGCTTGGGTCACCTGGTCAAGTTTCCGTTCGGATCAAGTGTAGAGCGTGAACTGGTGACTGGAGAGGGGCCAGTCGGCCTCCTGGGCACTGCCAAGGTGCCCTTGAGCAAGGCACTTAACTCCCAACTGCTTGGGGGTGCTGCTTCTTCTTCTGAAGGCTGACAAGGGTCGACTAGTGCCGACAGTGCAGGACACAACGCAAAAACTAGGGTGACGGACACTCACTAACATCCCACTATCGGCCCACCGTCGGCGTGGTGTGTCGGGGCACTAACAGCGCAAATTTGCGTATTACAGTTCACCCAGTCTCCATAAACAGATATCTGTATGTAGAATCTGTTGGCAACGTTACAAGGTTTTGTTATGCGAAGTATTCTGGCTTCCATTTATAGTCCAAATAGTATTGACCAATCACATTTGAGCAGCAGGTAAACAGTCCATGTGGAGAGCACGCTGGCCAAAATGCAATCTGAGAACCCAGCAGTTATGGTCTGATGATGATATAGCTTTTCATTGGCTCTAGCTGGCTACTTGTGAAACCATAAGGTCAAAGATGCCTCTCAACTTCAACTCCATTCTCGTTCCTGAAATCACTAATCGGATTGTAAATGGTGACCAGCACGTGAAAGAGGAAGTCTTGGTCCAGATAGCCACGTTAGCAGTGGCGGTTCTAGAGTCTGCTGGGGCCCCTCCAGCGGACCGTTATCTTGATATCAGCTGGCTACACTGGACCCCCCAAAATATGTCCGTTGCCCTGAGAGGCGAAATTGTGGACTGAAAGCTGATGGGTTTCAAGATTGCAGTTCACCCAAGTTAAACTCGACATAAAAGATTTGAGAGTGAATCCTTTCATTGCCTGTACTGCTTAGAAAAAAAGAAGTCCAAAAAAAGTACCTCTGATGCAATTTGTTTTTATAATTTACGACTGTTTGAATCCAGAGCCTCGGGCTGAAATGAGCGCTCATGACAGATTGTGTTTCGTTCTTTATAAACGCAGAGAGCAGCAGAGATAGAGGCAGATAAAGACACAGAGAGATGTTGAAATGTTCTCTGAGATGCTCAGTGGATAAAAGAGAAGTGATGGACGAGCTCACAGAATGAAAGAAAAAAAAACATTCTGCCTGGTGCAACACGTTTTGGGAAATTCCCATAAATGCTCCAAAAGACTCACACAGGATAGTGTGTGTGAAGGTGTGTGTGTGTGAGCACATGTGTACACTGTCAGCCAAAGATCCTCAAAACAAACCGAGATAAGAAAAGAATGTGTGATGACTGTATATGTTGTTAAGTCCAAAATACCAAACATACACAGTACATGTTCATGCTGGTGCTGTGGCTGCAGGGAGGCGCTGGTGCTCTGTCCACCACTGTGGTCCACACTGAAATATCTCAACACCTACTGGATGAACTGTGGTCAGACTGTGGTCCTCAGAGGATGAATCCGAAAGACCTACATGATCCCATGACTGTTCCTGCAGCACCACCTGCTGGTCAAAGTTTTCTCTCATGCAGTGAAATATCAAAACTTCTACGATACGGATTGAAACAAAACTCTCTGCAGTGTTTCATAGCTCCCACATGACATATCTCAATGACTTCTCTGGCTTTCACTTTCCGTCTGTTAGCATGCTAACACGCTTAACCCAAATGGTCATTTTGTGTCTCCTTGTGGTTGTTTTGTGTCTCTTTGATGTTCATTTCTATCTTTGGCTTCATTTTGTATCTGTGTGTTGTTATTTTGTGTGTCTTTAATGTTATTTTCTCTTTGGTGGTCTTTTTTTGTGTCTTTAAGGTTATTTTGTGTGTCTCTGTTTTTCACTTTCCGTCTGTTAGCATGCTAACACCCTTAACCCAAATGGTCATTTTGTGTGTCTGATTAGTCATCTTGTATCTGATTGTTGTTATTTTGGGTCTCCTTGTGGTTGATTTGTGTCTCTTTGAGGTCATTTTGAGTTGTGTGCTTTTGAACACATCAGGGGGTGGGTGACGGGGCTGCACATGGTGAGCCTGCTCAGTGATCCATGGCTGTAGAAATGTCTGACTTCTCTCCAACATAACTGAACTAGATGGTGCTCGGCCTGTGGTGCTCAAAGCTCTGAATAAAAAAATCATTTGAATAACTCAACAACAATGTGTCTTTCCAGAAATTATGACCCGGTTCCTCAAGATAAACCACCGTGACCGTTTCATGTGGGAACTATTTCCTTTCTACTGAATTACACCCGCCAACCGACTCACCACGCAGAAGGTGCATCTACTGTGAGCTCACCTGGCACCACTGAGCTAAATAACGTTACAGCTCAGCTGCAGAGGACGCTACTAAAGTTTACATCTTGTGCTGTCACGAGTACGAGCCTTTCATCTATGTGTAGATGCAGAGTGTCTCTTTAACCCTAAAATAACCTGGTTATGTCAGAAGTTTCAACAAAGTAGGTTTGGACCCAAGTGCAGTTCTGACTGATGATGACGCAGGCAGGAAAAGTGCAAAAATTTATTGTCAAATATGTTGATAACCCGAGAGAGCTGCAGGTAATGGCACAACAGGCAGCAGGCAGAAGAAAATCTAAAACACACCCAGAACTAAACGGTGGGGAAAAAAAACACATCACAAAGAAGAACCGGCTCAAGCAAATCACTGGAGGAAACACAGACAACAAACTGTCACAGACCAACAGAACTGGGACGCTATAAATAGGGAGTGACTGATTGGGAAGTGCAAACAGGTGAGCAGGAGGTGAGGCGACTGCACAGCTAGTGAGGGACACCTGAAACTTATCAGGGCGGGGCGGACAATCAAGACTGGAGGGAAAACACACAAAGGAAAGAAATGAAACCAGACATGACACATAAAGAGAATTTAACAATATAAAACAGGAAACATGACGAACTGAATAAATGCAACAAAACAAAACAAAACAAAAAAACACTTTTTAGCTGTTAGCCGCAGCTAATCCAGGTGGTATGGCTGTTTGATTATTTATTCGTTTTGTTTAATATTGTTTCAGTGCATGTTGAGCTACACTGTTAATGAGAGCTAGCTGTGGAGGCTGATTTTCTTGTTTTATATTCACCAGTGCCGAAATAAACATGGCTCCAAGCCGAACGGTGTTGGAGAGTCGGTCATTATTTAATCTTCACAATGCAAGAATACTAACCCGTTACATTAACTGTAAAAAAAAACCCCAAAAACAAATATGAGTCAGCAAGATTCCTATTTTGCCTGTAAACTGAGGAGAGGGACCAAATACTCTGGGCAACCTCCGAAGCTTCAGTGTCTGAAACAATTATCAGAACCTCCGACTTGTCCAAGTTTAAAAAGTTGTTGGACAAGTATAATGGCTATCTAACAGTTGTGCAAGAGATTGTCATCGTAATCAGGCTTAAAGGAGACATACAGCTGAATGCCGTGATAGGATAAACCTCTGACATTGCTAATTGTGACCAAGTGGAAGCATATATATAGTAAAAAGTAGAGGACCTAAGATGGAGCCCTGAGGTGCACCGCAGGATAGAGCAGCAGCATCAGACCTGAAAGGACAAAGAGACACAGAGAAACTCCTATCTGAAAGATAGGAGGCAAACCAGTCCTCCTATTCCCAGAGACAGCTGCCCACTGTCTGAGCCTCGCAGTCATGACTCTGTGATCCACAGTGTCGAGGCAGTGAAAGAGAATAAAGATATCATTTCTAAATTGCACTTTAACCCCAGTTTGTGTTTGTTTTTGGCTCCACAGAGACTTAACAAACAAGTACACTGTCGAGTTTTCCCTGTCTGTCCCTCAGAACAGTGCGAGTCAACCTGTGTATGTGTGTGTGTGTGTGTGTGTGTGTGTGTGTGTGTGTGTGTGTGAGACATGGGGGTAAAAGACAACGTATGAAGTTGTTTGTATTGGAATTTGTGTGTGTGCTGTATTCGTTAGTGTTTGCCGTCACCTGTGAGTGTGTTTTTCCCTGCAGCACAGAGGCCGACAGGCAACAACATGTCTGTTGGCTCTGTATGAATGTCAACAACACACACACACACACACACACACACACACACAGAAAAATCAGAGCTTTTGTTCACTAATCGCATGTATTTCAATCTCTGCTTTAAAGTTATATCTTATCTATAAAAGTCTTATCAAAATATTTTCTGTGCGTGACCAGCAGGTCTTCCTCTAATAATTGACAGATATCTTTTCACAGGAGGTGTTTCTTTTGTCAAAAGCATGTTTTTGTTGTTGGTTTCGTATCCTTTTTAGGGAAAATTCTCTTCTCTTGCAGAGAGGTCAAAGGTCAGTGACCGTGAGGCTGGCCAGGATTTATTGTCTTTCATCAAACTGGAAGGTCTCATGCTGTTTGTATCTAAAACTGCTTCTATAACTTGAACTCAACACCCTCCAAACTTTGTACATCTCCCTGAAACTTTCTGCAGTTTATCCCATGTTACAGTTTCTGTACCGTTTCTTCTCTCATCACGTCCGTGCTTCGGCTGCAGTTCGTCTCCTGTCCTTCCTTTGTGTCCATGACAGTGAACAGCAGACAAAAGGACACAGGTGAGTCCTGAGCACGAGGGACAATGGAGGAAATCTGACACCTGGAATGTCGTCAAAGGGCTGGGAAAGTCACAGTGTGGCCTCGACTCTCAAGCACCACAACACTGAGGTGCAGTGGTGGAAAATAACTAAGTACATTTACACAAGTGCTGTGCCACAGTACAATTTTCAAGTACTTGTACTTTACTTGAGTATGTCCAATATATGCTTCTTTATACTTGTACTCCACTGCGTCTCAGAGGGAAGTATTGCACTTTTTAAGGCACTACATTTATTTAAAAACTTTTCAGATTCAGATTGTTAATTAAAAAACATGATGATACATTTTGATGTACTTTTACAGGTTAAAATACCCTGCAGTATATAACGTACTTGAAATGAGATCCATTTTTACCAGCTACAACATTTAAGTCATACAAACATTAATGCATCAGGAATTATAATCCAGCAATATGATGTATATTACTCTAAAATAGCAGTTCTGAATAGTTGTGTATGTACCTGTGTATTTCTACACTGTTGTGTTACTGGTTTTACTGAAGTAAAGATCTGAGCAGTTCTTCCATCACCACTGAGGTAATATGTGATCTTGGAATTGATAAGCAACCAATAGCCCCTATTACACGTCCTGTTCAAGGCGGGAATTTCACGCAGTTATTCCACGTTGCTTGTCTGTATGAAGGTACAATCGCAGAATGGAGGTGACAGAGTTGTCCCATCTTTAAGTTGACATTGGAGGAGGTAACAGCGCCAAAACAACTTCTGTCTAAGGGAGAGCCAGCAAGACGGGATCATGGGTGTCACAGGTGCCACCGTGGGAGATTAAACATGTAGCTGATAGCAGTTAGCAGCTAACTCACAGAAGAACAGCAGCTGAAAACATCCGCAAATAGTGAAAACAATGATGTCCAGGAGCTCCTTACCCTTCAAACAAAGGACGAGATCAGCTGCCATATAACAGGGATGGTAAATGATTGTTGTTGCCACGTTAAAGCCATTGTTATTGTTTATAAAGCGCTGCTGGCGCATATGTCATATGTCACACTAGAGGCCAACACTGTTGTATTACATGTCACACGTGCATGTCTCTTTTGCTTCTGTGATGCCAGCATGCTGTCCAAGGGCTCATTTGTGGTTGTTGGATATGGAGACAGAGACAGACGGAGTCTTCTGTCTGTACTATGGATTCATTTTGTCCATAGCGTAGTTCAAGCAAGATACGATGGTAGGAGACGATAAATAACTTTAAATAATGTCAAATTAAATGATAACAGGATTCGCACACATTTTCATGGACAAAATTTTTGCACAACTTTTCAAAGACCAATTATATTTTTTTCTCCCACTTGCCTGGTGTCTTCTTCAAACATATTAGACTCAACCTTTATTCTAACATAATTTAAGCTAGCCATCATTCATGAAGGGAGAAATGGAATACGGGGACAAGATGAAGAAACATATGTGATGGTAAACAAAACATCAGAGCTACGTCACGTCGACAGTTACAGAAAATAAATTTGCTGTTACGTCACATTATGTGGAATATTACTGAATGAATAATAATGTTTTAAAGTAAAACCAAACCTCATATTTAATCAGCAATAGCCATGAAATGTATAACGACCTCTGTATGAAGTGGTTTTCAGAATTAGTGGCGGGGTCCGCCATTCCAGTAAAGGGAATTTCCCATTGTTTGTTGTTACCAAGTCAGAAGATAAGCGCCTAAGAGGCACTGTGTCAACTGACTCTTCCCACATGATTTTTTCACTCAGTAAACATCGATACAGAAACAAAATCAGCGTTTTAAAATGTTAATGTGCATAAAAATAGCTTTATTTCCAATAATAAATCAGAACCTGCATGCAGAAACCAATGATTCATTGGCTTCTCCACTCCATTGGTGATTCACATGTGATGTTTGTGACATTAAGCAGCAGAACATACGTTATCTCTTCCATGCTCGTTGACCAGACCCGAGGCTGATTACCAACTGAAATGTTTTTTACTGTTTCCTCTTCCTTCTGCTCGAGGCAGCTGACCTCGGAGATATTCACTCCCTCAAGAAAAGACAGTGAAGTTAATTCATGTGCTGACAGATTAAGTCCAAATCTAATCAGAATGACTCCTCTGAAGTCAAAGTCAGCTGACACTCGCTGACACACTTACAGGAAGCAAGTGTTTTCTTGATTGAATTCTTTTGTTTCTCGGGAGGTAAAAGGCCTTGAACTAGTGTCAAGATGTTTCTGTAACTGCGTGGCAGCTCGTGTAGGCAGCGACCTTGAATTTCCAAATACATGCCAGCAAATGTATCAGGCTCCATTTTGGCTACAAAGCAAAGACCAACAAAAACAGCTCCAGCTGGTAATCAGCCCTGGTCTGCTCCTGACAACATGGCTCATCGGCACAACATCCCCTGAACAACGAGATGAACACCAACCACATAAGCAATCCTTCTACAAACAAACAAAAACATAAATACAAAAGCAACAAAAAGTCTAAAAGATAATAGAAACTCTTACAAAATAAAAAGTTTCAAAACTATTTGCCTCTGAAAATCTCAAACTAGTGTATATAAAACTTTTAAAATCACATATACAACAGCTTAAAAAGGGGGAAACACCCCAAACCTGAAAGAAGGCAATAAAATAATTTGACAGTTAAATTAATACAAAAAAAAAAAAAAGGGAACAAGTTGATCTACTGGAGGAAAAAAAACACTGGAGAACAATGAGAGTTAGTATTAGCATTGGTAGTATCAAAACAGCATTTACATTTACAGTAAATCACATGAATGTTACTGCTGAGGGGAAACAAAAATAAAACAGGAAAAACAATTTGGCATTTAAATATTTGGTAGGTATTTTTTGTCGCCAGGATGTGGCTAAGTACCAAGTTTATATTTTTTTTTTTTTTCAGTTTTTGTTAATTTTTTGAAATGACTATATACAGATCCTTGGTAGAGCAGTCTGTGTGCTGCTGCGTTCAGCTAAGAAATGTGAGCATCAAACCTGTTCATCATGGCTTTAGTGAATGCTCATTGACCCCATAATGAAAATATAAAACTGTCACTAGCTTATTGAGAAAGCATCAACCCCATGAGTTAAAAAAAACAACAGAAAGTACCAAAACTACCAGTTTCTCCGATCACAGAGCTTAAAAATGTCTCTCACAACATTTACTGGATCATGAATATGAACGTTTGTACATGTTGATGGATAATGAGCACCTGATGAAGTGGAGAGCTTCACAGATAGGAGGCAGTGTTGAAGGAATAGTTCGACATTTCCGGGAATTTGGGAATCTCATGTCTCTGTGTTAAATATTAAAGTACATCCAGTAGCCAGTTAGCTTAGCACAAAGACTGGAAATGCGTGGGAACAGCTAGCCTGGCTCCGTCCAAAAGTCTAAAAATCCTCCAAAGCTCGCTGAAACGTAAATGTAAAAATGACAAATTTCCACTTTGAGGAGATTATGTGGCCGGACTATTTCTTTACTGGAAGATCCCTGAAATAGTCTGGTGCGTAACCCTTCTGTAAAACAGGAAGTTGTTGCTTTTCCTTTTCGTAGGTGTCAAAGAAACGAGATACTAATTAGTGATACGGTTCCCACACCTTTTTACGAACAAAATTTCACAACTTTTCTGTGGCTTTTCAAGAACCCATCATTTTTTCCTTGCCAAACTTGCCTGACGCTTTTTGAACATCAGATTCAGACTCTACTCAAAACATAATTTCAGCTGCTAAAATTAATTGAAGAAACGTACGTGATGGTAAACGAAACATCAGAGCTACGTTACGTCAACAGCTACAGAAAATAAATTGGCTGTTATGTTACATTACGTGGAGGGTTATCGCAGGACGATTGCTGTAACACTGTCATTACACAAACTAAATTCCATGACTTTTCCAGGTTTTCCATGACCGTGGGAACCCTGTAGAAAGCTACACATCACAATCATGTCATACTGGAGGCATCGTAATCCTTAAGGCCTAACATAACTTCCAAGTCAAATTACACCCTAAAAACGTAATTTTAAATCTTACAAAATATCTGAGTCTGTGCTTTATAAAACGGAGGTAACTGAAAATGTATGTGAACCCAAATTTATTGGATATAGTGGTCCATCATCGACATACAGTATCTTCATTTCTGACTTGTTGACAGAGCCAGGCTAGCAGTTTCCCTCTGTTTCCAGTCTTAATGCTAAGCTAAGTTAAGCGAAGCACCTACAGGCTGCAGCGTCATATTTAACAGACACACATAGGCACCCACGTCGTCCCCTCTCAAAATGTTAAACTGTTCCTTTGAGCTTGAATGTTACTGTGAAAGAGGGTCAGCAGCTGCAGTCGCCATGGTGTTGAATCTTTGCTCCCTACACACATGACTGAGCTGTGTATGTGTGTGTGTGTTTGTGTGTGAGGAATGTAGGTGTGTCACCCTGTAGGAGCATGTTGGTTTGACTCCAGTCGAGTTCACCATAATAACAGAAAACAAACCCTGGAGGCACAGCGGTAATTATTACAGTGGTAAAACATCTTGCAAATGGGCAGCAAAGGACAACACACTGTGATGCAACTGTGTGTGTGTGTGTGTGTGTGTGTGTGAGACCCAGGTCATACAGTATTTGCAAATTTTTTTTCTGGATTACTTTAGCTTAGTTATCAGACTCTACGTGCCAGGCTGACGGGACTTTCCCCACACGAAGAGATACAGAACACGGCAGATAGTTTAAAAAAAAAAGAAAAGTCTTTTAAGGTTGTTTTAATGAACTCTGCTGCATCTGAAAATGTACACAACATGAACTGAATCATCTCACAGAGCTCGATCAGGCAGAAACAATGATTTGCAAATACGTCTTGACCCTGGTTTGACTGTCTCTTCTCTCACTGTCACTGTAGGAGCACTGTGAGGATACAACTCTCTGGGACTCTTCACATCAGTTTGAATGAATGACAGAATAAATCCACACAGTGATGTATATTCTCTCAAATCAAAATGAA
The DNA here is from genome assembly GCF_011397635.1 of Epinephelus fuscoguttatus. Taxonomy (NCBI): domain Eukaryota; kingdom Metazoa; phylum Chordata; class Actinopteri; order Perciformes; family Serranidae; genus Epinephelus; species Epinephelus fuscoguttatus. The sequence continues at coordinate 1,268,825 of NC_064752.1, read as the reverse complement.
TTTTCAACAACTTGAGCTCAATTCTTTCCCATCATGACGGGACCTTTAATAAAAAACTGAAATCTCTCTGCATTACGAGGAGTTCTTTTAAAAAATTCTAATAAAAATGTTCACATATAAGTCACTTGCTACAGTAATGTGAGAAGCTGCAGTCCAAGAAAACAGGTTCAGAGGAATAACAGAGAGGGGAAATAAATAACTGGACTGTTAACGTGTACTGAGACAAGAATGATTGCACAGTGTTAGTGTTTTTAACTGGAAGGTGGGGAGGAAGAGGAGGAGAAAGGAGTCTGAAGTTCTCTGAGTCCTTAGATGTGAAGTTCTGTTGTTTTTTCTCTCGACATGGGGACAAAATAATAATAAAAAACACAAGACATAAAATGTACCGCAGCCGAAATCGTCCACTCCTGTTGCTCGTTTTTTCCTTGTTTGACAAAACCAAAAGAGAGGGACGTGAGGACCAACAAAGCCTCTGATTGGTTAAGAGAGCACCAATAATATAAGCATACATCAGGAAGGAGGAGTCAGTCAATCGATTGTGTTGTCGGGGCTTCTCTCCTGATTCGTTAACGAGCGTCAATCCGCTGAAGAAAAGTGAGGAGGAAGAAGAGGAGGTATGATGATGATGATGATGATGATGAGGCACTGTGAGGCCAGACGCTGGCCCTGATTGGGTTTTAAGGGTTAAGGGAGTGAGGTGTGTGTTTGTGTGTGTGGGGAGGTGGGGGAGGTCAGGGTCTATGCGTAGATCTCTGTGGTGGGGGCTTTCTTGTAGATGGGCTTCTTCCCCAAGTCGTAGCTGCCCTCGTCCTTCTTCTTCATGCGGTAGATGAGGAGGAGGATGAGGAGGACAGCGAACATCAGGCCGACGGCGCCGCCCGCGATCAGAGCTGGAAGAGACGAGAAAGAGACTTTTAAATTAAGACAATGAGGATTCAACACAGACAGAAATGCATAATTTACTGTTGAAAAAAGGTAATAAAACGCAGTGTGTTTTATTCAAATACTCAGCATGTTGCAACATTTTTAAAATCACAATAACACTGTATTGTGATAATATCGTATCGTGGATCCTCTGGTGATTGTTAGTAACTTTTCCAACGGTCACCTCAGCTACAAATCCTGTCAGCTTTTTGTCTAAGCAGCTCTCGAACATCGCTCCTAATTAGTCAGCAAAGAGTTTGAGAGAGAGAGACTGAATAAATAACAGAGTTAAGAGGAAAGCACTGGAACACTGTCACTGGCCTCCATGCTGCTCTCCACCGTTCACTGACCTGTTTTCAGCATGTTTGTGATGTTGAATGTGACACAAGACAAATATGAGGGCATACTCATCTACGGGCAATGCAAAAGAAGTCTATCACCTATTTCGAGTGAGTTTTAAATAATCTGCATTAACACATTCATTTGGTGCAAAAAAGGGTGAAAGTATCAGATTGAACTTCAAATATTTAAAGACTCAGAACGTTGGATCTGAAGAAAAACCTTTGAGTCAGCGTACAGAAGTTATCAACAGCACAATCATGTAACGCCTCTGTTACAGGGTTATACTAGACAAGTTCACTACAACTGATATTATAGTCAACACATCAACACTTCCCTCAACGACCTTGTGTAGATTTACACAGCTGAGGAAATGTTTTCGTAATTCTTTTTCTTGCCCTGTAAAGATTTCTAAATTCCTGTTTTCTTGATGCGGTTGTTGTGTAAATAACAGGATATCCTTGGCCCACAAACTTTCGTCTCAGGGACTTTTGTCTTGACAAGATACGTTTCAGACAAAACACAGAGGCCTCAACAACAGCTCCATTTACTCTTTGAATAAGAAGACTGACGTTCTCATGAATATAAAATGTTTTCACTCAAACAAAACCAGAAACCTCCAACAATCCTGTTTTTGTGCGACTTTAGAGGCAGAAAATACTTCTGATCTTTTTAAACCTAATGTCCTTTCTCTTCACTGCTTGAAGATCAAGACATGGACAAACAGTCGGGGTGCCAACTGACCTGCGAGGACCTCCGTCTTGTTAAAGACGCTGTCATCACTGGCGTGGGACATGAGGACGTTGGAGGGGTGCTCCTCACTGGGCTCTGCCTCGTTCCTCAGTATGGGGATTTCGTTACTGTTCTGGACGACAGCCACCTCGTCGACTGTCGGCTGCACCGGGCGCTCAACCTCTGGGATCTTGTTGTCGTTCACATCAGGCTGAGGATGAAGGGAGGGATTTAAAAACACTAAGTCAGTGAGTGGAACCAAGGCTATCCACACTGTGTTTAGATCATTTTGCTTTGGTCTAAAAACAGGTCTGTAGTATCATGAAAACGCTGAGTAGAAGTGGAGAAATTCAGAACACTTAACTGGGACAACGACTGGTTTCTTTCTGTTAATTATGATTATTGATCTTAAAGCAAATCTGAAAATCTAGAAGTTTCTCACCTTAACTGATGGTTTGGACTCTCTCCCAGGTGACGCAGTTGTCGCTGTAGAAAGAAGCAGATTTGTCATTTAATCTCAAGTGTTCACTAATAATTACAAGAGAAACTTCAGATTTTAATTTAAATGTTCTGAAGTGTTTGTAGAGACTGACCTCCGTCACCAGATCCAGAGAACTCGTCGTACTCCTCCTCATCCTCGTCATCGTACAGCGGGTAATAATCATCATCATCTTGATCATATTTGTCGTTTTCGTCGTCTTCGTCGTCCGAGAAGCCGAAGTCTGAGCCGTTAGGGGAGTCTCCTGATGACTCCAGGCCATCATGGTGCGTTGACATGGCGACCGTCTGTGTCGTCTTCATGGGCATCCATGTCTCCGTCTCCCTCACCTGCTGGGACACCAGACACAGAGTAGGGGTCAGAGGGATCCATTCAATAGTCTGGACCAAGACATGCTACCTTCCATAGAGCCTTGCCACTAGGCTCAACAATCACACTGAGAAATCACCCTTCATCACCTAATAACATTTTGGAAAGTTCACCGGCTCAACCAGGTAACGCCTAAGTTTTTGAAAATTCTACAGATTCCCATTTGTGAGTTTTTTCTTTAACATTTAATCAGACAAAGCCACAAAGTAAATGATTTGTGATGATCACTATGCTCTGTTTATTCACCAAATGATTAACTGTAAAAACAGTTTGCAGATGAACCAGTTATGAAAATAACTGTTAGCTGCAGCTCTTTGTGAATGAGGAGACGTCCCTGTCCAGCCTGTGGAGCCACTGTGGCTCTGATCACTATGAAGATTAACATAATGAAGACACATCGACCTGCTCTAATCACATTAGCACACTTAATTTCATTGACCATTTGCTCAGTAAGCAGCGTGAATGGGATTAAAACACAGGGCTGTCGAACAGGTTCAACACACACACTTAATCAGCATTAGGGCAACACTAAAGGGGGGGGTGGGGGGTGGGGTTAAAACGAGGTGAGAGCAGCTCAACACTAGCGCCTTAACTTGCAGAGCGGCTCGTTCAAAAGCTTTCAAGTCTTTCAGGTTTTTTATTCGCGCTGAAATACCTGAACACTTCTCACACCAATCTGCTTCTGATGTTTTAAGTACAATGTGAAAGTCAGACGGCATCAGCAAACACTGGGCCCCTAAAAGCACCTGAGAGTTAATCACAATACAATGGTCAATCTGCTGCATCTCTTTCTTTATTATTATTATTATAAAATCACCTGCTGACAAACATTTTAATCCTTTCAGACTATGACCCACTGCAACTACCACTTTTAAGCTTCTCTCATGTCTGCCTTTACAAGTACTTGACTTTTTTTTAATTATGCTTTTCTGGATACTCAGTGTATCATTCTCATTATTATTGATACTGATAATAATATTTCTATACCATTACTAAAACTACTTCTTCTGCTGCTGTGTGACCTGTGAATGTCAGATACAGAACTTTTTTTAAAACCAAAAACATCTTCACTCTGAAATTCTACCACTTTACATACTGTACAGGAAATGCATTTTCTAGCTCAAACATTGCAGAGCTGAAACAGGCAGTGGACACAGGTTCAAATGACACAGAGCTCAAAGATTTACTGCTTATCTCTATATTTTAAATTGAATATTTGGGGGTTTGGACTGTTTGGCAGAGAAAACAAAACATTTGAAGAGGAGTTTGAGCTCTGGTTGATGACTTGAGACTAAATGACTGATCGATTAATTGAAATACATAAGTGACAGAGTAAAACTGAACAACTCTGTCTGGAAGATGCTGGAGCTACTGAACCTGGCCTGATTGATAACTAAACATGCACACACTGAGGCAGACAGGCTGATGAGACGCTGTGACAGGAGCAGCCCGTCATTGTGTTTTGTTGAACAGAAAGAGGACTGAAGATACGAGAGCGAGCGGAGCAGTGCTGGAAGCTTTTTTCAGTGAGACCTTCCATTTACTGAGAACAAAAGCTGACCACAAATCACACTGGAAACATGCCTGGGCTTCCCACAACATCCTCATTTACCCCCCCCCCCCTCTCAAACACACACAGATTGAGTTCTGTTGACATCATGAGTTCTCCTCATAATTACTTCCATCTGAGTCCTGTGAGGGGTCTTCATTTTAAGGGCTAGCTGGTGGCTAAGCCTGCCTGGGGCCTCGAAGCATTGTGTGTGTGTGTTCTCAAATACTTGGCATAGTAACGCTGCTTCTCTCTTTAAAAGTAGCCTGTATGACCAGAAGGAGGGGAGGGAATGCCTCATTGTGACTGCACAAGAGCTTCAAACAAGGGCGGCCATTTTACTGTGACTCCTTAGAGCAACAAGGTGCACTGACGAAGACCTGAGTGTTTGCTGTCTTACGTTTTCTGGCTTCTTTGTTTTTAAAGTGACTCTTCCTTTATTCCTTTTTGATATTGTTTCTGTCTGTGTGTGAGTTCTTCTTTCAAAAGACTAACAGAGACACAAAGATTCAAAAGAAAACCCTACGTAGTTTTATACTCTATTACAGTGGTTCCCAAAAATTATTGTGAGAAGTAAATATTTTATTCTTAAATGGTTTAAATTTGGAGATTATCTAATGTATGATTATATTAAAGTGGAAATTATTACATTTTTCAGTCAGTGTTGAGGTCAGTTTAAATACTTTTGACTGACTGTTTGAAATATTTACATTAAGTGAACTATTTAAATTGTTTTTACTCTTAGCTAACTAGTTCGATTGTTTACCTTTAACTAACCTTTTCAATTGTTTACTTATAGATAACTATCTAAAAGTAAACAACTGGAATAACAATTTCAATTGTTTGTGAGATGCCTGCTATCCAAACTTTTTCTTTTAAGCTATTTCAATTGATTAATTACAGCAAACTAATTCATTTATTTACTTCTTGCCAAGTATTTAAATTGTTTACTTTTAACCATTTCAACTGTTTGTGAGAAGCTTGTTATTTATATTGTTTACTTTTAGCCAACTGTTTAAATTGTTTACTTACAGTTAACGGTTTCAACTGTTTCTGTTACCTTTAGCTGGACACCTGTTTGCGCTTGCTAACTAGTTTTGTTTTCTTATCAAAATCATACCAATCTGTAGTCTGAGTTTCTCCAAAATCTTTCCACATATCCCGTGGCAACTATAGGAGGAACACCACTGGGGTCCACGTCCCCCTGGTTGGGGACCACTGCTCCATTCTGTCCTTATTTAAACCCTGCACATGGACACAGGGGCGCTGTGATCCTGTGTGTGTGCATGCTTGCGTGCCTTTGTGAGTGTACTTAATCCTAAGCCTTAAAATGGTGACTACTGGCTCTTCATTTCCCCACTGCCATTCAGAGTGAAGTTGGCTGCTGCTGTGGCGTGCTGGAACAAGCCCGCTGAGTCACATTATCGGAAACACACTCAGATGAGATGATTCAAATGATAATATGGATCCATCTGAGTCAGGCTCATCCAGCCGTGTGTGCTAGCATGAGTCATATCCATTCAAACACTCATATTCTACATCATTCCCTGAGGTGCCTTTTACTCTGTGCACTACTTTGTGGTTTGGGACGAGGATATTTAAAAGGCCCCGAAAGACAACTTTTTTATCAACTTTATTATCCTACGTGAACACTAGACTCTCGAAACTGCAACACTTTGCTGTCTTACCTGAGGAATTTATACATCTGTGTTTCTGCTCAGCTTTGGTTGCTGGGTAAGTTTTATTTCAAATGTCTTTATTTTCTATATAATTTCTTGGATAGAAACTCATTTGGTACCCGTTACAGGGAAGGTATTTTGTCTAAACAAAAGTACCATTTGTGTATTTCATTTCCACACAGAGTTTGTCTGATAAGCGAAAGACAAACAGGCTCAATACCCAGAGAAGCCAATATGTTTGTCCCTGTCAAGGTCCTGGAGTGTCAATAAAGCCTTTCCTCCTGGCTGCCCCTGACCTTTAAAGCCCCCTGTGGTGAAATGTGGACGTACATTTGTGTCCTGGGGAGATGTGTTTAAGGAACTCCACCATCTGCAGCCTCGTGTGTCCTAAAACAACAGCATACTGTCTTACAGCCCGCCCTGAGACCTGTCCCAACAGGCCAGGTTTATTCAGTAAGACAGAGCAGGAAGAGACGGATCAAAAGCTGAAGGATTTTTGTTATGATGGCAGCCACTGAATTTACTATCAGATGTGCGGGATATTCCATCTTTACTATATTCTCCCAGGAAGCAGAGCCGGGATGGGATTCAGGCCAAGTCCCTGTCTGCCGGGACAAAAACAAGCTCACTCTGTTCCCAATCCAAAAATGTATTCAGGGACAACACACCCGCAACAGAGAGCAGGGGATGAAACAGGAAGTCTCTGCTTCACATAAGTCAGATCTGAGCTCCGTAACAGCCTGAAGACGTATCAAAAACCCCACAAAAAGGATAGAAGCGATGTGACACTCTACTGCTGCACAAATATGCCTCCATTTGACACCAGCTATCATCTGAACCAGCACAGACTGGTGAAGAGAAAGGGGAGAACAGCCTGATTAGCGGTTATGTAACCACGTCAACATGAAAATCAGCTCTCACATGGTGAGTTTACACCAAATGTGGGCCTGTCTGATTTGTTGCTCAGTCATGGCTGCCTGCTATTGGATATCAGTGTCAATACATCTCATAAACTGTGTAAAATCTGTTTTATAAACTGAAAAAATGACACAAGATACTCACTGTAAAATATGAAAATAAATATCAGCCAGGAGTCCATCTCACACTCTATATACTCAATATATATTCTTTCATTAGCAGTGTAACCAAACACTACCATTATCCCCGAGCATGTCTGCCGCAAGGAAAAATTGTCACGCCCTCATATTGAGCCTAATGTGTTCACAACAAACAACCTTAATGGGCTCAGCAACACAAAGTTTGGCTACGTGCTTTGCAGCAGAGCACACTGTGGTCCAGAAGGAAGCCACAAAAGGCTGACCCGACATCCTGGAGAGCTGAATAACGCACATCATGCATAGTAAATACACAAGAATGCAGGGGTGTGCTGCTGAGGACTTTAGGAAGGTTTCCCAAAAATGTGGATATCCTCAAAGCTCATGATTACTCTCTCTGCTAACCATTGTTTTCTGGAGAAACCAAAGGTATGTCCATCAGGCTTTGAAATATCGTGTCAGTATGATATAATCAAAACCATATCTCAGAGCTTAACTCTTGATTTAAAGCTGGTTAACCGCATTATTTGTCAGCCATTTTAAAAAGCCACTTACGACCCAAACAGATCACCATTTTGTCCTCCCCTCAGTGATTCATGGCCTCATATATATTCAGCCTAATGTGCAACAACTGATAAGCAGCCGGATGTGGATTACAGCCAAACCAAATGGATTAAATGGAGAGAACTGGGAAATAATATTTCCGTTTGTGGCAGTGACGCACTACATGCTAAGCATTTAATCAAGTATTGTGCCACAACAGGCAGCGACAATGGAGTTCCCCACTCTCCGTTTCCAAAAGCATGAAGGATCCAATCAGTACAAATACTGACAATTCAGTAAAACTCCTCCCAGTATTTTATTTCTTGAATCTCTTCCAAAAACAGACAAAGACTCCTGCTCTCATAAACACTTTAAATAGCCCAGATGACCTTTTATCTGGAGTCCTGGTCTGCCACGAAGGTCAGAGTCATCTAACAGCCAAACAAAGCTTTTCCTTGTTTAGTGAAATTGCAGAGCGCGTTTGGCCTCGCTGCGTCAAAGCAAGTCTGAGACCATGGGCCATGTGACCTTGACATCACAACTGACGAAACAAACAAACCTTGGTCAACAGATTAAACTCTGCAGGATGTGAATCAGAACGCAGTGTTGAGAAAAGGAAAGAATGCCAACATGTTAACTACTGCAGCAGCTCCACTGTGAAAAACAGGCTGGTATTTACAATGAAAATCAATATGCAAAACATTAATTGTTGCCTGAGACACGTCTTGACTGGAAACCACTTTCTATTTCTCCTCTAACAACAACAACAACAACAAACAATGTTTTTTTTCCATTATCAGTGAATCAAACAGCACAGTCATGAAAAATGCCCATCACTGTTTCTGAAAGATATTCAGGTTTACCACCACGAGAGAGAAAACAAAAAGCAGCATATTCCAAAGAAAAGGAAGACAGCACGAGAACATATTTACCATGAAAAACATTTATCAATATATTTACAGATGAAATGGTTCAACAAGAAAACTATGTTTCACCACTTTTAATTACAAATAAATATTGTTAATTTGGGAATATTTGTGCGTTAACACAATCTGTAATTTTTGTAAATTTGTCTCTCTGCAGGGAATTAACTTTTGTTCAGGAGAATCTCAGGTTTCACTGATGAAATGGTCTGGTCTGATGAAGGAAAGCCTCCACAGAGATGATAAAAGCTGAAATAAAAAGCGTTGTTTCCCGTCTTGCCCCACTCTAGTCTCTTGTCCTGTCCTGTCCTTGTTTATCCTGCCTCTCTCAGCATGGAGGTCCTAAACTTTCCAGTTCCCCAATTGTCCGCATTCACTGAAAGGCAGTCTGTCAAGACACCCGCCACCCAGCCTTTGGGTCTGTCCCTTCCATTGACGCCAAACAATGCCAGTGGACTCCTCAAGAGCATATCAATGACCAAGGTAACCGGGGATAAGCCTCCAGCAGCCTCCCTTCATTAAACTGGGGAAACAATCCCTCCATCTGCCGGCACACAGAGAGGCATCTGGTCCATTCACACGGCGGCGTGGAGGAGGTACAAAGTATGAAAAGACAGAAAAGAAACACCAGCACGCAGGAATGTGCTTCCTTATTCTTTGTGATGCCCAACGTCTCTTGACCTTTTTAAGAAAAGACAGTTATTGTGGTTTTCTAACCTTTTTTTCCCTCCTTCGTTCATGTGACGTTCAGCTGCCGGTTTTGGTCGGAGATGACCTCAGGCGCCCAAATTAACTAAAATGGACGAAATGGTTTTGGAAGATAATCTGGAAAATCTGAAAGTTTAAGCTCTTTCATACCTCCCGTCTCTCCTTCCTTCCTTGTCAACTACTTTTCTCTTTTCCTTCACTCCCTCCATTTCCCATCCTGTTTTTCAACTCTCCATGTATTGTGTCACCCGGTCTGCTTGTAAGATGCACTTCTGACCCCTGATGTAACTCTGCTAAAGGGCGCACACACACACGTCAGATGAACCATCACGAATTTACTTCATGAGTCCACGTTCCTGAGTTTATGGCATATAATGGCACCACAGCAAGTGATCTATTATGGGATCATTACTTTGTTAAAACCATAAAGTCAAGTGTTTTATTCAGAGCTGCTGCTCCTACATACAGTCAGTCCTTCACAAGGCCTGAAAACAGCCCACTGACTATTTCCATTATAGGCCTCATTTGTCCTTTAATAAACACAGAACAGAGCTGCATGCTGGACATCAGTGGAACTCAACACACAAAAACACACACCTACCTTTGCCTTTTGCTCTGACAGCCAAGCTCTAGATTCCTTCTACCTACGCCCGCTCTATCTATAGCTGCATTTCCACCTACCAGCACTATGTGAGACTCTATGGCAACATGACACACAGAAAAGTCACAGCAGCCTTGATACTGTCAACGTACAGATGGAGAGGTTGGGCTTGTGTGATAAGAGCTATAGACATAATTGCTACGCAGCTATAATCAGCAAACTAGCTGCTTGAGTCAATCGGGGCTGTTCTCTCTTCATCACAAAGACAAATATTACTCAGTAAAGTGAGTAATATTGTTGCTTTCAGCTTTGACATTGGCCTGGACCACTGGTTTTCTGTTTGACTCCGTTCCTGACTGTTCCAGATAAGACTGAAGCTGTACAGGCGGGCCAGCTGTGCAGCAGACAGTGTTGATTCAGTCTCCACTGATAAGCCTAATTGAGTTTTGATGAGCTTCTCCTGAGGGAACGTCCCCAGTCTTATCGTAATGGCCTTTATTGGTCACTTCCTTCCATCGAAGAAGCCGTCCTGCCATGGATGGTTCTCCATTATAACCAAATCCATGACTGATGGGACGAATAAGCCGAATGCCTGCGGCAAGTCAAACTCGTACAGAAGCCGTGCCTCTCTAATGTCTTCCCTACTCTTCCATCTCTTTGATGTCACTCCCTCAGGCGAACATATCTCTGCCTTAGATCAAAGACATTACAGTCCAATAGACTCAATGGGAGCTACTGAGGAGTTATTATCAGCCTTAAGATCGACTTCAGGCTTTAAATGGCAGGAAATAATAAGAAAACGGCAGGAAAACAGGAAATATCCATCTAAAACAAATCAACTCAGTGTTTAATAAAAGCCTGAAGAGACTCCAGAATATGAGTCATGGAAGTTAACTGACTTATTTATACTTCTAAGTGTTTTTGGAAACGTGAGGATGCCCATTCATTCATGGTGGGAGATTAGTCACAAAGACTCTGATTCATTTCTAAGGAGAAATGCTTAAATCGACTCTTTATCCTACAGCTGTGGATCAGTCCAATTTCTCGCTCATAATACCAGTAAGCAACCTTCACTTCAGCTCCACTTAAATACTAAAAAGGGTCTTTGTTTGTCCTGAGAAAAATGCCGGACACATCATAAACAAGTCTCATGTTAATTTAAATTACAGTCAAATTAAATGTTCTTCTGACACTGGTGACAATGTTTAATCACACTTGATTGAGAGATCTCTCTAATGTTGGTGGTTAATCTTAATCCAGCACATATAAATGCATGAGCTGGCCTGGCTCTCAACACGGGCCAAGTCACATTATGAATAACCAGTATCAGAGACAAAACTTTGAGGTACAGAAACTTGTTTAGTATGAGTTTCTGGTACTAATTAACCTGCTGAAAAAAATGACTGTACTCTGAATTTGTATAAAGTCATCAATGCAAATGGAAATGTTCTTGCCTGACTTGAAGGGAAAATTCAGATTTTTTGAGGTGTGGCTGTATGGGGGTAGTTATCCATAGACAGTGCATTATTACAGTGGATGTCAATCGACACCCCCACAGTTTGGAGAAGCAGGCAGGAGTCGGATACAGAACATTTTTATCCACCTCAAGCAATAAATGAACAACTTACGAACATGATATATTGAAAGTATTTTCAGTGCTTTACCTTGTTGTCAGACAGGCCCTATCTATGCTTTCATCAAAGCTACCAGACTCCATTAACAGAAACAGTCATTTTAGCTTGCTGGACACAGGAGCTGCTGATCTGCTGCTGCTTCAAGTGAGTTTGTTTGTGTTATTGTGTGACTTTTGTGAATCTGAACTAACTCTTTAAAATGCCAAAGTCACACAATAACACAAACAAAATAACTGTTGAGAGGCAGCGGTCGACAGCAGCTCCTGTGCTCAGCAATGTTAAATTTTGTAAGTGGCTGTTGTACATTTTGCTGCTGACTCTTCCATACTAGTACATTGCTTCACCTCCATTTCAGACTCCTGCCTGCTCCTCCAAACTGACTGACATCTACTGTTGGTAATATCTATGGATAAGTACACCGTACAACCCCACTTCAGAAAAGCTGAACTATCCCTTTAAATATAAAAAATATCTTCATAATTGTTTTAGCATTTCAGTATTGTTCAAGAAATGATCTAATATCAGCTCCTTAAATGGGAAGATGAGCTGCTTTTCTTCATCAGGAGGGACAATTGAGCCTGGCTCTGTCCAAAGACAAACGTCCATCTCCCAGAATCTCTAAAGCTCACTAATTAACCCTCTATATCTCATTAGTTTACGATTGTAACTTTTGGACAGAGGCAGGCTAGTGGTTCCCCCCTGATCCAAGTCTTCATGTTCAGCTAAATAACCTGGCTTTATATTTGATGTGCAGACACTAGAGCAGTATCAATCTTTTCATCCAGCTCGGCAGCAACAACACAAATGAGTGCATTTCCCAAAATGTCAAACTATTCCTTTGAAAGGGGTAAAAGCAGAGGAGTGTGTTGCCATCTTCGATAGACCGTATGAAGCTGTGTGTGCCTCTGTTGAGTGAGGCAGTCTGAGGAATGTGTCTCTCTGTGTGGGTCAGCTAAGTAGCCAAGACCTTGGCTCCTCAGCCAGCCACCACATTCCTCTCTCCTCTCTACAATGGAGCCAAGGCAGTCCCTGCACAGAGACACACACAATTAAGAGCTTGGGCCAAACCACCAACGACTGCTAGGATGGTTCTTCTAGGTTCACGGTTCGACTTATGCGATATCCTGCAGTGAAGTGGCTTTCAAACTGTCAGCGAACGTAGCCCCGCCCTCTCACTAATATGTGCTAAGTATGTTTAAATGAGTCTGGGTTTTAGGGAGGGATCAAATTTACGCAGCGTGGCTCCTTGGGCATTAAAGGGTAAAATCCCTACACTGGATATATTTCACACACCTCCCTGTAATATTTTGTGACGGGCAGTGGTAACAGCTCTGCTGGAGTTGGAAAACTATACATCAGCAACTTTTCCCTTCTCTTTACTTAACGTTGACTTATGCAAAGAAAATGCACCAACGTCAGCAGGTCATCACTACAGAATTATCTTTATTTCTACTTAAACAATTAAAGGATATGATCTGTAGCATGACTGCTTCACAACATGTGGCATGACATAGCTCATCTTAAACAGCAATAAAAACTTGAAGGTTATGGCAGCTCCATCACTTCATGATGAAAGGAAACACTGGTTCACACCCACAAAGGCCAAAAACTACCAAAGTTTATCAGAGCTCAACTGATTTGAAACGAACAAGGTGTCCTCTGTTGTTGACAATACGTTTAGTGACTGTGGAGCCCACTGGGTGAGCCACTGGTGGTCTAAAGAGGTAGACCTCACACACTGTGATACAAACGTGCAGATACACAAAGCGACACAGGAGCACATGAGAACACACACACTAATACTGAGACACATTTGCCTGCACACACACACACACACACACACACACACACACACACACACACACACCACATCAAAGAAGAACTGTATTATTGAGACACATTTGTCAGGAAGGATGTCTGAATGAGGGGAAGCCCTCATACCACCCAAAAGCACTCTGATCTCTGGTGGCTGTGTGTGTGTGTGTGTGTGTGTACTGTAAATGGCATGAGAGGTCTGACAGAAATGACATCAATTTAGCTTTGTTTGTGGGGAAATAAATTTCCAGAGAACACCACAAGAATTCTTCTCAACACAATAAGTCCTTACTGCAAAAATCCCCACAATAAACAAGTATCTAAAATTAAATGAAAATAAATGTTCTGTCAGGAGCAAATAAATGGCCAAATGTCAATGTTTCGAGATGGCCATCACCTCGGTTTGCTGCCAGTTCGTCTTATATGTGATGAAGAAAAGCAGCAAATCCTCTCATCTGATAGAGCACACAACACACCTCTGAGAAATCATCTTTAACACTTTGAGTGTTTCTCTCAAGCCATGTGAATGTCTTCCGAAAGCTTCTGTTACCACCCCTAAATGTGGTCACATGACAGATAGAAATATATACATCAACATTACTGGGATATCTGATTTTGTTGCCTAGCCCTGGGGTGGAGCATTTTGATTATTACATTTCATGCTCCCTCCCTCCAAATTTCAGGTCAGATACATCTGTTCTGCTGGGGGGGGGGGGGGACCACTGAGTGCATCAGCGCTGATAGTTGCTAACAGTCTGGCTTCATGCCTGGAATAACCATCTGTCAGAGTATGACAGAGTATCAGGGGATGGCAGGGGCTGAAGGAACAACATCAAACGGCCTCCCCTCCAGGCTCGCTGATACATTTCCCAATGGAAACACAGCCAGGCTCATATTCCGTGTTCTGCCATGACCCTCTATATTTTTACTAGTCCGCCACAAAGCCACAACAGCTTTACTTTTCAAGAGTGGGGGAGGTGGCGCTGAAGAAAACTGCCGTTTCCCAGGCTGTCGATGTAAATAACACTGGGCTGTTGGTAAATTTATTTTGTTTCAGGGGTTGTGTATACACACACACACACCTGAAGAGCTGAAGCAAGTAGACAATTTATCTATTGCTTCAAAAGGAGTAAGTGATATTCTCAGCAGGTAAATGACACACTAAACAAAAGTGCCTTTCCAAGTGTTCAGCATGTGCAGAGGAGCAGGGGACCCTATTATGAGTTATTTTCCCCTCAGCAGCAGTTTGTGACTCGCAGGATGGATAATGATCAGTTGATCTGATCAGATCAGATCGATGGATGAGAGGAGCAGCTGCTGCGAGTGAATGCAAACTTTTAGGCCCAGCAGAATGAATGGTTAAGTTTCACGATCAATGCACCTGACGCCCTGCTACCCTGTCGCCGCCCCAGCACGCGCTGCACTCCAATAGTGTGGTGCTATATATAACCAAACAGTTTATCCAATAGCTCTCAAATTAACAGCCCAGCTCCAAAAATAGAACATTTATTTGTGTCGGCAGATCTTTTTGTCATGCGGGCCACCACAAACAAATGAATGTGCGCAAAACCCTGAAACAGATGTTGACAAAGCTTTCCTTTGAGTGAGAAAATAGTCACAAGATTAATCCATAATGAAAATAATATGTAGTTGCAGCCCTTTTGACTTGTGCCCTGGTGGAAAGGGTCCAGGCTATGTTTAACTAGAAAGTGGCTCCGGCATAAAAGAGTCCAAAAAAAGTTGTATGAAAGTGATATAACCAGAATAGGAGAGGGGTTTTATGGTCGACTTCTGCCCCAAATGTATTCATATAGTTCCCGGTACAACTGCCAGAATATGCTGTGGTTGAAAGGGGGTGGAGGGAGAGGGGGGGAATCAGGTTCTCGACTGCTCTCCATCACAGGCAGGAAGGACAAAAACCTCCTCTCTCTGTGCCAACATTCCTCGGCCCAAAGGGATTTTATAGACCAGCGGACAGCAATGCAGGAACCATTATTACATCCTAGTGATACTATTTATCATGCTCCCTCTTTCCCTCCCTCCTTCCCTGCGCTCTTTTCACCGCATAGGCTTTCAGCGCACCCCATCATGCAAAAAAAAAAAAAAAAAACCTTCCTTCAAAAAACCCTGGCTCATTCTCGTGCAAATGATTCGGGGGCTAAATGCAAAACCAGTGACATTCCAACAAGATATAACAAATGGACTCAGCCCCAAGGCTCCAAAGGCAACAAGCCGAGGTTTGGTGAGGCAACATGGATTAACTCCGGGGCAAAGAGGATTTTTAACCCTGATTAACCACCGCAGTTGCCATTGCAAGCACATTTGGTAAATTAAGGTGATTTGACACTGCTAATTGAAATGAAAACCACATTACGTGTGAAGAGACTTTTTGCTTTTTGCTTGCTCAGCCTTTACTAATTTAAGAAACAAAAAAATAAACAGTTACTGTACTTTCCTATCTTTCACCTTCACTCTCTACTTGGTCATGAAGGACTTGTGGTGACTTGTGCTCCCATACATGGGCAGAAAATGCTGAGGTCAATGGAAAAAGCCATGAAGAACAGGATTTGTTTGGCCTGGTCTATCTTGGACAAACTGATAAGACTGCCCATGAGACCTCAGCCTGAGCACAGCGTAAGAAATCAAAATGGTCGAATTAAAAGAGTCCTTCTACCTCGGGCAGCAAAAGACTTTGCTAAATGAAGCAATAACTTCCCAAGATTAGAACATTTAAGACTCTTGACATCCAGTTGATAGGAGAACCAACTCAGTCCATTGATAAAAAACATTCCAATCATGCCTGTGGCTCCCAAAAAGCCTTTTGCATTCAGAGCATGATCTTTTGTCAGGTAGCAGAACATTGTTATCGATTAGCTGGGAACGCCAAACCCACATACCAATAATGACCTCAGTGGGTAGAGAAGAAGAAAAGGCTGGAGGGAGAAAGGGAGGTGGAGGGAAGGATTGTCATAGCTCAGAGGCTAAGTATCCATCAAAGGAAAGTGGAGCAAAAAAAAAAAAAAAAAGGGAGAGAAGTTGCAGAAGCCTACGTAAGACAGATCAGACAGGGACAGACTCGGACAGACTGGGAGACGGACTTAGTGGTGACTAAAGAAGCATCAGTCAAAATCTGGAGAGTAACAGCTCATTTAAAGAGCTGAAAAAAAAAAGAAACAGAGCATATCTCGGTGGGAAAGCTGTAGGTGCGTCCACGCTAGGCTGGAGGAAAGAAGTGTCCCTTGTGAAAAGGCCCCAGGGCCCTATTGAGATCCCTCCAAGTGTGCAAAATCCCCAAGAGGGCCGGTCAAGGTCACCAAAGGTCACATTCCAGAGGGGAAATCAAAAAAGAGAGGAGAAGGGAGTGGGGGGTGACAACGAGATGAGGCAGAGTGAGCAAGCAGAAGCTACAAGGCGTTGAGGAATGTAACAGATTGTAAAGGCGAGGTGGATCCGACCAACAGTGAGTGATTCGCTGGGAATCGCTGGCTCATGACATCAGCACGCTGGTGGAAAAAAGCCGCCTGAAGGCAGGCAAAGTTCAGCTCTTCGATCTGGGATTAGCGTCCCGAGCGTTTCTGGCTCCACATGGGAAATTTCAATGTGTCATTGTACGTCACAGTGAAGCTCGTGACGCCCTCATATTTGAACTCTTGCTTCCTTTCAAATAACTTTAAAACATCACTGATGTATAACTGATACATTCCAGGCATGTACTTCATCCTGGAGTGGGTGGTAAAGTCTGTGTTGCTGCTATTCACCCTTTCACACCATTTGTACTGACCAACTGGGCTTACTGGGGGGCAGGGTGCATGTGTTTGTGTGTGTGTGTGGGTGGCATCCTCATGGCCTGTATTAGCACTCCAGCACAGACAATTTCAAGTAAGAACTCAAAATTTGTAAAATATAAAGTGGGACATGGGTAACTAGACGTGTCCTCTACTGCAGGTGTGAGCACCAATTCAGGCTCAAACATACAATTAGAGGTTTCTTCTTCGTGTAATGCACAAGTCCATCCACATGAAAGGTACAAAGTACAGCTCCAGACCAAATACTGTCTGTTATCGCTCTTTAAAGAGTCATTTTTTGGTGACAGTTGTTCTAACACAGACACCAACATCACATGGCAACACCTTCCTCTAGGGAAAGCAGGACTGGGTCAAAGCATGACAGGTACTTGAATAACATGCGTTTCATGAATAGTTAATGGTGAAACTAAGCTCGGGTGGCAGCAGAATAATGGTGTCAATAATATACGGGAGAGCAGTCTGACTTTATGCATCATGAAATGGGAGCAAAACAAAAGTGACATAATGTGGAAAAGCCCACAAAAACAAACCAGGAGGGGTCACGTCCCGAAAAATACATGCAACACATGACCCTTGAAAGTCAGGAAACTACACAGCGCTTGGGAAAAAACATTTGTAATCGTCAACCACCTCCACCTTCAGTGACACTCCTCAGCAATCAAATTCTTTTGGCATTAAGTCAGTCTGTTGCTTTGCACAACACAGCAACAGACTGTTTCACTTATCTGCAACCGATCAGTGCTTTCTGAAGAAGGATCTTTTAGTGGGATGTGCACTGAATATGTGTAATACCAACGTAATGAGAAGCTTCACATGTTACATTAACATTAGTATTTTATTCACATTTTTTAATTGTATTTTCCCTTTTTTATGTTAAGTTTCTGGAATTTTACTGTACCTGCACTGCTTTTCTCTTACTACATGTATAGCTACGCACCAAAACACCAATGCAACCCCCTGTATGTGACACACATGGCAATAAACCTGATTTGACGTGACTGTAGGTGCTAAGAGAGCAGTAACTCTCAAGTGCATTTCCCAGATGTCACTTTCTTCACCAAATCATGCAGTAAAACAATAAGACATGCAGATCCACAGTCTAGTAAGCACCTACTTTTTAAATAAGGACGGGGGGGGGGCAAATATCTGACTCATCAGAAAGAGTCATTCATGTAAAAAGAGCAGCCCAGATGTCCCAGTGATTGGCCCATCACAGGCAGGAAAAGTGACTTGCCATCCACCCCCCATCTGGGCCCCATACTGGATAATAGCAGCAGGCTGTAGATGCCTCTGTGTGTGTGTGTGTGTGTGTGTGTGTGTGTGTTCCTCTCTCCCAGCCAACACACACTCCCTGGACTCTAGCCTCCACTCTGGCAGTGAAGCTAGCTGGCTAACAACACCGAGGATCAGTGAAGTGTCCATCTAATCCACTTTGTACAACACCAAACCTGCTCTGCGTCTGTATCAGCATGAAACCCCGTTAACAGCCGTTAACAGCCGTTAAATCAAAGCGAACCGAGTCGCGTTAACGGCTAATCCTCACTCGGTTAACCGCAGCGTACTTTAGCTGGCGCTGCCAGTCTGACCGAGGCGCAAAGACCACTTTTATAAACCCTAACTCACAGTTAGAGAGATTTAAAGCACAACTTACCGACTCTGAAAAAACGGAGGCAGATAAAATGAGCACGAGGCACAGGTTGAGCATGGCTGTCCTTCAGGGAAAGTTTTTCAAAAAGTCGTTGAACTGTAGCTGCAGAGATTTAAAACCAGCGGCGGGGGGTTAGTGTTGCTTCAGGAGGCGGTGTGTGTGTGTGTTCCGGTATAGTCCAACAAAAACACGAGCTGCTGAGAAGTGGTCCGCTTTATCACCTTCACTGTAACTTCTTCTTCTTCTTCCTCTCTCTCCGGTGACTTTAACTGGGGCTCCTCGGTTTGATCGGCTGCTATATTTCAGACGCGCAAACTCTCCCCCAACTCTCCTCCAATCAGCGACGAGCTTGTGACGTCACGTTCTCATAACTTACGGTAACATTCAACAGGTTGGCCCCGCCCCCCAAGCGCCACAAGCGCCCTTCAAAATAAAAGCATACACCCGTATCCACAGGTTTAAAGGGGAACACCACCTGAATTGATGATTCCAACATGTTATTTCCATGAACCATGTGATGTGAGAGGGTGTAAAGTCTGGAGCTGCTCACCAGACCAGTGGTTTCATGTTTATGTTTGTTTAATTTAGAAAGGGACAGTGCATGTTAATTCAATCAAACTCAAGTTTTAAAGTCAGTTTATAATTCTGTTTTGAATCATCACCGTACCTACCCTGTAGCCTGATGTGTGCACCTCCCTAGAAATGTAACTACACTGACGCAGACCTCCTGTCTGTCTCTGTAAGCTGAAACCATTTCCCTCAGTGGAAACAAAGCTTTTATTTACTTTAATTTCACAGATAAGAAACAATAAATTGTGAAGAAAATAAAGCCTCCACAAAAATAGAATTTTAAAGGGATAGTGCACCCAAAAATGTAAATTCAGCCATTATCTACTCACCCACATGCTGAGGGAGGCTCAGGTGAAGTTTTAGAGTCCTCACATCACTTGTGGAGATCCAAGGGGAGAGGAGGTAGCAGCACAACTCCACCTAATGGAGGCTGACGGCGCCCCAGATTCAAACGCGTACATGTGAGTGCAGTGCCCAGAGAGGCAGTCAGAGCTACAGGCTACAATGAGGCTAAAAACAGAGTTCAAATGACGTTTTCCAAACGTCCTTTTTATGTCGGGGCTTCAGGACACTTGGATCACTACGGACGAGCAGTATGGAGATACTTTGTGGTTTCAATTATGTGGTTTTGGACGTTTGAATCTGGGCGCCGTCAGCCTCCATTAGGTGGAGTTGTGCTGCTACCTCCTCTCCCCTTAGATCTCTGCAAGTGATGTGAGGACTCTAAAACTTCACCTGAGCCTCCCTCGGCATATGGGTGAGTAGATAATGGCTGAATTTTCATTTTTGGGTGCACTATCCCTTTAAGTGCTGCGTGTGATTTATCCTGGCTTCATATGAGTTGAGGAAAGGTTTGCTGGTCGCTAGGCTAATTTATACAATGTAAAATGCCATAGGCTTGTGCTAATAATGTTAGCATGCTATATTTGTTTGGAAAACGTGTTTAGCATCGGACAGTTGTTTTGTCAGTGAACCTTGTGAGTTGTAATGGAGCCAAATTTTGTAACGTTACCTTTGTTAAATGTTGCTGTTGTCCCTGGCTTCATGTAAGTTGAGGAAATCTCTGCTAGCTGCTAGGCTAATTTATACAATGTAAAATGCCACAGGCTTGTGCTAATAACATTAGCATGTTGTGTTTGTTTGTCTGTGAATGCTGCAAGTTACAGTGAAGCTGATTTGTGTACTTGTGTTTTTTTTCTTCAGTTTTTCAGCATAAAAAAATTACGTTTGTCATATGACAGTGTTTTAGTCAGTTGATAACTTATTTTAAGAAGCTGGTAAAAATCCAAAACATTTGTGACATTTTTGACTGAATTAAAATATGTTAGAATATTATAGCCTAAATAAAATAATTTGACCACCAAATGTCACCACAACTTTTGAATTTATATTAAGTTGATTCAAATTAATTATTCTTTTTTTCGAGGTCAAAGCAACTCATGTTGGTTGAACTAAACTAATTTAGTTTGTCTGATGGTTTTTAACGTTGAACCAGTGGATTCTATTTTAGAGTGATACTTGAATTGTCTCTTTGGAGATCAGTGTCTCATTCTATCACAACTTTATATTTTAGCTTTTTTTGGTAAATAATTTGACTATTCTATCTATCTATCTATCTATCTATCTATCTATCTATCTATCTATCTATCTATCTATCTGCTTCTGTTTGTCTTCATTAATGACATAACAAGCTAATAATGTGTCGTTTTATAACGTGCCATTTGTCGATAAGCTACAGGCTGTTATCTTATCGGCCACAGTATGTGATTACAGGTGATTGTTTTCCCACCATCAGAGAATAAACACAACTTAAATAATGATTTTAAACCTTGTTGTGGGTGTCCACATACTTTTGTCAATCTCATATAAAATATAAAATATCCTACTTTAGCATGTGCGTTTGTCGCATGTTTTTTCTCCAGTCAAAACATAATGTGAAAAGATCAGCAGGACGTGTGGTGAAGCTCTGTTTGAACGACGGTCCTAATTCCATCCAGGAATATTTAAAACTCTGCATGAAGTCATGTTCAATTCGTTTCCAGCTGTTTGGTTTCTGTTTCCGTAAAAGGGAAGTTATATGCCCGTGGGTTTTTGTGCTGCTTCACGGAAATTCTTTGAGTGACGACATCTTCCGGTAAAAAGTTCCTCTCCCTCCTTTTCTTCCCCTCTTTCACTTTCCTCCCCTCCTCCCCTCTCTGGGCTTCACAGTGTTCCCATTTCCACATGGTTTTACTCTCCAGAGCTCATCTCTGACAGCAGCAACAACATGAGTCATCACGTTCCTGTTTTCATTTTTCCTCTATGCGTCGCTTTACGATGTTGCATCATCCATGTTTTCACTTTTCTTGAGCATCTTGGTGAAATAAATTATGATGTGTAGTGTTATAATACTTATACTGTGCATTGGGCGTGGGCTGTGAGACTTGTTATTGTGGTGCAAAAAGTATTCAGATCCTTTACCTCAGTAAAAGTACTAATGCCTGACTGCAAAAATACTCCACTACAAGTAAAAGTAGCCTGTAAGTTTAATCAGGAAAATGTAGCTAAAGTATTAAAAGTATAAAAATGTTCCCTTTGACTGTTACACAGATTTACAGTGTATGATATCATTAGATTATTGTGACATTAATGTAAAGGCAGGATTTTACTGTTGTAGCTGTTTAAGGTGGAGCTCATTTTAAACTAATGATTACTTTCATCATGGATTAATCTGCTGATTATTTTCTGCATTAAACGACTGAGTGTTTGGTTTGTAGAAATTGTTAAAGTATAGAGATAAATGCACAAGTAGCCTAACTACTAATTAAAGGTCCAGCGTAGGATTTAGGGGGATATACTGGCAGTAATGGAATGTAATAAGCATGTTTCTTTAGTGATTAATCACCTGAAAATAAGAATTACTGTGGGGGTTTTAACTCATTGAGCTGTTTATATCTACACAGGGAGCAGGTCCTTGTCTACAGAGATCACTGTGTTGCACCGCCATGTTTCTGCAGTAGCCCAGAATGGACAAACCAAACATTTTCTGCCAATGTTGGGCCGTTTTGCCGCCAAGCTGCGAGCGTTTAGACACGCAGAGCCGGATTGGTGAGTTGATCCGAGGTGCCCAATTTTCCTCCTCGTAGGGTAGACATATTGGTGGAACCCTTTAAGTTTAAAAAGACCGAGGTGGCCTTCCGCAACGGGAGGGGCTGTTGATGACTTGTGGGAGGAGCTGTTGATGACGCCGCATGTGCAAGCCACTGGTGGATACACAGGAAACAGCTGATAGCAGGAATTAGCGAGCAGCTAGTAGCAAGAGGGAAACACAAACCTGACAGACACTGTAAAGATGAGCAACTGGGGAGACAAGGAATTGCGCGCCCTCCTTGCCCTCGCAAACGAAGAGGCCATTAACCGTCAGATGACGGGGACGGTGAAGAATGGGCCGACTTCCGAGAGAATCGCCGAAGGACTGACCAGCCGCGGCTTCCCTCCCACGTCACTGTTTACGTCACACACTGAGCTACACGTTTTGTTACTTGCTCACGCCCCCCATTGCCCCGAAAAAGGCACATTCTGTATAAACAAAAGTAGGTAGGCGGCATTTTGCTGCACTCCCCGATTTTGTTTTTATACTGCCAATGCTGAAAAAAGACTGATTGGGCTTTCCTGCAGATTTGCACAATCTAAAAAGGGCTAGTGTTTTCACTGTTGGCCACCGTAGTTAATAGCCCATCTGTGACAAACAGCATCAGACTCACACAGAAAGCATTTTGCAGGTCAATGAATGAGAATCTATGGAGCACAGCTGTGTTGTCGTACCCTTGGAGCTGGGCAGTGCCATGCTGTGATTGGCCAGTCTGTGTTTGAGAAGCGGGACTTAGTAAAGGGTCACACATTTACTTCAACCTGGTCTCACTCCGAAGTGGTTCAAAACTGCCACTTGTTCAGTGAATTGCTGCATCACACACCAACGACAGAAGCCGTCCTTTCACGTCGGCATGATACGCGGCTGGTTGCTGTTATTGTTTAATGGCACCCGGTGACATCAGGGGGAAACATGGCAGGACAACAATGAAAGTTAAGGCAGCAGAAGTCCCAGTAGGTCAGGTGGGAGGGGTGGTGGATGGGTCCAACAACCACCTACTTTCACCCGGGAGGTCGATGCTCGCTTTCCGTTTGATTGTAAAGCCAAACCTAAACCAACCAGGTGTGTGTGTTGTTGGAAGAAAAAATGTCAATTTTGGGTGTTGTCACAATGTAGTGCTTTTATTTTGAAAGAGTCTGTAACAAACTGTACATTACCTGTGAAAACTGAAAGTCTATTCTTAAAACAGACAATGCATCTAACAGGCTGAAACTGGCATCCCAGAACGTCAACAACCAACACACCCAGGGTACCTCACATCATATGTCGGCATGGAAGGTCCATGACCAAACGACAATATGTGCCGGAGAATGTGTTGTTCAATTTGTTTCAATGTTTTTTTCGCGTGTAAATTACTGAGCAATTCTGTCTCTCCAGGAATCTAAAATTATTCGCACAAAACAAGAAGGGAAAGAATCATCTTTAGGATGAGCTGCTCACAAACAGTGGACGAGTCAACCAGTGAAAAGTAGAAGGGTTTTGTTATAAAGCGTCACGAGCTAAAACAGTTTGAGAAACACTGGTGCTGACGTCTTTCACTAATGAGTACGTTTGTGATTAAATGTGTGCAGTCTAACTGTTGTGTGGGTTCTGAAATAGTCATATCTGTTTTAATTAAGTTGGCATTGACACACAGTACGGGGATTTTCTGCCCTTTCAAAGGATGAAGTAACACAAACATAAAACACACACACACACACACACACACACACACAATCAGGAGAGATTATAACAGATAACACACACACTGATAAAAGATAAGGGGAATCTGGAAAAACCAAAGACAAAGCCATATTGTAACTGTGTGTGCGTGTGAATGGCTTTTTGTATTTGTTTTACAAGCTTACGCAAATTTTTATTACCGGCAGAGTAATATGTTTACATACATGAGAGGAAATAAAGTGTGTGTGTCGCCCTGTGTACTGTGCAGTGATGAAAGAACTCAGATCTTTTCTAAAAGTAAAAGTACCACAGTTTTTTTAAAAGTAAAAACATACCTTTATAATGTTAAATAAAAGTACAAAATAATCAGCATCAAAATACACTTAAAGGTCCGACGGCAAAAGAACTCGTTATACAAAACAAATATTGTCAGACTGTTTTATGATGTTAGATTACAGTTATCAATGCATTTATGCTACCGCTGTAAAGGTGGAACTAGTTTGATGTATAATTTCATATAAGTAATCAATAATTATACGTCAGACTTTGCTGTTGATCACATTTATTATTCATAATCTGAGTGAGCAAAGTAACTAAGCTTTAAAACCAATGCAGTAGCCTTCAGTAAAAACTACAATATCCCTCTGAAAGGTGGAGTAGAAGTATGAGGCTGCATAAAATTGAAACACTCATGTAAAGTACAAGTAGCCTAAAATTATACGCAACTTGTCGTTGTATTTTCCGCTTATGTGTGCTTCGTGTTACATCAACAGCTAATAGGAGAACACCCACTAAAGCAAGTTAGATGAGGCCACTGCATGAGGGAATTATTGTGGGTTTACTGTTTGTACTTAAAAGAGGAAGTAGGAGTTTCCAGCTTCCCTTTGTTTTCCTCACCTGGTTGGTCCCGCCTGCTCAACTCAGATAGAAGCATAAAGGACTTTCCCCAGTCACATGCTGTTTTATATAACACACATTCACAAAGACAACTTCGCTCAAGGCTGTTGTGAGTGTGTGTTGTGTGGTTCAGGTTTCACTAACAGGGCATGTCAGGTGGATGAAAATGTCCTCGGGTGATGTTTTGTTCTCAGTGTCTCTTTTTAATTCAGGAATCATGTAAAATTGCATTAACTTGCACTTGATGGCTACTTACATGATATCATACTTACAGACTGAGGCTACAGCTATGATCTGATGAGCCATGGGTCACTGAAAACATCCATGACTGGGGGCTAAAAAGCTGTTAGAAAACAACCAACAGGTCCCTAAAAAACATCCATGTTTGAGGGCTAAAGAGCTGTTAGAAAAACACCTATGAGTCACTAAAAAACATCCACATTTGGGAGCTAAAAATCTCCTGGAAAAACAGCCATGGGTCATTAAAAACATCAATGTTTGGAAGCTTTAAAGTTGCTGGAAAAACAACCAACAGATCCCTAAGAACATAAATGCTTGAGGCCTAAAAAGCCAAAGGAAACACAGCCACAGGATGTGAGGGCTGGAAAAACAGCCATGAACATCCATAGTTGGGGGCTAAAAAGCTGCTGGTAAGAAAACCAACTGATCCCTAAAATCATCAATGTTTGAGGGCTAAAAAGCTGCAGGAAACTCAGCAACTCAACTCGCTAAAAAACAACTGGTTTTGTTGTTGGTCTTGAACAGTGGTCTGCAGCTTGGCCGGTGCCTCACCATCCCCTCCACCTCCTGATGACAAAGTCAGCTCAGATACTACGTCACCTCAGAAACGTTGCTTTGATATGTATAAAATGTACAAATGTGATATATTCGTGGTTTGCAGAGACACACAATTCCAACATTTTCCTCTGGCAACTGAGCTGAAAGTTAACACGTCTCATGCAGGAAAGTCCACACCACATGACAAGTTGCTTTCCAAATCAACCTGTCATCACTCAGTTTTTTTTTTGTTTATGTCACCACTTCTCCTTCCAACAAGAAGTCAGAGGGAGGCGGCAGGAGGTGGCAGCTTGACTCATTTTCACGCTGCAGTCTGATCAGATTAGCAGCTGCCTAAACAAGATAATGCAGGTAAATTCCCTGTTCAGACGCAGATGGAGGGGAACCAGGAAACTGTGTGTGTGTGTGTGTGTGTGTGTGTGTGTGTGTGTGTGTGTGTGTGTGTGTGTGTAATGCTTGGATTGCGTAATATTCCCAGGGTTGGCGGGTAAAATCCCTGATCAGGTGTGAATAAACAGTCAGGTGAGTGCATAATACAGGTGATATGTGTGTCGTTTCACACAATGGAAAACGAAACCAAAAGGGTTGCAGACAAAATTGTTACAAACTGGTGATAACATTTTCTTTTTGTAACACCGTGACAGATTAATAGTGAAGAAAACAAAAGTACATTCTCCTTATTCTCAAGCTACACAGGGTCAGTAAGTACAGATTTATTCATACCACCTTTCTTAAGAAAATCTCCAACGTGCGTCACATTAAAAGAATTAAATATCAAACAAGCAGGACAGTACTTACATAGATATAGTTTTGTTTCTCTGGTATTGTTGAGCTGCATCATGGTTTATTTCACATTGTCTTGTGCTGTTTTGTGTTTTTTAGGGATCAGATTATTGTGTAATGCACTGCCCAAGAAAGCAGTGACCACCACGTGAAAGGGGAAAAACAGATCATCTAAGAATGCCATAAGGTGAAGTACTGCTAAAACCTGACAGGGATAGACCTAAAGGCAAAGTCCAAGAGAAAGTGTGTGGATTAATGGCATGCACACACTCATATCTCAAATGACATTTCAAAAGGTCCTGTGATAGCAGAGAGATGAGAAACAGAAGTGAAATCCAGCGACATCACCCTGTGACTATGAGGAAGCCCCACAGGCCGCCGGCCAAAAACCACAAAGTGGCATTTAAAAGTAAGTGCTCATATTTCGATTGAGAGTCATCCTGAGTGTGTTGGCACGGGAAGTGAGAAGCGTTCGGCTAGGAGGGGAATTTACTTATCAAACTTTGCATGTTTAGAGAATGAAATGAGTGAGAGAGGTTTAAGAAGAAGGCAGTGGACACGCAATGACCACTGTGAGTAACAGGACATGAATCGTGCGGGTTGGGGTCATTAGAATAAATATGTATGACTCAATGACCAATAAGGGACAGTTTTGTCAGGTCGCTTCATCACAGAGGGATTTTAAATGTGTGATCTGAGAGCTCAGAGAGAAACTTTAACTTTTAACATGATTATTATCAAACTGTATCAAACATTCTCATCCCAAGTCGTCACACATTGCCGCTTTGCCAGTGGTTTTTCACGCCTACATATCACATGCGAGGCACAGCTCCTGCGTCTGCTGTTGACTTTTCAGGACACTGTTGCAAACGCTACACTTCTGTTTACACAGGAAATGTAAAGTTTCTGATTGTTAGATGCACACAGTCTTTTTCAAAATAAACTTACAATGTAGGTAAAACACCTCGTATTTACGTTAGGTTTAGAAAAAACATTGTGGTTTGGCTCAACATTTATACAGGAAGTGAACACCAGGCTCTCAAGTGAAAGTCCAAGGTTCATTAGACCCATCCACTGCCCCTCCCACCTGCCCTATAGGGACTTTCTAGCTCCTTGTATAACGCAATTACTGCCAGTGTTTCAGCCTGATGCCATCTTGTGTCGTATCACAACACTGCGAAAGGTTATGCCTGGCCTTGTTGCTAACTCGCGCCACCAGATGGCATCAGTTTGTAACTGAAAGCCGCAAAAGGTGGCTTTTAGCTTCAGTTGAAGCAAAAATCACTGATGAAGCAGCGGTAATCGACAATTTCAGGATGAGAGCAGGCTGTTTTTCGGGGGGTGATCACCCAGGAACTTTTGAGGATCAAACACTTAATTTCCTGCATTCTGCTGATTTTTTTTTTTTTGTTTGTTTTGTACGAATGTATAACATAAGTTACTTTATTTGGGGAAGAAAAACACATTATTTAGGATATGCTACTGAGTTAGAAACGGACAGATCAACAGGTACCAGAGCTCAGCAAGGACATTTTAGAAAATGCCAATTTAACATTAGTTAAGCATGTGTCAAAAAACAAAGCAGTATTTGCTACATTAAAGGCCAATAGTTTAAAAAAAAAAACACCCTTGGTGATTAACCACAAAGATTAGCCACTGAGGCTAACAACAGACAGTCAATGAGACTATGATAAAACTCCAGTTAGTAGCCCGCACTATTATTTGCTGAAATTAATTAAATCAACAGGCCTTTATTTGAGACAGGCCTTTAATTCCTTTCACACAAAACTGTTGCTCAGCAAAGATCAGGAAATACAATCAGATTGTTTATTTAAACCAGTATGAAAATTACTTGTTTAAAAATCAGACTTCAGATAATATATCAGTTATGAATCATTCATTTGATCTACTCCTGACAGACAGCACATCAGAGAAAGAGAGTGTTACAGCACCCGTCATGCCGACACAACACCACTTTATCCTGTTAAAACAATCCTCACAACTTAGATTAATTTTTGTGAAAAACCCTTTTGATTCTTTTGATCTGAGGACCCTTACAGACTGAAGGAATATGAATAACTTACAGGGTAATGGTGGAATGGACACATAATTTAAGGTAGCCAACAACCTGGCTTTAGGCTACACATCCAAAACACTTCTATAAAAATGAACTGCTAGGCAACCAGACCAGGCCTCAAATTGAGACAGGTGTTTATTTGTCAAAATGTGTATCCACACTGGGCTGATAGAAGGAACTGGGCTTTTAACTGAAATAGCAAGGTGCTATCACATCAGAAGTTTTACTCAAAACCATTTCTAAAGTAGCGGCCTCAAGAATAAGGTGGATACATTATTCCATGTGACCCCTTACCTAAAATGGTCCATGGCATTATGTCCAAGTCATCCCATCCATATATAATTCATTCAGCTTTTCATTCATTCATTTTTTATTGTACCTCTTACATAGGTGATTCCTGACTGTACTGTATACTACCCTGCTCCCACAATATTCCATGTGACTCCTTTCCTTCAATGTTCCACCGTTCCCCATTTTCAGAATGTTCCTGGGATTTTGCTGAATTACATTTTCACAATGTGCAAACTAATTTCAAACTGCCTGCTGCTCAGTGCACCACCCTGTGTTACATGTTATAGCATGTAGCAGAGATGTGACAAAGCTCCACCAGTTACCTGACTCACCTGACACAAACCAGGAATCCGAAAGTTATTCTTCCTCACTGCAGAGAGACACACACAGACTGAAGAACAGACGATCAGATTCACCTTCAGACCAAACTAACAACTTCCTCTGAGTGAGTTCAGCTAAAACTCCAACACTGCTGCTTCAACCTGCTGACACTCCACACACTGAAGGTGAGTTTGACTAAAAACACCACTCAAAGTCAAAGTACATTTCAGTGAAGTTAGTAGAGGAGGGAGGGGAGCCATGACTGACTGTACTTTCTGTCTGCTGTGTTTTCAGCTTCACTCAGAGACTAAATGGCTTCCAGATCAGAGGAGGATCTCTGCTGTCCGGTCTGTCAGGACGTCTTTAGAGATCCTGTTGTTCTGTCATGTAGCCACAGCTTCTGTAAAGACTGTCTGCAGAACTGGTGGAGACAGAGACAAGAACATGAGTGTCCAGTTTGTAAGACAGTATCTTCAACTGCAAAGCCACCTGTTAGTCTGGTGTTAAAGAACCTGTGTGAGGCCTTCTTATTGGAGAGAGATCAGAGAGCTTCAGAGGCTCTCTGCAGTCTGCACTCTGAGAAACTCAAACTCTTCTGTCTGGACCATCAGCAGCCAGTGTGTGTCGTCTGCAGAGATTCAGAAAAACACACCAAGCACAGATTCAGACCTGTCGTTGAAGCTGCACGACAACACAAGAAGGAACTTGAGGAAACTCTGGAGCCCTTAAAGGAGAAGTTAAAGGTTTGTGAACAAGTTAAAGTGAAGTGTGAACAAACAGCACAACACACACACAGAGAGGCAGATTAAGGAGCAGTTTAAGAAGCTTCACCAGTTTCTAGAAGAGGAAGAGGAGGCCAGGATGGCTGCACTGAGGGAGGAAGAGGAGCAGAAGAGTCAGATGATGAAGGAGAAGATGGAGGCTCTGAGCAGAGAGATAGCAGCTCTTTCAGACACAGTCAGAGCCACAGAGGACGAGCTGAGAGCTGAAGACGTCTCATTCCTGCTCAACTACAAGGCTGCAGTGGACAGAGTCCAGCAGCGCCCCCTGCTGGATGATCCACAGCTGCTCTCAGGAGCTCTGATAGACGAGGCCAAACACCTGGGCAACCTGACCTTCAACATCTGGAACAAGATGAAGGACATGGTCTCCTACACTCCTCTGATTCTGGACCCAAACACTGTGCATCCAGACCTCATCCTGTCTGAAGATCTGACCAGTGTGAGACGAGGACAGAGACAGCAGCTTCCTGATAATCCAGAGAGGTTTGATGAATACTACTGTGTCCTGAGCTCTGAGGGCTTTAACTCAGGGACTCACAGCTGGGATGTCGAGGTTGGAGACAGTACACTATGGTTTCTGGGTGTGTTAGCAGGGTCTGTCCAGAGGAAGGGACGCATACAGTCTGGATTATGGGGAATAGGGTTCCTTAAAGGTAAATACCTCGCACAGTCTCTACCAGCTCCACCCACTGATCTCAAAGTGAAGAAGAAGCTCCAGAGGATCAGAGTGAATCTGGACTGGAACAGAGGAAAGCTGTCATTCTCTGATCCTGATACTAACACACACATACACACCTTCACACACACTTTCACTGAGAGGGTGTTTCCATTCATTTACTCTGCTGCTAAAGTGCAGATATTACCACTGAAGGTGTGTGTGACAGTGGAACAGAGCAGTTAGAGATAAAGAGAATGATTATATTTATGATGTTTATTTCTTAAAGAGAAAAGTCACTCTCCTCTTAAACTGGGAATAAAAAATAACAGCACAGTGTCAAAGTGACGTATTAGCTGGAGACACAGGCTGAGACAGAGAGGCTGACGACTTTAACATGAAAACATCTTTTTAATTGAAGTGATATTCTTGAATGTTTCCAGACTGAGTCATATCACACATCTGACAAACTGAAACTTATTGTGACTTTACTTCAAACTGTGTAACTCCTGTTAGCAGAGACAGAAATATACTC